>NW_015627050.1:248670-270584 GCF_001515625.1 Sinocyclocheilus rhinocerous
AGCTCTCAGAGCTCATTAAGGAAGTCACTCCAGTCCGGGAGCTCACAGGGACCGTTGCGGAGCAATCGGCTAGTCCTGTTGCAGCCGTCGAGGCTGGTACTAAACTCTCTCTGCTCTTGTTTACAGTTTTCCCTGAGTTGCTGAGAGTGTTTTTTTGTTCCACCAGTGTTGCCTGGCAAGATTCCGGCTCCTCTCTGGTTGCCCACCTGGGTTCCGGTTTGGCAGGAGCCTCACTGGCTCACTCCTCCTGCTCCGTCCTGGCTATCTGCTGGGGTTCCTGTATGGTTGGGGCCATGCTGGTTCGTCCTTTACATCGTATTTTCTGTTCCCTGTGTTTTTGGATTACCTTTTGCCACGTTTTTGTTCTGTTCTGTTTATTTGTTCTTTAATAAACTGCAATTGGACCTAACCTTGTTTTCTCCTGGCATTCCGTGACGGATATATCAATGCTTCTGTCATTCTATATAAATTTATCGTTCTGTTTGTTTCTGCAGTCGTACATTTCACACACCGCATATACAGTCCCACCACACATTTACTGACATCAAGGTTGTCTCATTCTGTTGTGCAAATGGGGCTTTTATGCCATGTCTGAGATCTCCTATTTTCCCTCACCCTGTGAAAGGGGATAAAAGATATAAGGACTGTTTTGAGTTTGTGGGATGAGAGACCAGACTGTACAAGACATCTGCTCTGGAAATGCTAATAGATGTCTCTGTAAACATGAAGGTAGAAATGTAATTCTGTAACTCAAAGACATCAAAAGTAGCCTACTTATTTGATCAGCCTTGAATCCAACAACTTGAAAATCATTTAAAATATTAATTAAAATTATAATTAATTGTAAATTATATCATACTATACAAAATAAATAATAAAATGTATAATTACATTATATTTTGTATCATATTTGCATGTGAAGACATTAGAATTTCGCTTTAAAGAGCAGATCATATGGGTTTTTGAAAAATATCTCTTTTGCAGTTTATAAAATAGCTATCCTTAAATGAAAACAACCAGCGAAGTTGTTAATCAAAAAAGTGCATGATAAATAAAGATATTGTCTCTCAAAAGAGAGAGTCGATTCTGAATCGCCTTAACGAGTCGTCATATTTTCGAATCTTTTGCCTGTTACCGGTATACGTCACTGGGTAACACATCTGCATAATCCCCGCCTGCCCGCGAAATACGAACATTAATTGAGTGCTCAAAATGTGCAGCTTTAGGTTTCCAGGTAAAGCATGATATGACTGTCTTACTGAAGTAGTTCTGATAAATCGCTGTGAACCCACTATTTCCTAAGAATGTGTCGATTAATGTAGACTGCCGTTGTTCTAATTACTTCGTTTAATAATAAAGAATGTAGCAGGACCGTGCACAGACATTTTGAGGGGCAGTGGCCCAAACCAAAAAAGGGGCACTAGGGGGGTTTGAGTGCTCAAAATGTGCAGCTTTAGGTTTCCAGGTAAAGCATGATATGACTGTCTTACTGAAGTAGTTCTGATAAATCGCTGTGAACCCACTATTTCCTAAGAATGTGTCGATTAATGTAGACTGACGTTGTTCAAGGTGAGATTGGGGTAAGTGGAGCCACCCCCGTTTCTTGGCAACTGTACACTTTTACTGTCATGTGACAATGTTTTTTAGAACCACCCATCATTTCTGCCAGAATGTGAAAAGGAGAAACACATGGGGGGGGGGGGGGGCACCCATTTACTTTAAAAACTGTTTTTGGCTTGTCAAAATGCTGATAAATCGCTGTGAACCCACTATTTCCTAAGAATGTGTCGATTAATGTAGACTGCCGTTGTTCTAATTACTTCGTTTAATAATAAAGAATGTAGCAGGACCGTGCACAGACATTTTGAGGGGCAGTGGCCCAAACCAAAAAAGGGGCACTAGGGGGGTGGGTGCTTGTTAATACAAATTACCCAGTTGTTACAAATATACAATTAAAAAAGAAGACAGCACACTCTGTAATAATTTCAGACTTTACTGTAGATGTTTTGATAAGAATGGGCTCTCCCTCACTCTCTGAGCCTGCTTCTGCCTCATCTTCAATGGAAGTAGGGGAGAGTGGGGTAAGTTGAGCAGGTCCCATATTGTCAAATCTGAATTTCCTGGCTTTTTTCACGATAACTGAGGTCTAGGGGCTCTTTTGGCTTCTGAGGCAGAGTAGCTCTGCCTTAGTGTATAAGGTGTATTCAGTGTTGCAACAACGTTATCATTTAGTCATGCACAACTCTTTGGCCGTTCAGAAATCTGTAATTATACATTTTTAATGATAAGTTCTTAATATACCGGCTAAACAAACTGCACACCCAAACAGATTAAGTGACACTCAGTAAAAACACAAAAAAATACCTGAATTTGCTGTGAAAATGCTGTTTTATCTTTTCCCCACAAAGCTTTGTCATGATGTGAATGTAATGCCCATGAGGAGGTTGTTCATGATGTTGATGATGATAATGAGGATGATGAAACTTACAAAGAGGGCAAAGGAGATGAGAAAAAAAGGAAAGAATATGATGTTGATGGTGAGGATGACAGCAGTGATTATGACAGTGGAAAATGTCTCACGCTGAGACTGAAACAACCATTTGCCTCCTAGCAATGCAAATCTCAAAGAACGTTTCCCACAGTAACCTCGATTTCTCATTGATCAAGCATTCAGCTCTTTTCCATGCGCAGTCATTAAGAACAGATAGAGATCTTAATGTACAAAGAGCAATGATGGGACTGAAGACGGAGTGGGTGTCAGGCTGGTGAAGATCAGGTCATTTCCCTCCCGTGCAGGAGACCTCCTGTGTACAAGCTAGTTTTCTCTCTTTGAAGCGGTTATGGATACTGATGTTAGTCACAGTGTAGGGGAAGTTCATTTGAAAGTTCATTTTAGTTTGGCAAGCTACACAATACCCATAGTCTAAACTAATTTAGTAAAGATATTTTTCAGACTGGCTTCAAACCGCTTCACAGCACTGAGTCGGCTCTTCTAAAAGTTCTAAATGGTATTTTAATGACTACAGACACTGGTGACACTACAGCTGTAGTGCTTTTAGATCTGAGCTCAGCTTTTGATTTCATTGACCACAAGATTCTCTTATCTCGACTGGAGCGGTCAATTGGTATCACAGGTACGGTACTTAAATGGTTCCAGTCCTTCCTATCAAATATAAGTCTTTCAGTTAGTTTAGGTGCTCATTCGTCTTCAGCAACTCACCTAACCCGCGGCGTACCCCAGGGATCGATTCTGGCACTTCTATCATTCTCTCTATACATGTTACATCTAGGACTTATTATGAGTAGATTTGGTGTGTCTTACCACTGTTACGTGGATGACACCCAACTCTACATACCCATAAAACATTAAGATAGACTCGCACATAGGAGATTAGAAGCATGTCTTCATGAACTTAAATTGTGGCTCACTAACAATTTTATGTTGTCAATGTTAACAATGTCATACAATGTTAATAACAATGTCAATGTTATTGAATGATGATAAAACCCAAATTATCCAATTTGTTCCAAATGAGCTCTCTAACAGAAATTTTATTGACCTAGGTATCCTCTCATCATACCTTACCTCCAACGTTAAAAATTTAGCATTTTATCTTGACAGTAGTCTTAAACTAGACAAACAAATCAATCGCATAGTTAGCACCAGCTTTTATCATCTACGCCAGTTAGCCATAGCCAAATCGTTTTTACTGTAAGTAGAGAAAGCTTTGAAAAAGTTATTCACACTTTTATTTCCACATGACTTGACTACTGTAAGTCATTATATGTCGGGCTACCTCTCTCCTCAATTTCCCGTCTCCAAATGGTCCAAAACTATTTTTCTAAATTTTAGTATTTGTTTACAAAGCTTGCTGCAATCAATCCCCCAATTACCTCTCTGACCTAATTGTCAGTCACAACCCACTTAGATACCTCTCTTGTCTGTCCCACGATCTCGCTTACAATGCAGGGGTGATTGAGCTTTCGCAGTGGCTGGCCCTATGTTGTGGAACAACTTACCACTACGTGTTAGAGCTGCTTCTACATTAGCTAAATTTAAATCCATGCTTAAAACTCACATTTTCTCTTGTCCTTTCAACCTTTTGTAATTCTATTATGTTTCCTGTTTTTATTATTTGTTTTTACTGTTATGTACGTACAGCACTTTGGCCAACCAAGGTTGATTTTAAATGTGCTTTATAAATAAAATTGGATTTGATTTGATTTGAAAAAGCCCTAATTTTAATCCCTAATATGGACAAAGACATCACTAGCACTGTAACTGAATAAAAAGAAGAGATAAACGTTTTGAATGATGAAACATAAACCAATAAACACTCGCCTGCGACAATTATATATCGTTTATCTTCGTCCTTCAAGTCATCTCGGGTATCTTCATAATGATTAAGTATATTTATTATCCATTGCTAATCGACATAGCCTTTATTACGGTATAGAACATTTTTCTGCTTCATTCTGTGATAAGAGTCAGATCACAAAAGGAAGTTATTTCAAACACTCGACCGATGTTGTGGAGTAAAAACATGTTAGAATGTTCTCTTTTGTTTGACAGCAGGTTTAGAAACACTTCTCATCACAACGGAAGATGTTTGATGTGTGTTGCTTTTTCAAATGCACATAAGTGGGGAGGTGTTTCCTCATCTCAGCGCTTAGACTCACAGGCACACACAAACGCACAGAAATGATTTAATCGCAAAACCAAAAAATAAATAAAATGCCGTACCAAACGGTTCAATATTATATTGAGAATTGTGGCGTCCCTAGTTCTTATTGCACATTTTTAAGGCAACTGATTTAATCTATTTGAATTACATTTTGGTGCATTAAATGTATACAATATCTTTTTATTTATTTACTTTTTTAATCTCAGGACCCCCCTACAGTGCTGTCATAAGCCCCTGATTGATAACCTCTGCTCTAATAAACAAATAATTGCCACACACCACACTCCAAGCATTTGAAAATGAGCTTATTGCTCAAAAATGTCAAGGCTTTTAAGAACATTTTAGATGGGGCAGAGGCTTCTCAGCAATTTTCACAGTGGTTTTGTTGTTAATGATGGTGTCATTTCAGCATGCCAAGCAATCTACTTCACCTTTAAAATATCAAACTACATGACTGCCCCTCTTTTTCTGCCTTTTTGATACTCCAGTGGGACTATGTGTTTGTTGACTAATGGAAGACGAGGAAGTGTTCAAGAAGCCAGTTATTTTTGCAATTCCGTTTCATGATGCTAATGGCACGGAAATTACACATGTCAGATTTAATGTCCAGTACAACACTTTAACAAAATCTTAACATATATTTTGTTGGCACACTTGCGAATAAGACGTGTAGATGAAATAGAACAGGAAATACACAAAGGTGTCGCCTCTCTTGAAAAATATATTTAAGTAGAAGCCATAGATCAGAGAGACTCCAGAGTGGCCAGGAACATTAATCAGACACCAAAAATAGAGAAGCGTACAATAGTGTGTGCATGGCTTCTTTACACCCAAAGGAGTGAGAAAGAGCTCTCTCCCAAACACTGGATCTCTTCCAAAACTAGTAAGCTGGCTTGCTGTCTACTGCCTACATAGCAGACTAACTAAGATAAAACAATTTAAGAGACCGATTTGGAACACACTACATAGGCAGAAACTCCATGTGTTATAGAAATACCACTACTCACGTTCAATAGAGTTTGCCATTAGCATGTTGCTAAGCTAAAAACAATACTTCAATAATCATCAACATACCTCATACCACATAACATATCTCACACACATACTCAGTGTTGATGAAGCTTTGAATGTGTAGCTTGCCAAGCTACAAGCTACTCATAATTTGAAATAGTTAATCTATATACAGCAAGCAACTTCTTTAAAAAAAGTAGATCGCTACACTACAGGCTATGGTAACATTTAAACAATGTTTAACTAATTGTATTTTTATCCAAAATATAACATTATTTTAATGTTTATTTTTTAATATTCTAAGAATGTTTTCTCTCGACATTTTGAAAACGTTCATCATAAAGATGTTACGAGAATGTTGTTCTCCGAGAACATCTTCTCTCCATGTTATGAGAACGTATATAAAATATATAATAAAGTTACAAGAACATTCCATAAATATTACTTTAAGATGCTTTGTCCTAACATTTATATACCTTAGTTTGTGAAAGTTGTGAGAATGTTCTCTGTTAGCTGTGCAAGTGACATTTTTACAGAGCTTTATTTACACATTTCAATAATTTTCAATAATTTGCAGTAAGAAACTTCTAAATATCTGTACAGTAGTCCCTATGTACAGTAACAAAGTGCTATTTATTGAGATGCTTCTAATTCAGTGATAAAAATATGTTTTTGTAAAATACACTTTAAGTTTCACAACCACATTATATGTAATGTCCTAATTTAATTAAATCCAGGTTCACACTGTGTGATTTTTGCCACAATTTGGCTGTCTGAAACAAAATTTTGCAAATCCTAATAGATTCCTCTGATCCTAGGCCAAAATCTGTAGTCTTTGATCGTTAATTTGACATGTTCGTTGACAGCCGATTAATAACCATTGCAATTACATTTTACCTCCAATGAAATTCTACCAGTGTCAGATGTTTTGAGGCACAGTCCTGCAGTGTGACTTCTCCTACAACAACTGTCAAAGAACCATTAGGAGAACAGAACCTGATGACGCAATTAGTGTGACAACAACAAACCACCACTTGCTCCACACACATCGTCTTAATTTCTTTTTTCAAAACAAGCCATGATCAAGATTCGTTTTGCATATGTCAGTTTTTAATGAGTCTTGACTGTCTTACTGCCTGACAATTGAGATCCCACAGTGTGACATGGCTTATAGCTGGGATCATTTTCTGACAAGCAACAATCGTAAAAGACTATTATAAATATATAAAGTGTTCACTCTGCTTCCTCAAAATGGATTCATCAATATGTGGCAAGTTGAAAGATGGGCTACTCTTAACCTCAAATTCTACTCAGAGGAGGTTCTCGAGATGTGGATTTAGTGTGGGTTAAGGGCTCTGAGCTTTGGCATTTTTCCGATGTGGGACAGTCTTGCGCATTTATTTCCTGTTGCGTACACACGTTCTCAAGTGGCCAAGACTGCAATTGTTGGTATTGGGACAGACCCACATATCACTGCCTGAGAATTGGGTCAAAATTAGGTATCCTTATGAGCATAATTATTCTGCCTATGTTTTGGAACTTCCTTCATGTCAGGAGAGCAACTATGATGCCTTAAAATGCTGCCTACGTAGGGAGCTGTCAGACAAAACGCGTATAACTGCTTAGTCACTCTGTGGGGAGTGAATACTTTGAGAACATCTTCAGACTAGAAATATGCTGTGGTACTGTTGTCGTTAGAAAATTTATTTTTATTTGTAGTGACACCTTAATGTTGGGCTGATAAAGAGAAAATCCGAAGGCAAGACTCGCCTCAGCTGAGACTGTTTGAGTAGTTGGTGGAGAAGTGAGTTTTAAAACTGACATGGCAAGCTTGAGTGCCTTAACACGAGGCAAATCAATTCCTCAATAGGCCATTAGAGGATGATAAGCCCTGTCTCAATTGTTTCATTTAAGTGAATAAAACTTGCTTAGCTGTCACCTGTCAAGCCAGCTGTGCTTGATACCTAAACCTGATTAACGGCGGGAAATTAGCTAATCAAGGTGTCAGTGTTGCCTTATCTCTCCAAGTCTCTTCACTTTAGCATAGCAGATAGTCAAGACTGAGCTTGAGAGCTCAAACTGAGTTTAATCTAGACTCATTACTTGCATCTCCAGTGAGAGATGCCGTGCAGCTGGCATTGTTATGCCAATATCTTATTAGCATGTCATGTACTCAGACCAGATACATCAAAAACACATTAGCATTTCCCGATTTTTCCTTGCAGTTGATCTCAGAGCTCGATAACATCCCAGAGATTATCCACTTCATATTGATAGGATCATAAGGTTTGAAAGAGACTTTGGAGGTCCCAATGTCAACCGAGCAGTCCTTTTTTAATAACTATTATTTGCTATGCTAATGTCATTTCTGTCTGCTAAGCCAGCTAGATAGCATGATCCTTTGAGCCCCCTGCTGGTAGATGGTGCAACTACACCTGGACCCTCAAATTGGTGGCGGACTAATTTCGAGAGAGATGTTGGGAAATGAGTGAAAATGCTTACATCACCTTTAACGGTTAAGATTATGTTAATAGATCTGCAATCATGATTAAATGTTACAGCTCCTATTCGTTCCCGCGAATCATCTGGCACAGAAATGAAATACTGCGCCCATTCGAACACCATTAGTCATGTTGTGCAGCAGAATGTGTAGATCAAAGCCTTATGCATTTTAAAATGACTCAATCTTCCGGTTGCTTTCTTGTCATGAGGAAAATGTCGCTGTCTTGTGGTGGTAGCAAGCTTGCTAAAATTTTGATTTACAAAGATGTTTGGAGATGAAAGTGAACACACGTTTCCTTTCATATTACTGTCAAAGGCAGAAGTCCACGGTAGATCTGAAAGATGGACTCTCACAACATCCGCAAAAAGACAGCCCATTGTTTTATGGTGGATTTATTCATTGGATCCCTAATTTGTTTCTGTGCAGCCTTCACAGTCGTCGCTACTGCAATACTCTCAAGCTCAGTTTTCTAATATTTGTACAGGAATAGTACAGCATATCATGTGATTGTTGTATTATGCATCATTACGCATTATTTCTAGGGGCACGGTGCTCATTAAAATCACTTTTTTATTGCTTTTACAATAGGCTTCGTTGAGCTGGAAAAAGATTGTTTTTTTTTTTCTTATGGTTGAATTTTTCCTTTTTAGCTAGTCTCATTTTCTTATGTTTATTTTTTTATTTCTAGAGAGCAGACATTACAAAAATGTTTCAAAAGCTGTATAAGATTTCTTCTGAATGTTCAAATGAGACGAAACAAACTAAAATATTTGTAATGATTAGGCCTACCCAGTGTAGCGGTCTCATTTGAAGTCGTACCTCACCTAACAATCATATAGACAACTACTGTAAATCTGTTGTGGGTGGGTACCAGGGCATTGCTATTCATTTGTTAAAATGAAAATTTGCTGAAAATATACGCTGCCTCAGGGCATCCAACAAGTATATGAGTTTGTTTCATTTACAATAGGCTTCGTTGAGCTGGAAAAAGATTGTTTTTTTTTCTTATGGTTGAATCTTTCCTTTTTAGCTAGTCTCATTTTCTTATGTTTATTTTTGTATCTCAAGAGAGCAGACATTACAAAAATGTTTCAAAAGCTGTATAAGATTTCTTCTGAATGTTCAAATGAGACGAAACAAACTAAAATATTTGTAATGATTAGGCCTACCCAGTGTAGCGGTCTCATTTGAAGTCGTACCTCACCTAACAATCATATAGACAACTACTGTAAATCTGTTGTGGGTGGGTACCAGGGCATTGCTATTCATTTGTTAAAATGAAAATTTGCTGAAAATATACGCTGCCTCAGGGCATCCAACAAGTATATGAGTTTGTTTCATCATTTGAACAGATTTGGAGAAATGTAGCATTACATCATTTGCTCACCAATGGATACTCTGCAGTGAATGGGTGCCTTCAGAATGAGAGTTCAAACAGCTGATAAAAACATCACAATAATGCACAAGAAATCCACATGACTCCAGTCCATTAATTAACGTCTTGTGAAATGAAAAGCAGCATGCTTGCAATAAACAAATTCATCATTAAGCTGTTTTTAACTTCAAAACGTTGCTTCTTGTTAAAATACAAGTCCTCTATCCATTGCTTTCTCAGTTCTTGTTTCTCGCAGTTACCCTTTTTTTTAAATTCTGCAGTCGAAACAGTATTTCATTGTTTGGGAAGCCTGTTTTAAAAAAGTACTTGTACTTGTACTTGTAATCCCATTTGGTGACAATACTAAAACAGAAATGACACACTTCAACTTAAAATACAATGTTAAGTCAAAATATACCCAATTTACTTTCCCTTAAGGTTTGCAAAAGGAGCATTTTCACATTGATTTCAAATTAAAAGCTGTGTGTAGTTCCAACACACTCTAAAGGGACTTCGTAACTGTTTTATGTTTTGGCAAACTGGTGGGGAATTCATATGATATCATTTGTATAAATTCATACAATCATACAAGTTTTCGTACAATCTGCTTAGGGCCTTCTAAGCTTTTTTGAAATAAAAATTATATGTTTTTGTATGAAACTAATTATAAAAATTCAAACAAATTCATAAAATGTACAATTTTTATGGTTTCTCATGTGATCGGGTTGTGGAGTTCTGACACTCTGTCTATGTGAGATTTTCCGTACCTTCAGATGTGAAATACTGTGACTGTTGAAACTTATTTGACTAAACACTATTGAGAACGATCAATATTTTAGTCTGATTTTATCCTAAACACCAGGCTCTTCTCAGATATGAATAAATAATAGGCTACATATATACATCAGGGAAAAATTGTAAATCAGAACGATTCTAAAAGTGATAACACATCATTCCTTAACAAGCCACTAGATTTAAGGTACCATCCTCGCTTCATAAAAACATTGCATCCAGTGAAACTGTGTCCCAGTCCGGCACTGAGCATAAGATTAAACTGGTTTTTCAGTTGTTACTGTTTTGACCCACAGTTTACAGCAAATACTGGCTATCAGACATTCTTCACCCAGCAACAGCATGCTAGCCATTTGCGGAAACACATGATAAACACAACCTCTCATCCCCGTCCGTTAAATACTGCTCTTGTCCAGATGTTCTCTGCAGATGTTTGGTACTCTGTCCTAGGGCGGGACTCAAGCTGACAACTTGGATTAGTGATGGACACACGAGCAAGGGGTTTCCCTGTCATTTGGGATGCAGATAGAGGGCTAGCGACCGCGTCTCACATCCCTCACTCCTCGCTTCCCCCTCACAGATGCACAGCAGCAGGCGGACTCCATTAAATAAGTCTGACTTCATAAAGCTGACAGACTCGCTCTGCAAAACGTTTCAACAGCACAAGCACATTAGGGGAGTTCCAGGTTGTGCCGATGGGACGCAGGATTAATCACAGGCAGCGCCGTGAGCAAGCGCATGAGTAGGCCCTATTCTTTAATACATCAGATGCTTCCCACTAAAAGTGTCGGTTTGATTTAGAGATAGTAAATATGATTTGTTCAGATGTGTTGGCGGAAAGTGGCGAGTCGAACATTTTGTTTGAGAAAAGGCCGGATATTATGATAAATGATTCAGAGACAGAAGCATAGGAGACTGGAGTGGTGTGCTTGCAGTGTTCTAGAAAATAAATAAATAAATAACTGCACCACTGCTTTCATTTCATGCAGTCACGCAAGTATTTGTCTTTAACTCTATTCTGGGTACAGTAGTTTTCCCTGAGGAGGTTAGCTAAAGTCGTACTTCGTTTTCTACGACCTTACCAAAAAATTGCGTACTGTTTTTGTCCATAAAGTTATGAAAATGTTATTTCCGAATGTTCTTAGAACTAGGGTGGCCATATGTGCCATTTATACGGGACACGTTCCTGGCCATGATTTTTATATTGCCTAAAACATCCAAAGTAGTTTGACCAATAACATGCAGATATTCTACATAATCAACCAATCGTGGCGCGTCGCGCGTGAGAAGGTGAGAATGATCAAAGCGATGCAAATATGCGCACGTGTTTGTTCGTTCGTTCGACTTGAAGCTGTACACCGATCGTTGTATGACACCAAAGTACCACGAGAGCAATTTAAAAGTATAAGGATCCGTCTGCTCTGCTCTCTATAGCTCTCGTGAAATTATGTCATACAACGATCGATCTGCACAGTGCAAACAGCCAAAACCTGTATATTTTAGGCAATATAGAAATTCTGGCAAGGGTGCGTCACGTAAAAATGGCCCGTATGGTCACCCTACTTAGAACGTTCAGTTTTTAAAATCCAGTGTTGTAAAAACTCTTTTTCTTTGGTTATGTGAACATTGGGGAAAATCAAGGGAATGATCAAATTTATTATTTTGCAAATATTATGGGAACATTACTTTTGAATGCTCTATGAACCATCTGAAACAAAAAATAAATAAATAAATATTACACTAATGTCCAACTAAAATGTTTAAGAAAAATGTACAGTGAGCAATGTATAAATATAGCGTTTTTGTTATAACATTTTAATAACATTATTGAAGAGCAGATAACAGTTTATTCATTTTACTGGTGGAACGTTTATTCAAAACTTTGAGAGAACCTTGCTAGAACGTTTTATTTTTATTTATTTATTTTTTTTCTGAAAACGTTCTGGGATTGACCTCCAGACAACAGACACTCATACTATAGTAATAATTACAGAGATTGCGGTGCCTTGCCAATTACATGATGTGAAAAATGCCCTGCATTAATGAATGTAACTTCGACGTTGTTTATAAAACTTACGATATCCTGATCTGTCATCAAAATCCAGTGACACTTTCAGGTGTCTTTGTTATTTCCTGTTCGGTAGCTTTTGATAGCTTTGGTTCCATTCGTGCAGATAATGCGCATTCTTTCAGCCGTCTCTCTCCTGAGGTGAAATGATGTTGCTGTGGCACTTTAATTAAGACATGGAGATATCCCTTGGAGACATGTGATTAAGTGACAAACTATAATCACTTCCTGATTACCCTCATCTTTCCTCCTTGTGTTATTTTTTTGTGCTATTTTGCAGTTTTTGTCACAGCTCATTAGAAACGCCACAAAATTAGCATGCTGCCACACAATGGCCACCATTGTTAATAATCACAAATTAATATGCTGTTGCGTGTAAGTCACTGTCATTTGTTTCCACCCTTCTGGTAATGAGTATGCGTTTTCAAATTCGGTTTCCTTGTGACTTTCCCTGCAGGGATGTTCAGCTGTATCATCAGGGGGTAAAATACACAGCGCTGATAACTTATCTGATCCAGTCATAACAGGACACGTGTTTGCATCAACCTGTAACGGGAAGTCAGATTTTAAAAAAAGGTTTGCTGACTGTAAAAAACTGAGTTCCTGGCAGGAGTTTGAAGGGACTCACTCTTTTCGGGCACTTCTTCCCAGATTGGCATCAAGTCAAACCTGACAACCTTTCCCTCTTACTGGTTTTAGGTTAAATTACTAGTTTAGATTACTAAACAAAATGTAATCTGTAACTGATTACAAATTACATGACAAAAATTGTAGCTTGTCACGTAATCCATTACATTACACATTTTAGGTAATATAATTGGACTACTTTTTGATTACTTTTAGATTGCGTTTGACCTACTTTGTTTATCACATTGATTTAAATAGGGTAATCTTGTCACATATTGATATATAAATACATACAGTATAGAAAGTATATATATATATATATACACTTTTTTTTTTTTTTTTTTGTAGCAACAGGAAGTGCATTAAACAGTACATTATGTGAAGTTTCCTAAACTGGGGTTTGTGAAGGAACTGCAGGGAGTGAATTTGTGCATTTTAATGTGTTTGAAAGACAAAAACCTTCTTCCAAAGACATAGTAATTTTAAAATGTAATATAATCTAACTACAAGCAGTTATATTTTGGAATCTGGTTATGTAATCCACATTGCATGTAATCACTTACAACCCAGCACTGTTAAGAACCACTTGTAATAACTTTATTGTCAGAATTAAATAAGTCAAATTTAGTAATAAGTAAATTAATCCATCCAGTTTAAAGTAATAACTATTTCCTGTTTCAGATATACAAAACTCATTCTGAGTTTCCTAAAGAACATATTTTTGACTTGCTACAAACATTCTCACACAACTGTTGAGTATCGTTTAACGATTCAATAACATTCCTTTATTTTTAACCTTTTAGCAGTGCATTCAAAAAGTATGCATTTCATCCTTTTGTTTCATGTGAATGAAGCAGCCTTGGCTTTGTTAGTTCAGCTATGAACCATTCAACAAAACAAACCACACAAACACTTCAAATGAGTTCTTACTCAAAATTCTCATTGCAGCTTGGTAACTTGTAACTTTGTTTTCTGAAGAACTGATAAAATCTTGATGGAAGTTGCATGACAATCAGATTGGAACATGCAATGGCTCCATTTTTGAGTGCAATATATCAGAAGATTAATGAACAGCCCTCGGGCATTCTGTCTGAAGCTATATTGTGTATATGATCTTACATGAAAAGACAAAGTGTAAAAATAAACTACAGATGTGGCATGACTGCTATATAAGGAACTGTTGTGATTGTGAGGACCTGGGTACAATTCTAACCTGGGTTCTGGGTCTTAAAGACTGGATCATTGGATTTGACTGTGATGAGTGGAGCGGGGCCGAGAGCCGTGGGAACGGAGCGAGGCCGGTGGAGTAATTGATAATGAGCGACACCTGCACCACTCACCGGTCTCGAGTCCCACGGAGGAGCTCCGGAAGGATAAAAGGAGGAGTTACGACAGTGAAAGACGAGAAAGGACCAGGCCTGGATTTTATTTTGTGTTTTTGTTCTGTTTGTGCGCGACAGTCGTCCGCGAGGGGCTGTCGCGCTATTTTGTGTTTGTTTATTTTATTAAAGTTTTCTTTGAGCGTTCGCCGGTTCCCGCCTCCTTCTTCGCGGACTACGAATTTTGTTACGTTGACGTTTTCAAAAAGTGATTTTAGTTGATGAGTTTGTCAATATTTACCAGATCCAAGGCAATTTCCAACAGGGAATTTTCTCAGAACTTTGAATAAGGTTCTGGCAAGGTTTTCTCAAAGTTATGAACCAGTACATTAATAGAATGTTTTTTTTTTTATTATTTATGCAGTCTTTAATAATATTCTCAAAATGTTAGCACAAAAACGTTATTTTCCTGAAACAGTTGAGTTGAACGTTATTGGACGTTTTTAAAAGGTTACTACTTGTTTTAAGAATGTTCAAAAGCAACGTTCCCATATTGTTTGCAAAATGAAAAAAGTGTGTCTTATTGTTTGCATAACCAAGAAATAAAACTTTTTTTTTTTTAAAACATTCAGAAATGTTTTTCTAACTTAATGGGAATATTAGCGAAACATTGTTAGAACATATATTTGAGACACTCAGGCAGATAGACGGACCATTTGTGAACATGAGACACAAGAATTATCACTTTGAGAAGGTGACAAGCCAATCGTAGCGCAATGGAGATGCTCATTTGCATAATTTATTTTAGCGAATCAGGTGCTAAAACCATGCCTGCAACAAAACATCGCTATCAGCTGGCGCTATTTAGAGCAAATGTAGATAATAAAAACATTGTGGAAACATCGTTTTGAAATGTTTCTAATACATTATCTATAGTTTTATTGTCATGATTAGAATGTTCAAGTTTACAAAAAAAAATTTACTTAGAATGTTCAAGTACAAAATAACATCATATTCCGAGAATGTTGTTCTAAGAATGTTTTCTCTCAATAGATATATATATATGTATAGGTCGATTCAAATGGCCAAGGTGTAATCACTCACTGTAAAAAATCATTGCGCAGCCTCTGATTGTAAAAAGCGACTATATTAAAAGTCCCGAAGAAATGGGCTAAACTTTCACAGGTGAGAATGTGTTGGTTTGTGTTTTTATTGTGTATTATCTCATTAAAACTATGGTCACTTTTAAATGTTGTGTTAGCTAATGGCTTAGTCTTGTTATATTCTGTTAGTTTAGCAAAATCATCTGCAGAACTCGCTCTCGAGTGTTCATGGACAGCTTTGACCAATTCAGTATGGCAGTTGACTTGCGTATAGTGACTCATAGAAACATCCTCTAATAAGGCATGTACTGTACATGTACATATCTATGGTTATGAGAATGTTCATCAACTGCAAATAACATCACAAGGATGTTCTGAGAATGTTGTTCTAAGAACATTTTCTTGTAAAGTTATGAGAACATATATCAAATATTAATAAAGTTATAAAAAATATTCCATACACATTACTTTTAGAATGATTGTCCTAACATTTATATACCTTTTAAAAAATGTTAGTGATAGTTGTGAGAACATTCCTTGTTGGCTGGATTATTCTAATAATGTATCCAGTGTAGCTATTGAGATGTTGCTTGCTCGACTGAAATCACATCACCTCTTACCTGAGAAATTCATAATTTCTCTTTCAGGATTCATAGTACAGTATTTATCTTCATAAATACACAACAGCAGCGGCTGGTCACATTCACCATTGAACCTTTCCCTCAGTTTAAAGATTTAATGACAAAAGCATTAGAACAGACGAAATTTCCCCAGCGATTTCCCCAAACTTTTTCAATAACCCTATTTTGCAAGTGCAGAAGGTTCAGCTCGAGCTTGTCTGTCTTCATTGATCTTGCTGTGGACTGCACAATAGACGGCTTGAGTGCAATGCTTGAGTACAACACCCACTAATAATGCATACAAACATCAACACTCCAACCCACTCGGCTCTCCACACGCCACCTTCATCCTCTCTGGCCCTCAGGGCAAAATCAATGGCTTTAGCTGGCTGTGTTGAAGGAGGAAAGAGAGATAAACACAAGAGTTAAACTGCTGTTCAACAACGCCACGCCAATGGGCTCTTTTCTTCTGTGTGGAGATGTGTATACCTAAGATTATGATAGGAATATAAAGGAGTTGAAGAGCTTGTCTGTGGATACAGAAGCGGTGTAGGTGTATGAATCTGTCGATGTGCCAGTAGATGAGAACAAGTGAGACAAGTCTTTGAGAGTGAGTCACCGAGTCGTTCATTCAAATGAATTGCTCAAAAAGACAGATTCATTCAAAAACAAAACAAATTACTGTCTTTATAGGTGATCATTCATTAACTGAATGAAATCGTTCAAAAACACAGATTCATTGAGGAATGAAACAAAGGATGGTCTTTGAAGTGATTCACTCAACCGTGTCATTCATAAACATGATTCATCCAGAAACTAAACGAAATACTGTCTTTATAGGTGATTATTCATTACCAGAATTGAATCGTTCAAAACACTGGTTAATTAAGAAAATAAATAAAGGAAGTTCTTTTGATTCACTTTTGATTCAAAAACATAATTCATTTAGAAATGAAACAAAGAACTGTCTTTATAGGTGATCATTGAGTCAATCATCGAATTGATTCATTCAAAAATCCCTGTTGAAAAAACCAGCATATGCTGGTTTTTTCAACAGGGATATAGATTCATTCAGGAACAAAACAAGGGATTGCCAGACTTTAGCTATTAGCATAAGGTCTTAGACAACATAGTAGCTTTTCTGGTCAAATTGGATGGAAAATGGTAGTCTGAAATTAAGGATACTATGATAATAGACCAGTATGTAAAAAGCAGCCTTCAGACGATTGTGTACAGGCCAAGTGGTCGAGGATTAGCTTGCTAACATCCAGTTTTCAAAAGAGATTGTCTTTTCAGTGATTTACTCAGCCGATTCATTCAAAAACGTGATTCATTCAGAAACAAAAAGGACTGTCTTGATAAATGTCATTAACTGAACTGATTTGTTCAAAAACACATTCAGAAACATAACAAGAATCAACATTTTGAGTGATTAACTCAACTGATTCATTCAAAAACATAATTCATTCAGAAACTAAACAAAGGACTGCTTTTACAGACGAATGAGTCATTAATGGAATCGATTGGTTCAAGAACACTATATTCATTCAGGAACGAACCGGGGACTGTCTTTTGAGTAATTCATTTAATTGATTAATTCAAAAGCATGATTCATTCAAAAATGAAACAAAGTACCGGTTTAGTAGGTGATCATTGAATAATTCATGAATTGATTCGTTCAAAAACTTACGTGCATTCAGGGTCGAAACAAGGGATGGTCATTTGAGTGATTTACTCAAACGATTCATTCAAAAATATGATTTATTTAGAAACTAAACAAATGGTTGCTTTTATAGGCAATTAATGAGTCATTAATTGAATCGATTTGATTAAAGAGACTCATTCATTCACTTCTGTGTGTTGCTCAGACATGCGGTTACTTGATATTAACTTCTTGTTCGTTGAACTGTTGGACAAAATCAATATCAGACTCGCAATCGTGATGTTGTTCTCTCAGCATGCCAGTGATCGTGTGATATTGCTTAATCAGAACTATAGGCATGCACAATATATTGACACCATACTGGTTATCAGCCTTTTCTTTTCATGTAATATTCCGTCTATAGTGGATTTTATTTTTTCTGCCTATTTTAGATTACTTATGTTTAATTGCTCATGTTAGACATCTTTTTACATAAAAATCATTAATTCTCAAAGGATCAAATCAAATTCTGGCATATATTTTTCACGGTGAAATACATCACATTAAAATTAAACAGGATTGACATTTTTGAGCATGTTTTTTTTTTTGTTTACTTTATAAACATGATTTTAATCTAAAGTCTAATCAAATTTATTATGTATATCCTCTTGAAAAGTGCTATCACCAAATTCACTGGTCAATTTCAGTGTCTCTTTTGATCTGTATTTCATTCCCATACCCAAAGCTTTCATGTAAATCTCTCATACCGCTAAAGCAAACATGAAGTGAGCAATTGATGAGTGATGTTTTATTCAGTGTGTTTGGCTCTGTGATATTCTGGCCTATGTTCCATTTCCTGTTGAGTTTCTTTTTGACCTCGTTTTCTCTCCCTCTGATACCTCACATCCATCTGTCTGTTTCTGTCAGAATCTTCTCAACATGAAACAAGCGGAGCTGGCACAAAGACACAGCGCTGCTGAGAATATCCTTCCATTTCTGTCTCTTAGCCTCTCTCTTTTCCTGGCCTCTCTTTACGGCAGAATTGTTTGGTGTGCGAGAAAATGAATTGAAGTGGCATTTTCAGTGTAAACAGTGGCAGTTTAATTTGGTCATTCTTCTGGAAGCACATTGATTGATTAAAATTGTCACTATAATTAAGCAGGAGAAGTAGAAAATGACACCAAAGTGCAGCCTTTTGAAGAAGTTTCCCAAGGCACAGTTTTGAAGAGAGTCAACAGTTCTGTTCCAAAACCTAGTCATATAGCAGCAAGGCATGTTCCCGGCACAAAGCCTCTTCAGTAAGGTAGGCAGCGATATTATGCCGACTTTTGAAATAGGCTACCTTGTTGTGGTTGGACTCTAAACAGTGAGTTTATTGCTGGAGGCTGTATTTTTACTCACAGTACTGCTGGATCCCCTAATATTATTGGTGGGTCGTCAGTTGTCAAGAGATTGGCCTTTTGACAATCTGATCACAAATGAAGATAAAAATAAGATGTTTTTGCCATATATATATATATATATATATATATATATATATATATTTGTGTGTGTGTGTGTGTGTATATATACATATATAAATGTGTGTGTGTATATATATAAGACCAGTCTAAGTCGTTTTGCTGGTCTTAACTAGTCTCCTAGACTGGCCTTTTTGCTGGTTTTAGAGGGGTTTTGAACCCTTGTAGACCAGCCAGACCATCCTAAACCAGCTAAGACCAGCACACCGGCTTAGACTTGATTGATTGTTTATTTAGTTAGCTTAGTTAGTTAGTTAGTTAGTAACAATGTACAATAAGGTCCCTTTAGTTAACATTAGTTAATGCATTAACTAACATTAACTATGAGTAATACTTTTGTTCTTAATCTTTGTTAACATTAGTCAATAGAAATGCAACTGTTCATTATTCATGTTAGCTGTCATGAATCTGGTCCCTGCTGTTCCTCCCACTCACCACCAGAGGTCTCCATCACCCCGGACTCCATTTCCCATGACCCTCTGCCCTGGAACTGATTACTCGCACACCTGTTTCCTATCAGTAGGACTACTTAAGCTGCACTCATTCTCCCACACTTTGCTGAGTGTTGTTTAGCTGTATTCAGACAATTCCAAGTCTTGCCGTGGTCCTTGTTTTTCCTGGCTTGGTTTTTTTTTTTTTTTTTTTTTGCCTTTCCTTCCCTTTCTGAGATTGTCGCACTATTATTCAAATGCTTTTGTCATGAATGGCACGATGAACAAAGCAAACTGTGATTGAATGTTTTCATTTCAGTCACATGGCTCTACTTTTCTAAATGAGTGTTTCTTGTCCAAAATAAGCTTGTGATGTATACTATAGCCAAAGGTGTGTACATAAATTAAGTTATTTTCATTTCATAGTGCAGAAATCCCACAATTCCTTGCCTTGCCTTGCCTGTGTTTTGATCTTGGACTGTTTCCTTGTCTTTCGTGATCTTTTGCTGCCTGCCCTGACCATTGCCTGTCTACTGGATTAATCTTTTGTCTTGCCTTGGATATTGTTTTTTTGCTGGTGTTTGACCCTGCCTGTTCTGACTACGCTCTATTTAATTAAGCCAGCAAATGGATCCTCAATCCCGTTGTCTGTTACATTAGCTCAGGTCCATTGTGTAATATTGATAGATACAACTTTTGATTTTAATAATGCATTAATAAATGTTGAATTTAACATAAACCAAGATTAAAAAATACTTTTTAATACTATTGTTATTATTTATACTATTCTAATACTTTATTAATATTATTTTAAATTGTTAGTTCGTGTTGACTAATGTAGTTACCTAATATTAATAAATGGAACTTGAAAAATTATTAAATGTAAATGGAACTTATTGTAAAGTGTTACCTTATTTATTGTTAATTCTAATTTGATAAAAAGTTTTTGACTCTGAAAGTAATGTTTTTTTTTTATGCTTGTTTGAGCATCATGCTGTTTGCTTAGCAACATGCTAACATGAACCTCTATTAGAATGAAAGTCTCCTGTGGCCTCTGCGTGATGAGCACTACTTGTGTGGCTCACTGGCTTGCCGCCTCTGTAGACAGTTCCAAATCAGTTACTTATGAGGTTCCCTGACACTTCTAAAGCTCTCTCAGAAGGCGTCTGACAGTAGGAAGTAGACAGCAAGGCATCTCACCAGGATTTGAATCAGAGCTGCTGCCTCTATAGCTATCTGACATAAAACATGCAAAAACAGAAGACAACAGGCAACCACTTGTTCTTTATAATGATTACCTTTCTCGCTGTTGATAACAGAATGAATATAAAAGCATTATGTAAAAATCACATATGTTCATTAAAATTGACAAGTGATGTCTAGTACACATGATACTGTGCATGATGATGAATGATTTTACTGTGCAAAATCATTTCAGATGATTTTGGGATGTTTTGAAGTAAACACCTTCTAAACTACTTACCTAGACTCTTTCGCCGAATGCATCTAATGTGAAGTGTCCTGTTACATTATTTATTACCACACAGCACACACATTAACAACTCCTACGGGGCAAACCAGTCAGAGTGTTTTGAATTTGTGTGAAAAGTTTAAACCTGGCAAATAGTAACATTTCAAACAGTCACATCGGGTTATCATCTAGAAAATAAAGTTATTTATTTCCTAGATGATTTAGCATTTTCAGTCCAATTTTGTGTAAATATATGTAAGTTTTGGCAGTTTGATCAAATAAAATTGGTGAAATTGCACACATTGCATTGTGAGATACAGTATTCCACCTATAGTATGCTGTTGTATACTGCACTAAATGGCATACAGGTATTCAGTTAGCTAAAGTTAGCTAAAACTAAAATAGTTAACTATATTAAATAATATTTAATATATTATAATATTGATAGGAATTATAAAAGTATCTCAATGATTTACATTTACATTTAATAATTTAGCAAACACTTTTATCCAAAGCAACGTACAAATGAGGAGAACAATAGAAGCAATCAGACCAACAAGAGAGCAACAGTATACAATTGCTGTGACAAGTCTCGGTTAGACTAGCACAGTAAACATAGCAAGTTTTTTATTAAATGAATATGTAGCGAATAAGCTCACGGGGAAATATGAATAATTAATCATAACTAGTTATAATTAATTATAAATATTTAGATCCGCTGTAAGTATTTACTTGACCTCTCAGGGT
>NW_015627050.1:270594-294821 GCF_001515625.1 Sinocyclocheilus rhinocerous
TAAACACTTAAACTAGTCTAACATACTACATAAACACTGAAACTTGTCTAACATACACGTACACACACACACACACACACACACTTGCATGCAGTTGGTATAGGAAAAGGGTTAAAGCTTAAGCAGTAAAGAGGAGAACGATTTGTTAATCTAATGAATAACTGATTTGTTAAATCAAATGAAAAATTGTGTGTTTGATTGGTCCAGACGCTACAAATAGAATAGAATAGAATAGAATAGAATAGGTAAGTGCCAGTGATGAAGGAGTGGGGAGGAGGACAAAGAAGAGAGGAGAAGGTTTTGAAAAGTATGCGAGAGTCAGGACAATTGTTAATTTTGTTTTGGTAGTATGTTGTTTTAGCAGTGGAGACATTTGCAGAGAAGGAAGAGAGGAGTGCCTGATAAACACTAAGGTCAGTAGAATTTTTTGAGCAGCCCTGAGCCTAGAGCGATGTTCACGGAGAACATCGGACAGCCGGGGGGGGCAGAGGGGGTGGTGCGTACTAAAATTACACTGGTATTCAGTGCATACAGAAAATATGCATCTGTGCACTGTAAACAGTACAGTAACATGAACAGATGTGAACTCTTCGCTGTTGAGTTCAACCAAACACAAGCAAATGAAAACAAAACAAACATTCAGGTCTTGGTGTTGCATTAGCACAGACTAGAGACAGAGACTTGCTCTCTTTTTCAGAGGGTCTACACTAAATAAAATTTAAATAAATAAATGATTATTACATAATCATCATCAGCATCATTATTTTATTTATAAGCAACCTTTTAGGACATTCAAGGGCACCTTACAGCAAAATCAATAATATACAGTTATTATAATATACAGTTAACAATACAAAACACAAATTATAATCAGTAAAATCATAAAAAGTTTAATAAATCCTACAAATAGTTTAATAAATGTAAAAATGTTATAATAATAAAAAGCTAGTATTTTGAAATTTAGAGAACAATAAAATTTATTAATCATATATTTATATATTGTTTTAATTATATATATTTTTATATAATGTTTTAATCCTAAATGTTTTAATCCTTTGTTTTAAACCCAGCATTTATTTTAATCCTAAATGTTTTAATCCAGCATTTATTAATGAAAATAATTTTGGGGGTTAATTATATCAAACATATAAAACATACTTTGTCTGACAGAATGTTTTAAATCTTACAGAAAAAAAAGAAACTACTGAAGTGACCATTAACACTTTAACAGTCCTAGTGAGAAAATTAAAGTCATGCAAATTCCCAGATAAATAAATAAGCTTGATTCAAAATTCCTGTTACATTCCTGTGAGACATTTCAGTGTTATCCAGATGTTTGAGTGTGGCGGGCATCTTTCCACTTCTCAGAATCCTTTAACATGGCCCAGAAGGAAACGAAAAAGACATCAAACAGTGCATAAGTGTTCAGTTTCAGTTCTTCTAAAGCAATGATGTCCTAATACAACAGCGCTATGACCGCCTCCGTCAGAGAAGACTATGAGCTCACCTGCAGAAAGCAGATAAAGAGAAACAGTCCACTTGTGACATCAGAAAAAAGTCACACCATTAGCCCTGAAAATCCAAACCATTTTTTTCCGGGAACTTTGATCTGGGATTAAACACAAAAATCCTTTAACATGGCCCAGAAGGAAACGAAAAAGACATCAAACAGTGCATAAGTGTTCAGTTTCAGTTCTTCTAAAGCAATGATGTCCTAATACAACAGCGCTATGACCGCCTCCGTCAGAGAAGACTATGAGCTCACCTGCAGAAAGCAGATAAAGAGAAACAGTCCACTTGTGACATCAGAAAAAAGTCACACCATTAGCCCTGAAAATCCAAACCATTTTTTTCCGGGAACTTTGATCTGGGATTAAACACAAAAAGAAAAACATTTTTGTAGGAGATGGAGGTGGGGCAGATCCGTCAAGAGCTCCACAATCAGCCGGAGCAAGAGTTAGAGGGCCTGGAGAGTCCATTAGGTTTTCTTAGAAGCGTGCAGCAGCCAGAGATATCGGCTGATTTAAAATCGTAATACATAATGTAATAAGGACATTTCAGTGGTTTGTTATGAGGTGCAGAAATCTTGCGGAGAGAGGATTCCAGCAATATTCTAGTTCTCTGCTATAACGTCTCCATCTCTGGGGTGCCACTTGTAATGTTTGATGAATGGCTCTCTTCACA
The DNA here is from genome assembly GCF_001515625.1 of Sinocyclocheilus rhinocerous. Classification (NCBI taxonomy): domain Eukaryota; kingdom Metazoa; phylum Chordata; class Actinopteri; order Cypriniformes; family Cyprinidae; genus Sinocyclocheilus; species Sinocyclocheilus rhinocerous. Next base: position 272,779 of record NW_015627050.1, read on the forward strand.
AGGATAAAATTCAGTTTGCTGCCTCAAATGCTTTTTCCTCACTTTTTGTCAAAACCCTTGAGTGGAGTTCATATGATGGATGTCTTTGTCTTGTCAATGGTCATTTGCAAAAGCACTGTGCTCAAAGTCTGCTATGCCAAAGCATCTTTCTGTCAGTGATGTCTCACACGCTGCAGTGTAAAAACTGGAAATAACGCCGTTATTACCTTAAGGAGCTATTCTTTCTGCTCGAACCCTTAAAAATGCTTTCATTACTACTGGAATCAATACGAATTTTAAATGTTTTTTGAAAGAAGTCTTATGTGTTCACCAAGGCTGCATTTATTTGATCAAAAATACAGTAAAAACTGTAATATTGTGATATATTATTACAATTTAAATGTGTTGTTTTCTATTGTAATATGTTTTAAAATTGTAATTTATACCTGTGATGTCTTCAGTGTCACATATACTTCAGAAATCCTTCTAATATGCTGTTGTAATTTTATCAATTATTATTTGTGCTCAGTTATTAATAGTGGCGTCTATTATTGTCAATGTTGAAAACAGTTTTTGCTGCTTAATATTTTTGTGGAAACTATGATTTTATTCAAGATTCTTTAATTAATAGAAAGTTCAAAAGAACAGCATTTATATTATAGAAGTAATAGTTCTAACATTATGCATGCTTTTACTGTCATTTTAATGCATTATATTATATTTATCAGATAGACTTTAAATATTTCTGACTAATACTAAACCTGTTAGTTTAGAATGTATATATAAAATTAAGGACTGTTTTTAAAAAAAGACAGTGGGTAAAAATTTAAGATGTAACACAAATAAACAAATACGCTGTACCTATTACAAACATTTTCCACTTTCCACATCACAACTGTAGAACATATTAAAACCAGAGAAACTGTAGGCAATCTTTTTCTTCTACACATACACAAAGGTAGACCCACACTTTCGATGGCTACTATGACCCGTGACCCCTGACCTCTGACCCAACCCTTTCTTTAAATCATGTACTTCTCAACACATTTCGAACAATTCTTAACGTGGTTTATCTTGACTAGCATGAGCTGTTTTTCAGTTGTCATCAACAAAATCCCTGTTCTACTGCTCCCTGAGGAGGCCGGGCAAATTTGTGTTTAACAGACATTTTATGATTTTAGTCCCATCCCAATGAATCACATCTGTGCTTTTCTCACACAACCTCAGTAAAGGTTACAAAGCAAATTACCTACTGTTTTATTTTATTTTTTATTTTTTGGCTAACAACGGTGTCCTCTGAGAAATCTAATACTGTCCTGATGAGAATATCTGTGATTTTGGGCAAAATAACAGCTGGTGTAAGGTAGGCATTTTCGAATAGCCTAGCAATAGCAAGCTATAGCTTTAAAAGCATAAGATCCCACCCTCCCTGCAAATCACTCTCCAAAGCCATTTAGGTATACAATATAAATCCAATTGCAGTTGTTAGTGAAGGCTGCACTAAAATGTTGCAATGAGAAAATATTGCATTCAATTAAAAGTTCAAATGTTACAAATAAGTTACAATATTGATGTTGTAAATATAAAAATGTGATGATATATTATACAATAAAGTAGCAATTTTGAAATACGTTGATGGTTGTATTTTTTGGTCTTTTATCTCAGTATTCTTAACAGTGTTGTATAAGGTTTTCTCATGCATAATAGTAACCCTAGTTGGGCTAAGATATACAACAATTTTTATGACTGCAGAAATATGGTAATTCAGTATACACATTATCCCACCGGTCACAATTGTGACCGACCATAAAACACAATTTTTCACACACTTTTCAAAAAAAAAATTCAAAAACTAATTATTGATTATTTCAAAGGGTTACTAATGACACATCATTTGGATATTTTCATGTCTGGGAAAAATTTGAGATTAAACGGGTTAATTATATACACAATGCTATAATTACATAATAAATTGCATAATTAATATATGCAGCATGACCTTCCATAAAACCCACATTTAGACAATGACACTCCAACCTTAATAATTACATAGATCCCAATCCCAGCAAGTACATGAAATGTCAGATAGCTTTATAACTCGAACATCATATATAAAACCAATATCTCCCACTTAAATCTTTAAAAAAATTTACTGAGCTTCTATTCACCATGCAGGTGGTTTCGGCAATGCCGTTTAAAACCTACAGCTCTTTTTATCCTGATGAATCCATTTGATATTGCTCTGAAAACTGACATAATGGGTTTCTGTCAGCTGAATTCTTCTCCGTCTCTCTCTCTCTCTCTCTCGCTGTCTTATTACCTTGAGTGAACCCACAGTTCCCCATTAGTTGTATTTAATGTGTTTTCTTCCCTTTTTAACTCGATTAAAAGGCTTGGCATTCATTTCACGCCGTACAAACACTGTTTACCCTCATAGGAGCAGAACATCTGCTCGGCTCTCCGTGTAGCTCGTGGTGAAATCATCAAAAATCCTCCTTAGGATAATATAGACTTCCCGAGATTGCTCTTGACAAATCAATTGAGAGTCTTCATACGTATGACGGTTGTGTCATACAATACATATGTTGCTGTTGGGATGGTGTGGACTGAGATTTTAAAGTTCAGTCGAAGAGTTTGTGGCATGTTGGGAGTAATATGCAGTCTGTAATCCAACAATGCCTCTCACTTTGAGAAGAAGAATTAATTGAATCACTGGCTGTGTCTGTCGAGGACTTTAATTTGAAAGTATTTCACGCTCTAAACACAAAAATTTAAAACATACAACTAGAAATGTATTTAGGTCATTAATATACATTCAGCAGCGGGGTGCTTTAGTAAAATATGTAATTTTACAGCCTCATTAAGCCATTACTGCAATACCATACTTCAAGTGAGAAAAGTTTCTGTGCCTTTACTAAATGGCCCTCGGTGACAGGAGGAAATGAGGTCAATGAGGTGTGTGAACAGTGGCGTGGAAAGGTCACTCTATTACGAAGCCTTCGGAGGACGTCTTAGACATCTCTTCTAGTTGATACAGATCCCATGAAACTTGTGCATGCAAACACTGTGCATCAACAAGAGCGTTGTTCAGATGACGTTGTCACAGTTACAGACTGTCACAGAAGACACACATTTCCCCACCGCTATTTATAATTCACAACTTTTCAGTTGGGCAAAGGATCTCTTTACACAAGCCAGAATAACAAACAGTCAATTTTTAGGATTCTGTTTTTATGAAGACAGAAGCTAGTGAATAAAACACTGGAAAAGGATGTATAATACAATAAAACTCTTAAAAAAAGAAGTATTTTGTGCAATTAAGTACACAAATAATATAGACAAATCTGAGATATTTTTTCTTTGTAACGTAAACAAGACTGCTTTTTTAAAGAAAAGTTGTCAAAAAAAAGTACGAAAATTTTTAAGAAACTGAAAATACACAAAGAGCATACAAAAGTGAATTAAGTATTCAGTAAGACTGCACATATACAGTTGGTACGGAAAGTATTCAGACCCCCTTAAATTTTTCACTCTTTGTTATATTGCAGCCATTTGCTAAAATCATTTAAGTTAATTTTTTTTCCTCATTAATGTACACACAGCACCCCATATTGACAGAAAAACACAGAATTGTTGACATTTTTGCAGATTTATTAAAAAAGAAAAACTGAAATATCACATTTCATGATTTTGTTTTTATTAAAACAGACTTTTTATTATGTATTTTTTATTATATCTACTTTTTTGATATTTTTAATATTTTACAATGATATTTTTTTATTATCATTGAGATATTATCATGGTTTTTATTAATAATTAAATTTTTTATATATTTTCTGTTTTCATTTTCATTTTAGTTAAAGTATTCGTAATTTTGTTGTGTTTTGTCATTTTAATTACGTTTTTTAATATGTCTGTGTAGTTTTTATTCATTTTTATTTCAGATTTACTTTTTTTATTTTAGAACAGCAATATTTTTATATTTTTTTTATTTATTTTATTAATGTTAAATTTATTATAAGTAACTTTTTTTTATTGGTTCTTGTTTTAGTTTTGGTTATAATAAACCTGACTAGAGCAAAGAATTGTATTTTTCTGCCATTTCAAAAAATGTGTGCTGGAATTTTTGCTGTGATTCCAAAACTGTTAAAAACATAAATTCCACCACATAATACATGCTTTGAAGTTGGTTGATAAATTCAAGAACGGTTCATTTATTAATGATTCAGTTCTTCTTTTTACTGTAAAAAGGGGAAACTCATATTTGTGAAATGTTATAAGGCTTCGCTCATCCCTCATATCTGATATTTGTAAGACAGCCAGCCCTGTGAAAGCATATGTGAGTGTTTCTCTGATAGTCTCTAACTGTGCCTACACGCACTGTTGACAAAAGCTGTTTATGGCAATCTGGATCATAGCGAAAAGATTCCACGTCGCCCTGCCAGAGTTATTTGTGGTCTGGACAGCGTGAGCATGTCCCTGATGCTTGGGTTGTTTTTAATGAGATGATCATCCACTGCCTGCCAAAGCACTACATCTGTGATTCAAACAACACAAAGGTGAGAGTTTCTCATCGAAGCTTATCATTCCCGTTCTTAGATGAATGTGTTGCCATTCCATGTTTTAAATCAAGATCCTGAAATATGCTTGTTCCCTTTCATGGGAACTTCGAACTGCGTCCTCTAGGGGTCGCTATGGGGAACGCCTCGTCGTGACCCGTGTCTGAAGCATACATTGAAAAAACACCAACTCTAATACATGCTTTGAAGTTGGTTGATAAATTCAAGAACGGTTCATTTATTAATGATTCAGTTCTTCTTTTTACTGTAAAAAGGGGAAACTCATATTTGTGAAATGTTATAAGGCTTCGCTCATCCCTCATATCTGATATTTGTAAGACAGCCAGCCCTGTGAAAGCATATGTGAGTGTTTCTCTGATAGTCTCTAACTGTGCCTACACGCACTGTTGACAAAAGCTGTTTATGGCAATCTGGATCATAGCGAAAAGATTCCACGTCGCCCTGCCAGAGTTATTTGTGGTCTGGACAGCGTGAGCATGTCCCTGATGCTTGGGTTGTTTTTAATGAGATGATCATCCACTGCCTGCCAAAGCACTGCATCTGTGATTCAAACAACACGAAGGTGAGAGTTTCTCATCGAAGCTTATCATTCCCGTTCTTAGATGAATGTGTTGCCATTCCATGTTTTAAATCAAGATCCTGAAATATGCTTGTTCCCTTTCATGGGAACTTCGAACTGCGTCCTCTAGGGGTCGCTATGGGGAACGCCTCGTCGGGCCACAATATGACAACCATGTTGTGTTATTTATTTATTTTCCAGCTTTTTGAAAGAAAGAAATAGCGCACGTGTGTGTTCAAATGTATTTATTTATGTATTTTATTTTTACTTTTACATTGTTACGAAAGATTTATATTTAAAAAATGCTGTTCGTTTGAACTTTCTATTCCTCAAAGAATCCTGAAAAAAATGTATTGTGTCGAATGTATCAAAAACGTATCAAACAAATTCGAATAACTATTTTCAGACTTTTACATTGTTACAAAAGATTTAGATTTCAAAAAATGCAGTTCTCTTGAATTTTATATTCCACAAAAAATCCTGCAAAAAATCCTGTATCAAATGTATAAAAAAGTTGGATAACTGTTTTCAACATTGTTTTTTGTTTTCAAGTTTCTTGAGCAATAAATCAGCATATTAGATGATTTCTGAAGGACACTGAAGACTGGAGTAAGGACGCTGAAAATTAGGGCTGTCAAAAAAAATTTGAATTTCGAATATTCGTCGAATTTAAAATAAAAATCCACATTCAATGCGGGGAAGATGTTGTTTACGTCAAAACCCAAACCAAGCCATTCACACAGAACGCATATTCATCGCATTTTCTAGAGGGACATCTATTAACGCTGTACTCGCACGAGAGAGCAGCATGTTTAGAAAGCTATGTAAAATTAATGCAAGTTCAACTTTTAAAAAACATGTCTCGAGACTTTATGGCGGTTTACCCCATCCCACTGCATCTCAAGTTTTTAAATGAAGAAAGTACTTTTTGTGATTGGTTTTCGGTCCTTTGTATTAAACTATACATGCATGCATGAACAAGCAACTTTATTAATTATATATGGTTTATAAACATAATTTGAAACATTATGTACTTTTTTTTAAAGATAGCCGTGTTATTTTATTATGCTTTGAAGAAACTTGCATAATATTTTGCTCGATGCGCCCTCTTGTGACCTCAGGAGAGAAGCCAAAAGCCCGTCTTCACCCTAACTGAAATTATGCATTTTATTTGCTCGATGCGCCCTCTTGTGACCTCAGGAGAGAAGCCAAAAGCCCGCCCCCCCCCCAACTGAAATTATGCCTTTTAAATTAGAATATAATTCAAATATTGATAATATTTAAGTAAAAAAAATTGAATTTAGTTTTTCAGCCATTTTGACAGCCCTACTGAAAATTCAGGTTTGCATAACAGGAATAAATTACATTTTAAAATATATTCACTTAAAAGGAGTTACTTTAAATTGCAATAACATTTCACAATATTAATCTTTTTACTTATAAACACAAAACACAACAGAAATTATATTGACTACATTTATTATTCTTTCATGGTGCTTTTTGTACTTTTTGGAACATGACTGTCCTATATGGAAAGCATTAACATACTTCAAAATATCTCCTTTTGTGTTCCACAAAAAAAAAAAAAAAAAGATATGAGTTTGTAATAACATGAGGGTGAGTAAAGACATGCTATGTAATTGCCCTCCTTGTTACTGATAATTATAAAAACAGAAACTTCACAGTTGCTCCTGCAATAACAGCACAGAAACAAGTAGTCAGCGAAAGACAGCATTTTGGAGCTCAAGTTCAAAGGCGTGTGAACGTCACCGCTGCTCTGATGATATTCATGAATTCCAGAGCCAGTGATCAGGCCTGTGCTATCCATGACCCTCAGAAACAAAGGCCATCCAAGCCCTCACTGTGATAAGTCTGCTATCACTCTCCACACTTCAATGGGCACTGGAAATACATTCTCTCTGTCCCACAGGACCTGACCTTTTCATATCTGAGCCTTTGAGTTTTTCTATTAGCTCTGAGGAGATTACACAGACTCAGGTCTTTCACTTCTGACTGCCATTCATAACAGTTTCTTTGGACTTGACCGGATCTGATCCTCTGGATCTGTATACATATTAAACAGGATCGAATGTATTCATATATGTATTTGTGAAACCAATTTGTAGCTTGCTAGATGATCTGTGCAAGTTTTAAGCCATCTTAAATGTTCATCTGCTGCTTCGGTCATTTTCATAGAAGTTGGCTAACCAGCGTAAACGGTGTGTTTTAGCACACCTACTGGGCTGGAGTGTGAAGTGCAGGATTATAATGTAAAATCGCATAAATATTGGGCTGTTTTTCACCGAAACATGTACAAAAAATCTTCTTTTTTTTCAGAAGAAGAAAGTCAAGTTTGGGTTGAGTAAATGATGACATAATTTATATTTTGGGTGAACTATCCCTTTAAATTCAAAATGATAGGCAGCTCAAATTCTTCAGACTGACTAATCAATGCAGAGGTCAGATTTTTTTATGTTGTTGTTTACAAAGCCTATGGCTGTCAGAGAGGCAGATGTGATATGTGTCAGGTAGTAGGGACATTTTCTGCATGCTTTTCCATTAAAAAAAAAAACAATTACAAACCCTTGAAGGCTCTTTGTGCCTCCAAATTCTGTGAAGATACAATGTCGCATAAAAGCTGTACTAAAGTATGCTGACTCCGACCTTCTTTTGCCCCTTACTGGCTTTGGTTCTGTTCAAAAATGCAGCATCAGATGCTAGTGTTCCTGTAGCTCAAACAGCCTAAGGCAAACAGCACTAAAAACATGGGTTTTTTTATGCCCAGAGAATGTTTGAACGGATTAAATCTATACCTTCAACGCAAGTCGCTTTGGATAAAAACCATCTGCCAAAGGCATTAAAGTAAATGCATTTGAGTTGCCTTTGTCAGTGAGTGTGCAGGAGAATCATTTCTCAACTTTCGAGCATGTGATACACAGTTTCTCGCAATCAGTTTATTCCACCAAAACATTATATATCTGTAGATATAGATTCAATAGATATCGTTTCTAAAGAACTAGTTTGCAAGTTAGAGATAACCAAATGTAATGAATTACTAAGTGGTTTATCTTAGATGATAACCACTATACAGGAAAATCACCAAAAACCTCCCTTTGAGGACGTCCTCATTTGTAAAACTATGTGTTTTTCAATTTGTGAACATACAGCAGGAGACAAGGGAGAGCAACTGGAGACAGATGGCATCAAACAGCATGTTGCATTACATTATGGCATGTGATAGTATATACTATATACTATAACTCGCCTTCCATCTTAAAAGTTCAGCTACAGTATAGATTCAGTCATATGGCACATTGAGGATATTTACTGCATTCACAGTAAACTCTGTTCTAGCACAAAACTTTATGGTCATGTCATAATTTCATCACACCTTTTGATAACACACTGGATAAATAATTTTACAAACATTATGGATTTTATGTGAGTTACGTAAGCAAGTAATGTAAGTGTATTTTGTGTGTATGACAATTATTGCCTGTATTACTGTAATTACTTCAGCAAAAAAAGGTGATTTGAAACATGTATCTTGCATTGTTTGCTCTTGGATGAACTGATTGTTAAAAGAACTAAATTGAAAGAAGATCACAATATTGTGTTTCGGTGATTGAATGAAATGTTCTCAATATATATTACAAAAATCCAAGAGTTTTGAAAATATTCACCTTACTTATGAAAATAGTACCAAACCAATTTTAAAAAAAACTGTATTGCCTGTGTTACTGTCAATATTTCAGCAACAAAGGTTTGAAACATGTATCTTGCATTGTTTGCTCTTGAATGAACTGATTGTTAAAATAACTAAATTGGAAGAAGATCGTACTGTTGTGTTTTGGTGATTAAATCAAATGTTCTCAATATACAATAATCTTATGTTTTGAAACAATGATTGTGTGAATGAAAAAATGTGTAATTATAATGAAAGCATGAGATCAGTTTTTAAAAGAATGACAAGTGGTGTTACAAGTGTGATCAGTTTGGATTTCTGTACCTTACTTGAGAAAATAGTACCAAAGCGAATAAAAAAAACTGTAGTTTCAAGGAAAACTAAATTGGAAGAAGATCGTACTGTTGTGTTTTGGTGATTAAATCAAATGTTCTCAATATATATTACAATAATCTTATGTTTTGAAACAATGATTGTGTGAATGAAAAAATGTGTAATTATAATGAAAGCATGAGATCAGTTTTTAAAAGAATGACAAGTGGTGTTACAAGTGTGATCAGTTTGGATTTTTGTACCTTACTTGAGAAAATAGTACCAAAGCGAATTAAAAAAAACTGTAGTTTCAAGGAACTGAACTGGATTTTAAAAGCTATTTCCAATGTCAATTCTGACTGAAACACAACTGACCTTTTGTAGCTATACGTTTACCTCTTCAGACGGCCTCTGAGAAGTTAAAATTATTTTAGTGCAATGTATTTGGGAGAAAGGGTTTTCCCAGAACTATTCCTCCTAAATAACACTTAATCCAGTTATTTGTGACTGTAAATAACAGCTATGCATCATTGTCAGCTGATGCATATTATTATTCAAGTGTCTGTGCAGGCTGATATGAGAGGTTTTGTCTGTGTCAAATCCAAGGTAATCCAAGGTAACTATGAATACAGAGTGTGGTTTTCCACCAGTGAGATTATTATCCTGCATGAGATGTACTGTAATTTGACACCATGCTAGAATATTGAACATCACATTTAAGGAAGACTTTTCCGTCCGATTAAAGATCTCCAGTGTGCTGCTGTCCCCCTAAAAAAAACTCAGCATCGGGATGCGCAACACTCCAGAGTACGGAAATGAGCGGCGCTTCGTAATGAGGGTTTTGTCTGTGTCAAATCCAAGGTAATCCAAGGTAACCATACAGAGTGTGGTTTTCCACCAGTGAGATTATTATCCTGCATGAGATGTACTGTAATTTGACACCATGCTAGAATATTGAACATCACATTTAAGGAAGACTTTTCCGTCCGATTAAAGATCTCCAGTGTGCTGCTGTCCCCCTAAAAAAAACTCAGCATCGGGATGCGCAACACTCCAGAGTACGGAAATGAGCGGCGCTTCGTAATGAAGCAGTTCAGCCGAAACACTTGCTCACTAGCGGGTGAAATATAGCAGTGAATGAACTTAAAAAACAGAGGGGGAAGGCTTGCGCTAATAGGCCTTCTGGAAACTCCACTCGGCCCCTCGAGACGGCAAAGTACAGCCCTTGTAATGAGCTGTGGATAACTGATGTTAAAGGAGGAAAATCCTGTGAAGGTAAAACGATCAAGGGCTGTTCTCCTGCCGAGCCCTGAGGCCAAACCGACACAGAGGAGCCGAAATGAAAAGGGAGGTGAGGAGGTGGAGGCAATGAATCACATCTTAGAATATGAAGTGACGCACGTCGGAGTGGTACATGCCAGCAGCCGTGTTATCTTTACCTGACATCTCTTTGTTCAGTGATCTATGTTGATATAAATGCTTTGAGTTATTTAGATTGGATACTTCAAAAGTGAACATCTATTTTCCACAAACGTCCTTATAAATCTACAATGTATTATGTGGAAACGCTTCCATATGTCATGAAATGATATACTAGAATCGTACTGAATAAAACATGCAGTATTCACAGGTGCTCGCTAATTAGAATGTCAAAAAACACATGGTGGCTTGTTACCAATATAGCGCCATTGTGATGACTGTATGTTTACATATCGCATAATAGCCATTCCAGATGTCAAGTTGTAGCGCTCTAATTAAACACCTGCTGGTAAGAAACCATATAATACTTTCAGATTTGTCATGTCTGTTTTGATCGTTTAATCGGGAAACTCACCTTCGTGGTCTGTATTGTTACATGTAAAAGCCAATTTATCTGTTTTCACACAGGCTGCGAGCTCGGAGGAAGTGCTGGTCTTCCCGTAAACAAAATTAATGACGTGTCAGACTCCAGACTTACTACTGTGGATGGTTTTTGTGGAAGTGGACCACACTACAATCGAGGTGGCTGTTCTGTTTAACCCTAAACAGAACCATAAAGAGGTCAGTACTCTCGGGAGGTGATTGTCTTTTTGTCTGCTTAATGGTCCTCATAGGCAGGCCTTAATGAGAAATAATGATAATATGATAATAATCTCCATATCCTTAAAGGAACCTTATAAGGATAGCACTGAATATGTGTAATTTGTCATTGTTTATTAATCATAATTTTCAAAAAATGACTGTTCTTAAAACCTAAATTCTGAAATTTAAAGGGACAGCTCAACCAAAAATGAACATTCTGTCATGGAAATTAAGTCATATAAGTCTTAAATGACACGAAGGTGAGTAAATGATGACAGAATGTTCATTTTTGGATGAACTGTCCCTTTAAGTGATCTTTACAGTCATGTATCACTATATGACATCCTTCCTGACAGTTGATTCTTAACGTGATCCATCTGATGTCATAGAAGGTCATACTAAAGGCTGGAAATACACTACACGATTTACAGTCTGAACAAGTTGATGCTAGTTGCCGAATGTCAGAGCCAGTCTGCCGATTAGAGTTGACAGATTTTATAGAAAATCGCGTAGTGTATGATGGTCACAGACGCCGTTTCTTTTAGCTTCAGACTATGAATCCATCAAGTTGGAGGATGTTTGATATTTTCAGCCGATTTTAGAATACACATTGTTTTCATTTGTCACGTGTCTCCTAGCAACAAGGTGCAAGTTTCTGCGCGAGTTTGGTGTGATCAGAACTACTTTAAAGTCTGGTAGTGTGTGATCATCAGTCATTTAGTGTATGTTGGCCAGTTTCTCTTTCGTGACTATTTACAAAGTCAGTAAGTGTATGATGCCTAGTGTTTTAAAAAACTGTTTAGATACATCCACATTAATCCAGTGAAATTTGAAAATGCATCTTTTTCTCTACGTTTTGGCCTGAGACAGTATTTTTGTTCAGCAATGAGCTTTTTGAAGACCTTCTCTCAAGTGGATACATTTGATGCAGTTTTTGTGTTGTAGTGTAAACTGTGAAAACGGAGGCAATCGATAACGATGATGCATGTTTAGTCATGTGACGCATATTGTACCCATAAATATCTATGGTTGTATTGACCTTGTGCCTGCTATTCACTTTAATAATGTTTCTGAAGATAAATGCTACTTTGTAGAGTCTTCATATTACATTTCTTCAAAGATAACAGAATATTTACTCACAATTGCTGTCTTGTGGCAAAAGATGATAACAAATGCATTTTAGACCACACCTGGAATCTTGATTTAGAGTGCGACCTGGAATGGTGGGATATTTTGTTAATAACTGAAGAATAGCGTGAGAACTTTACTATGTCTGGTCTCTCAGTATCATCTCAGTGAGCATTTATGACTTTTTACACATGTGCGGCAAGATGATTTAAGCATTTTTAGCTGTGTCAGTGTAAACTGTCGGAGAACATTTTTTTTTTTTGCCATTTTGGAACGAAAATGCCATTTCGCAAATATATCTGGATTAATGTGGATGGAGCCTCAAACTTTCCTTGAGAGATAAGCCAGTTAAACCATTACTCAATTACAGGATTGTTTACTTAATTAAAACCAATGTTAATTGTGACTTGAGTTAATTGTGATCTAAATGGCATCTGGTGTGCTAATGATGCTACTGAAAGAAGGACATTCTTATCACCAAATGAGTTCCACAAACACACAGTCAACAACAACACATTCTGTTGAGCATCTTTCTGTGCATGACACTTGTGAATGTGGACAGTGATGAGCATCTCTCATTGGCACCAGGGTTTTTATTGAAGTTTAAAATGAAGATTGGTTTTGAAAGTGATCATGAAACTGAAATAAAATAAAGCAAAATAAACAAAAAAGCTGTAATAAAATTAATCTAAAAGCATCACAGTTTTCACTTACAGGTTATATTGTTAAAAAAAACAGTTGTTTAATTCATTATTAATGAATTTGATTAATTTATTGATTTATCAGATAAAGCCATCTCGTCATGTGATCTCAACATGTCTGCCCCTGTGAGGACCCACTCTATGCAACACAAATCTGCTTTTATGAGCTTTCATCATGCAAGTGTAAATGATATTAAACATGTTTTTCGAAAGTGCTGTTAATTTCTTAATGAGGAATTAATTACTGAGTGGACCTTTAAACTGTTTCTTCTTGCTTTGTGTATTTAAAAAGGCAGACTCTGATCTGTCTTTTAGTTCTTTATAAATAACAAGCCGCCTCAGTGACTACAATTTTTTGCTAATTAAAATGTTAGGGAACCTTTCCAGTCTTACAGATATATATATATGATTTTTTTAATGTTTTTGTCTCTGATGCTCACCAAGACTGCATTTATTTGATCAAAATACAGTAAAACAGTAATATTGTGAAATATTATTACAATTTTGTTCTGTTTAACCCTAAACAGAACCATAAAGAGGTCAGTACTCTCGGGAGGTGATTGTCTTTTTGTCTGCTTAATGGTCCTCATAGGCAGGCCTTAATGAGAAATAATGATAATATGATAATAATCTCCATATCCTTAAAGGAACCTTATAAGGATAGCACTGAATATGTGTAATTTGTCATTGTTTATTAATCATAATTTTCAAAAAATGACTGTTCTTAAAACCTAAATTCTGAAATTTAAAGGGACAGCTCAACCAAAAATGAACATTCTGTCATGGAAATTAAGTCATATAAGTCTTAAATGACACGAAGGCGAGTAAATGATGACAGAATGTTCATTTTTGGATGAACTGTCCCTTTAAGTGATCTTTACAGTCATGTATCACTATATGACATCCTTCCTGACAGTTGATTCTTAACGTGATCCATCTGATGTCATAGAAGGTCATACTAAAGGCTGGAAATACACTACACGATTTACAGTCTGAACAAGTTGATGCTAGTTGCCGAATGTCAGAGCCAGTCTGCCGATTAGAGTTGACAGATTTTATAGAAAATCGCGTAGTGTATGATGGTCACAGACGCCGTTTCTTTTAGCTTCAGACTATGAATCCATCAAGTTGGAGGATGTTTGATATTTTCAGCCGATTTTAGAATACACATTGTTTTCATTTGTCACGTGTCTCCTAGCAACAAGGTGCAAGTTTCTGCGCGAGTTTGGTGTGATCAGAACTACTTTAAAGTCTGGTAGTGTGTGATCATCAGTCATTTAGTGTATGTTGGCCAGTTTCTCTTTCGTGACTATTTACAAAGTCAGTAAGTGTATGATGCCTAGTGTTTTAAAAAACTGTTTAGATACATCCACATTAATCCAGTGAAATTTGAAAATGCATCTTTTTCTCTACGTTTTGGCCTGAGACAGTATTTTTGTTCAGCAATGAGCTTTTTGAAGACCTTCTCTCAAGTGGATACATTTGATGCAGTTTTTGTGTTGTAGTGTAAACTGTGAAAACGGAGGCAATCGATAACGATGATGCATGTTTAGTCATGTGACGCATATTGTACCCATAAATATCTATGGTTGTATTGACCTTGTGCCTGCTATTCACTTTAATAATGTTTCTGAAGATAAATGCTACTTTGTAGAGTCTTCATATTACATTTCTTCAAAGATAACAGAATATTTACTCACAATTGCTGTCTTGTGGCAAAAGATGATAACAAATGCATTTTAGACCACACCTGGAATCTTGATTTAGAGTGCGACCTGGAATGGTGGGATATTTTGTTAATAACTGAAGAATAGCGTGAGAACTTTACTATGTCTGGTCTCTCAGTATCATCTCAGTGAGCATTTATGACTTTTTACACATGTGCGGCAAGATGATTTAAGCATTTTCAGCTGTGTCAGTGTAAACTGTCGGAGAACATTTTTTTTTTTTGCCATTTTGGAACGAAAATGCCATTTCGCAAATATATCTGGATTAATGTGGATGGAGCCTCAAACTTTCCTTGAGAGATAAGCCAGTTAAACCATTACTCAATTACAGGATTGTTTACTTAATTAAAACCAATGTTAATTGTGACTTGAGTTAATTGTGATCTAAATGGCATCTGGTGTGCTAATGATGCTACTGAAAGAAGGACATTCTTATCACCAAATGAGTTCCACAAACACACAGTCAACAACAACACATTCTGTTGAGCATCTTTCTGTGCATGACACTTGTGAATGTGGACAGTGATGAGCATCTCTCATTGGCACCAGGGTTTTTATTGAAGTTTAAAATGAAGATTGGTTTTGAAAGTGATCATGAAACTGAAATAAAATAAAGCAAAATAAACAAAAAAGCTGTAATAAAATTAATCTAAAAGCATCACAGTTTTCACTTACAGGTTATATTGTTAAAAAAAACAGTTGTTTAATTCATTATTAATGAATTTGATTAATTTATTGATTTATCAGATAAAGCCATCTCGTCATGTGATCTCAACATGTCTGCCCCTGTGAGGACCCACTCTATGCAACACAAATCTGCTTTTATGAGCTTTCATCATGCAAGTGTAAATGATATTAAACATGTTTTTCGAAAGTGCTGTTAATTTCTTAATGAGGAATTAATTACTGAGTGGACCTTTAAACTGTTTCTTCTTGCTTTGTGTATTTAAAAAGGCAGACTCTGATCTGTCTTTTAGTTCTTTATAAATAACAAGCCGCCTCAGTGACTACAATTTTTTGCTAATTAAAATGTTAGGGAACCTTTCCAGTCTTACAGATATATATATATGATTTTTTTAATGTTTTTGTCTCTGATGCTCACCAAGACTGCATTTATTTGATCAAAATACAGTAAAACAGTAATATTGTGAAATATTATTACAATTTTTAAAAATTTATTTTAAATTTCATATATTCTGTTTTCTAATTCAATATATTTTAAAATGTAATTTATTCATGTGGTATCAAAGCTGAATTTTTTAGCATCATCACTCCAGTCTTCAATGTAACATGATTCTTCAGAAACCAATCTAATAAGCTGATTTGCTGCTAAAGAAACTTTTCTTATTATTATCAATGTTAAAACCAGTTGTGCTGCTTAATATTTTTTTTTGTGGAAACTGTGATACATTTTCTTTCAGGATTCTTTGATGAATAGAAAGTTCAAACAAAAAGCATTTATTTGAGAGAGATAGATAGATAGATAGATAAATAGATAGATAGATAGATAGATAGATAGATCTTGTTTTCTGGGTTTCTGTTGAAAATGCAAAACCACGATAACCTCGACTGGCACGGTATCTGGAAGTTAAAAGGCTATCAGTAGTGAAAGTGCTCATTTAAAAAGCTCACGGGTGCTCATCTCATCTCTCTGAAAACCACCACATGAAATGTTTCAGGGCCATTTACAAAAAGCCAGGCTCTGGCACACAGCAGCAAGGGCAATCAGAGCAGATATTCCTCAGTGGAGGGAGCTTCTCTCTGGAATGGATGACTGCAGTGGTCAAGTTCGGAGCCCTGGCAGCCCGAGTGTCCTGGAGGTCTGGCACTCGTGTGTGAGCGTGCCTCTTCACACTGTAATTAAACCGCCGTCCCTCAAAAGTCTGTCAACACCAGAGACCGTTCCAAGAGCATCTGAATGCCAAATGCACTGCCCTCTATAGTCTGCTGGTATAGCACCCAGGCAGTTTTTCTTCTCATATCTTTAAACTTCGGTGCTAAACCTATTGCAAATATCAGTAGTGAAGTGTATTAGATTTTAGCCACCATCACATGAGAAGGCGAAATGATGATGCTCTTCTTCCTGGTTGCATCTAATGCTTTTCTACTTTTATAAGGCCAGTATTGGCAGCGCTTATCCATTTAGACTGATACAAAATCAGTTTTGAGGAAATAATGCAATAGTTTATGGTCTGTGAGAGAAATCTGCTCACTGTTCAGCAAGGGTGGATCAATACTGAAGTATTTTGATGGTGCAAGACTGCCACCTGCTGCTAGTTTTTCAATGCATCCGTACACATTTGTTAGGAGTTTTAGAGCAACACTGCCAATAAGTCTGTTGGATGGGCAATGCAACCATCTGTTACCATATTCCTTGTTATGTTTACCAGAACATCCTTCAGAATGTGCCGACCCTAATCACTGTTTTGGCGCGTGGCAAGAATCTGTAATATTGTATTCTTTGTAATCTCGTGTCCATATGTAAGTTGATTTGTGATTTAAAAGATGTTCTGAATGGAAAGAGCTCAATTAGTTGTGCCAGTATGTGTCAAATACACCTGCAAACTACTGCTTATGAACTAAGTTACAACTTAAGCATACATTTTTTTCTATTTCTTTGTCTTTTTTTTCAACATTTGTCAGTTGTTTTACAGAACTGGAGAACAACCCACCGTAATAACTGTAATAAAGCTCTCTTGCACACCTACAGGCTAAGGTCAAATAGTCATTTCCCACAGAATGACTGACTCTCCTTCACCTTGCTTACAGAAGTATTTTTTTCCCATTTATATTCTCCATGGAATTTAAGTTAAATAATAAAAAATAAAAAAATAGTAGTAATAATAATAATAATAATAATAAACAATGATCATATATAATAATATAAAGAGAATAAAAATAATGATAGTCATGAACCAAAACAACCAGTACATTTTTTTTTTTTTTTTTAAACCTCAAAATTTGATTTGACACACACACACACAAAACTTTTGTTTTTGTTGTGTCTTCTGTCAGTTCTGTTCTCTGGGTGTGGGGGGCAGGGGAAATATATATATATATATTATTTTGACTAAAATATATATGTGATAATGTCAGGGATTCTCATTAACCTTACCTTTAATTACCAAGTAAGCACAATTAAACCCAGTGTATGTGTGTGTGCACAAACATATATATATATTTATTTATTTATAAAATAAAATCTGAAATCTAAAATAATATTTAAACTATTCACGTTTAAATAATATTTACACAAAGTCAACCACATTATGATTATATAGGCTGAATGGTTGTGTTCGGTTGCTTCCCCAGTGTTTGGAGTATAATCTCACAGCCAGGCAACATCATCGTAGTTACGTCATCGTCCCCCAGCATCCAGTGGGCCATGGCCAATGCGGATGGCGTCACTACAGGGCGGGGTTGCGCCATTTTGAATGTTGAGAGAGGTGTAGGAAGCTGGAGCTGTGAGGAGGGAGTGCTGCAGGAAGAAAGCCTCAGGATCTTCAGATTTACGAGTGAACGAAAGGACTACCGAAAAGAGCTTCTTTCCTAGGTCCGTCTTCATCCAACCCCAGACGAACTGTTTGCAATAAAATAAATCCGGCAAAGTTATCTGCACAGCTCTGATAACAAAAACTAGCAACGGCAGTCGAAGGTAAGAGCCGGAAGTGACGTAATAGCGGGCCCGAAAGCGTGATTTTCCTTCAAAATACAGCTACAATAATCTAAGCTTTTAATAAAGTTTAATATACACATCATTATAAGTTGTAATATTCCTACATTTTAAGTATTAATACGTTAGAGAATTACCTCACAACCTATATTGTTATAATTGTGACATAAAACAATGTCAAAATAAAGGTGAATAACAAACAAATGTTTCATTTTAATGTAATGGAACATAAATATTTTATTTTCAAAATGGTGTAAATCCATTTTATATAGTACATCAGTTATTTATTAATAATCTAAGCAAATTACACTTTAAAATTAAGTTGGTTTACATTCACCGGTTTCAAGATCTCAATTTAATTTATTAATTATAGATTTGTAAGTAATTATCAGATTTAAGGCAGACTGATTAATGTAGTCATTTAGTATTTTATTCTCAAAATTTGTAACATTTTATACTGTGAATCAAACTGTGGAAGTTTAAAGTATCATTTTGGTGTTTTTTATTAAAAAACAAAACAAAAGGAACATCTAATGTTAGCACATCATGCATTTTTAAGTATCAAGCATCTTTAGATGGGCATTGCTCACACTGCACTGTGGCAGTTAAAACTGAACACTAGAGATGCCTGTCACATGAAGCTCTTTGGCAACATTTAAGTTCACCAGTATCAATATTTCAGTATCATTTACCACTAATAAGTTTTTTGAAAAATAATGTATCAGCCCTGCTGGCTGCAAAAACATCATCAGCAATATTAAATAAAGTGCATGCATACACAGGTACAGTAGACAGTACAGAAACATTGCATGGTGAAGATATATCATTTACGAATGCATGTAGACAGACAGGACCCTCGGAGTGCCTCCTGAAAAACTATTATGGAAAAAAAAAAACAGGTGACTTGACTTTTGGTATTCCCAAGATTTGCAGAATAATGAATAGAATCGGTTCAGGAGAAATGCAGGAGGACTTTTGTCCGTTTGGTTTCCTTACCTACCTGTGTTTACTTGCTTGACTAATTCATACGATGCATGGAATCTCTCTAATAATCTGATAATCACTCACTTTTATTAATAAATCTAGTTTTATGGTATTAATTGCATTTCTCTTCCATGTTTCAGAGTATTACGTCCAAGCGCTTTTATTTTTGGAAAACTGCATTTCTGGCGACTCTCTTGGAAATCTTGCTCTGCTCGCTGCCTTCACACTGCTGATCAAGACTAGGGTCCGACATCGCCACTCTCGCCATGGCAGGTAACTTGGCACGTTTAGGAGCTGCTCAAGCACGGGTTGTATTAAATCAGTTGTATTATAGCGATAGCTTCTATTTGTTTCAGTGAGCGCAGCGGTTGTGCTGAAGCCATCGTCGGCATTGCTGATCCGCTGACAGTAGCCTAGCATCTTAGCTGCCTCGTTTCCCTCCAGTTAGCCAGCAAATCGGCAAAACTGATTTCGATCGGGCTATATTCGTAATGGGACGATCATTTGAGTACTGATGCGCCTCTGATCTGGGTAGTTATTTCAGCGATGAGCTGCATTTGCGCGGAGGTCTGTCCAGCTAACCCCATTCATCATTCGTTAGCGGGGATGCGCGGTCGCTCGTCCTCCGTGTGCATGTATCATCTGGCCTGGTGTGTAAATCTGCTTGGCATCTCGGCCTCTTTAAATCACCTCCGTTAAAGTAACGTTAGGGAACTTTAACCGGCATCTGCAGAGTCATGAGCAATGAGTCAAACCCCAATGTGTTCCTGCTTATGAAACTTTAAGCCATCTGACTTATTCACAGAAAAGAAATCAGATCAGTTTCTAAGGGGTGGGAGGATTCACTTATATGGCACTGATTGACAAAAACAAAACCATAATCAACCCTCCACACACTCCTTTACTGTCGATAATGGGTGTAGTAAATTTGTAATATATTGTTAAATATATGTATAAATTGTTATTGTAATGTATTATGTATTTGAGAATGTATATGTATATATATATCATGACTAATGAACGTATGTAGATTAAAAAAATTTAAAAAAAACACACACACACACACACTAAAAAAAACCTTCCAAGAAATTGTTCAGATACTGTCCGAAATTTAAGTATTTTAATAATGATTTTTTTTTTTGTCTGATTTCTGACAAGAGACGGCATAGAGTTTATCAGTTTCTTTTTGTGTTTTCGCAAAATCACTGTTTTCTCCTTATTCAGGTTTCTTATCGACAGACCTCTTATTGGGTCTCCTGTAGCCGTTTTTCTCGTGAACAAACCCAACCAGTTTGGCGCTGCCTCAAACGGTCCCTCGAGATTTGCCTCAGCCCGTTTCTCCACTCTCATTAAAAAATGATGCAAGAGCTGTCCTTTAAATTTGATAGGGATTATTGCGAGTGTAGACAGTATTTTAGCATTGCTTTCTTTTTTTGTGTGATGAAAGAGCCAATTTGTTTTGTCAGATGAGAATGCCTTCTTTCCTCACTACCATCTTTCTTGTAGTATACTCTTGTTTTTTATGTTATACGGGAAGTTTATTTTGAAATCAAATATTAAGAGAATGTTACCAAATTAAAAGTTCCTTATAGGTTTATTGATATTTTGAAAGCTTCAAAAGTATCTTTCCCAGATATGTCCAAGGTTAATTTTTATTTGTGGGCTGCAACAAACTTTAACTGGCTTTTATGGTTTCAGGAGCCGGAGGCGGGGGAAACGATGTACAGTGGTGCTTTTCACAAGTGAAAGGGGCAATCGATGATGACGTAGCCGAAGGTGAGTTCCTGTCTGAATAGTCTCTTCCTGTCTAAGCAGGCGATTCATGGACCATACTCAAAAGTGTGCAAAAAGACAATGGTGTGTCCCCAGTGACATGAAAGACACTACAGAGTGCAACAGTCGGGATCCAAAAGTAAAAACCATCAATTTTTCTCCACAGGCAAATACATTTTTAATGATAACTGTTAAATCTTTAAAGACAGACCTGTTGTGAGCTCCAAGGTTGTTAATCAGAGGAAAATGCTTTTGTTGAAGCCATCCGTTCACATTATTTCAACTTATTTTTTTAAATAATTGCGTTTAGCAGCTGAATTCATGGTGGGAAACTACATTACCCATGATGCTGTGCAGAAAAAATACACCAATCATTGAGTCACAGCGAGCTCTGCAGGGTACGTCCACTCACAGCAAATTACATACTCGAGTGAATCTCAATACATTTAAAATATATTGTTTCTTTAGAAACTTTAAATTAAAAGTTTTATAATTCACTACTGTTTTTAATTTGATTGTCATTTGCAGTGCTTCATGGGATTGTAGTTCTTTACTTTATTTGTGCCATTTTAAGCTAGACAGTCTTGTACCTTTATCTGATTTTCAAATACTTTTTTGCTTCAAATCAAAGGTCGTAATTTTGTGATTCACCTCGTGATTTGGTGATTTGGTTCATTGCTTATAACTCTTTAATGAAGACACTTTTAAATAGGGTTGGGTACCGAAACCCGGTACCAATATGGCACCGGTACCTATGTAACCGGTATGTACTAGAACCGAATCCGAACGCAGATTTCGGTGCCTCATTTCAGTGCCATGCCTGAGCGATCGATTGAAATATTTGTCCTCTGGTTCTCCGAAACGGACGTAAGAAGCATCAT
>NW_015627050.1:296911-300134 GCF_001515625.1 Sinocyclocheilus rhinocerous
TTAAAGGTTTGAAATATTGCATGAATTACATTTGACTGAAATGCTTGTATTGAAACATTTTGCATTCTACCTATGATAAAACTTTCATGGACTTCTACATTAACTGTTCCCTCCTGGTGGAATGACCTGCCCAGCTCAGTCTTATTTTCAAGAAACGGCTGAAAACACATCTCTTTCATCTTCATTTGACCCTCTAACTCTAGCACTCTCTATTCTAATGCTACTTCTAATTTTATCTGCTTGTTTTTTTTAATTAAAAAACTTGACCCTCTAACATTTGCACTCTCTATTCTATTTCTGTTCTAATGGCCAATCCATCATTTCTGGGGGGAATTTTTATTTATTTTTTTATTTTTTTTAATAAGTATCAGTTCAGGCACCATTTAGGCACCGGAACCGTTTTAAAAGTATCGATTTGTCACCGGTATCAAAAAAAAAAAACGATACCCAACCCTACTTTTAAAATCCCTATGGAAAAAAATACATGGTAAAAATACTTCTAGAACCAACAAGTCAAAAGCTGTAGGCACTTTTGCACTCTGTACTGTCGTTTAGATGGTTCATTTGTCCTCCAGCATCCAGTCTGATTTTCCCATTCCTTCTTATTCTGCTACGTAAGGAAAACTGTGACGTTTGAGTGCATGAAGACTCCAACATTCCAGACTTTGTGTTTTAGTTTAGTGTATCATCCAGAGATTTGAAGTGCAGTACTTGTAGGATTTTTCAGTGCGAACACTACAAAATGCTATAGATTAGCACATAAGTACGTGAATTGGGGCACACCTATTGTCATGCTTATTAATAGTGCTAGTCAGTGGTGAAGGCAACAGCTTGACGTATCGGTCTAGTTTCCTGCCAACAGCAGGATGTCAAGTCAGAGACTGTGTGGTGGATTATATGACCTTTAATTCACCAGACTTCACTCTCCAAGAGTCTTGCAGCACACTTTTGCTTTGTTGGCTACCAGCCAATCGGCTGAATTCAGACATTCAAGCTCAAATGCATGTTACGTTCTCCGCAATGCAGAGCACTTTTTTGTAAGCTGCTTAAAAGAAACACTTGCTCTGTTCAGTTGTGCCTATATTAGCTTCACTGTGAAATGTGCTTATGGCTCCGTTTTATAAGTCTGGAACTGGATTTCTGAGTTAGAAGCATGTTTATGACAAAGCTGATTGTGAATCTCGAATTCTATTAATGTTGATGGTTATACAGTAAATTCTGTAGATTTTTCTTTTGTTTAGCATAACTGAGATTATTCAGCATAGAGGGCTGGGTGATGTAGCTAAAAAAAAAAGGCCTTTATTATGATTTATGGTTTGTGCAGATTCAAAATCATGTCAACCACAATTTGAACCAAACAGTCAAATAATTTTTAAACTAAATATATCGGTTCCATGTTGGTAATAGGCCTGTATAATAGTTTTTTTCTTCTTCTTAAAGGGGTCCTATTATGCTCTTTTATATAGTCTTGATTTTGTTTTGGGAGTGTACTAGAACATGATCTCATACTAGGTTGTTCGAAAAACACATTATTTTTCACATATTTTACATTATTACAACACCTCTCTCCCCAGTCTGGCATGAACGGCTCGAATAGTTCCTGTATCAAATGAAGGCCCGCCTTCTGAAATACGAAATGGGCTGTGATTGGTTAGCCCCAGATCTTTTTTATGCTCAAACGGCAACATTACAGACTAACTAAAGTTGAAAAAGTGAAAAAGCATAATAGGACCCCTTTAATCTTTTTTTAAAAATTTTGTTTTTTATCTTTGTCAGTTGATATTGTATGTTTAATTGTGCATATGCATCAGTTATCAGCCGTCACATGAGAAAAATGATCGGTATCTGCTGGAAGTTTAATATGCACCCTAAATTTATATTATATAATAACATAAATATTTCTTATATTTTTCATTTTTATGAAGACTTAATACATTGCAATATTTATCAACATGTATTTTTACAAAAAAAACATTTTTGAACGGGTTGATTAAAACATAATTAAAAAGAACTGATCTGTTAAAATGATTTGAACTTGCAGCTCATAAATATTTTGGCTAATTTGATCATGCTTTGTGCTGCCAGTAATGTAGTACTTTCAGCTCAGCTTAACACATTTTTCCATGTTTAAATCCATCAAACAGATTTTCCCTCAAAATCTTTGCAAAAAATGCACAAAAACTGTCTAGATGAGAAACTAGTCTACTGACACCAGTCTATTTTCAGTAAACGTCATGACCCAAAAATGTCTTACTATTCATGATTATGGTTAATTATGTTACAGACAAAATATAGAATATAGGCATGTAACAATACACTTGTGTCATGATTTGGTTCAATACATAGTACAGATACATAATCTCTTCTCGTAATACAGTACTCGCACAATACTCCAAACAAAGCTAAAATAGAGTTCAAATGTTACTTTTTTTTATTGTTACTTCTAAGACATATGATAAACAGTTAACAAAAAATACTGTTCATTAACCAGAATAGAAGTATTATGGTTAGGGTTGGGTATTATTTGAATTTTATCGATTCCGGTTCCGATTCCAATAAGATAAAAAATCCATTAAACAAATTTTAAGTCAAATATTTAGATGTCAAACATATTTATTCAGTTTTTTGTCTATGGTTTTATCAAAAAAATACCACCGAAAAAAACAACTAGACTAGTATAAATTTCAAACATTAAATTGTTAAAGACAAGTAAACAAATAAATTAGCAATAGCATAAATAAATAAAACTGAACAAATGTCAGGTACAGAAATTGAAATCAATAGTTTAAAAACACTGTATAGTTTTCATAAATAAAATATTGATTAATCCTCATTAAATTTACGAAAGATATTCAGTCAGTTAATGATTTTCTTTTGTTCTTTGATTAAAGGGGTGGTTCACTGGGTTTTTTCTAGGCTTGATTGTGTTTATGGGGTGCAGTCTAACATGTGTTAATGCTTCGTTTTTAAAAAAACGCATTATTTTTCAGATAATTTACCTTTATTCCACAACTCTCTGTCCCTTCTCTGAGAAACGGGCTGATCATTTCCTTTTATGAAGCCCCTCCCTCAGAAATAGGCGTTGGGCTCTGATTGGTTAGCTAGCCCAGTGTGTTGTGATTGGCTAAACCGCCTCTAGTGCGTGTCTAAAGGTCCCGCCCCTCACCTCAGCGGTTGTATTGTAAACAACGGCGTCGTTAATATCGCTTATCAGTTTGAGCCC
>NW_015627050.1:300711-308918 GCF_001515625.1 Sinocyclocheilus rhinocerous
AAAAAAAATCCCTGGACATGGGATTTATTTTTTTGCCATGCATTGGTCATAGAGCTCTTTGTGGTGTTGCCTCAGATGTTGAACTAGATTTGTTGCGCCAAGTTCACACGTACTCCGTCTGCAGTGCGTATACAGTATGTGTATGCAGTGCAGAAGCAGCACGGACTTATTTTGCTTTCGCACAGGACACGTTTACAGTCCGCTCCTGATCCGTGACTGTTTACCACAAACACAACATTTATCCATTATTTTGAGGGCTGTGCAATATGGACAAAAAAAAACCATCCCGATTTCTTTGATCAATTTTACGATTTCGATTTTAATCACGATTTTGACACACACAGATTTTGACACGCACAGACATGCTTTACAGTCATTAATGCGATATTCTAGAGACATGTAGATCCCCCGTGTCCAGGGATTTTTTTTTTTGCCATGCGTTGGTCATAGAGCTCTTTGTGGTGTTGCCTCAGATGTTGAACTAGATTTGTTGCGCCAAGTTCACACGTACTCCGTCTGCAGTGCGTATACAGTATGTGTATGCAGTGCAGAAGCAGCACGGACTTATTTTGCTTTCGCACAGGACGCGTTTGCAGTCCGCTCCTGATCCGCGGCTGTTTACCACAAACACAACATTTATCCATTATTTTGATTTCAAATCCAAACGTTGTTTCTGAAAATGCTTTTTCAGCATTGTAATTCTCTTTTATCACAGTACAGTAATACAATCTTTCATAGACATATTCACGTTTAAACTCAATAAATATAACTTTAACTACCACCACGAATGCCATCTATTATTGCCTTGTTTATCTAAAAGTGCACTTTTCCATGTTTTAAATCTAGCCAAAAAGCCATGTGTTGACTGTGAAACAGTAGACTTTAATTATATGCATTCATTGTGTAATTACTAAATTTCCGTGTCAATCCATGTTAATTTTTACCGCGAATAATGCGCTGCTTCAATGTCACTTTAATTCAGCGCGTGCAGCACAGCAGAAATAGATTCCGTGCGGAAACGATCGCAGCATGACTGCTGCAGATGCACCGCTCCTAGAGCGCACTGCCGGACCGCAATCGCGTGCAGTGTGAACGCTCTGATCCGTTAACATGGGCACGGAAAAAATACGCACCACAGACGGAGTGTGTGAACCTGGCGTTACGTTTGTTTGCCCGCCCAATCTGTTCTGTTCTTGTGCTCCATTTAGGCGCGCTACATTCTGATTGGTTCGGATAGCATACTGCGGGAGGTCGGGGGGGTGGAAAATCATGCTATAAAGCGATTTAGAAATCGCGCAAGCTCAATTATACACAAAGTGTATAATTGTAACAGTTCATTGTTGGAGGTGAGCTGAATAAGAGAGAGAGATGCAGAGCGTGTGGAGAGATTTATTTTGAAACTTGTGAATCCATTAGAATCGTTAGAAGACAGAATCGCGATTCATATATGAATAAATTTTTACGTGCACCTCTAGTTTTCTCTTCCTCTTCTCTAAAGCAGCGCTGCATGGCCTCGCCCCCTTTGCTGCCTTTTCCCGAGGGCAGGGTTTATCTGGGTTTGTGATGTCACGAACCCGGGAAGTAACTTGTTGTAGTCCCTACCAGCTGTTTTTGTAGGCATTAAACTGCCAGAATTTTAAAAGACGTTTGCATTGAACTTTCAGCTTTGTAACTTTGCAGATATTGTTTATGCTCAAACAGCAACATTAGACACTAACTAACGTTAAAAAAGTGAAATCGCAATGAACCACCCCTTCAGCATTAATGATAGGCAGCACGTTTATTAGACGTCTGTCTCGTTAACACCGAACACATACAGATCTAAAAATAGTTACACGTGCGTTTTCTTTCTCATCTGTTTACGTTCACTTAGGACAAAAATTCTTTGTGGAAATGCACGGAACAGTTCGAGAACGGACACAGGTCGGGAACCTGCATCGGGACCACTGTTCTCTGTGCTCGCGCTTCAGATGTGTGCGCTGCACGCAAACAGTGAACAGCAAGTTCTTTCCCTTCCTGCACTTAAATAGTTTAAAATCACATTAAAATGCGAACGCGGGAATCGTTAAGCGGAATCGAAATGCACATGTCTTATCGAACACCCAATTATTGGAAATTTGGAACCGGTTCTCGATACCCAACCCTAATTATGGTTATGCTTAGTTAAAAATACAGAATTATGTTACATATGCTTGTACTCGCTCTCTGACAGCATGATTTAAAAAGTTTATTAATTAAAGTTATTAACAGCAATTGAAAAATGAAAGCTCAATGGGGTAAACATGTTTGATGTATGTGCGTTTATCTGTGTTTTTGTTTAAATACAATCCCAAATTAAATGTCTAAACTTTCATTTTGGGTGAACTATCCACAATACATATTGTCGCTCTTTTGCAGTTTTGTATTGCGAAATATTGTGACACAATATATATTACACAATATTATATTATATATTATTACACAGAATAAATTGTAAATATTCATGATATCACCTAGCCTTACTACCTCTCATCCTGTAGGCTTATAATATGTCATGATGCCAAATGGATAATCAAAAGGTTTGTGTGCGAGCAGTAATGTCCAAGCAGATTTTCGCCTTAAGTCTTCAGTTTGTATTTTACTAGCCTTTTATCAAAGTCTTCTGGCCCGATTCAGTCTTTGATTCAGTTTTGGCCCTCAGGGAGGTCAGATTACACAAAGGGCCTTTGCTTTCTTCTTTTCTCCTGCGTTCTTCTGCTCTACTGGTTTATAAAGGG
The DNA here is from genome assembly GCF_001515625.1 of Sinocyclocheilus rhinocerous. NCBI lineage: Eukaryota > Metazoa > Chordata > Actinopteri > Cypriniformes > Cyprinidae > Sinocyclocheilus > Sinocyclocheilus rhinocerous. The sequence continues at coordinate 303,468 of NW_015627050.1, forward strand.
ATAGATTGGTGTGAGTCAGTCTACAGCCCATCGATGACCGAGACATCTGTCTCAGGAGCATATATTGTAGCAGGAATCTGGGTTACAGATCTGCGTGTCACAGATCCTTTTTATTTAAAGATTCATCTCGTTGAGTCAGTCAGTGTCTCTCTTGACTTTTGAGGCTAAATATGTTTGAAGCAACTCGCACATTAAATTATGATTGCTGTGTTTTTGGCAAGATCCCAGTGGCTGTTGTGATCAGTCAGTTGTATGTATCTTTTGGGGGGACGAGGGTAGAGGAAATCTGACAGATGTGTGTACGTCTGTTTCTGCCCGTCTACAGCCGACATCATCTCTACTGTGGAGTTCAACCACTCAGGGGAGCTGCTAGCCACAGGGGATAAAGGCGGTCGAGTTGTCATCTTCCAGCAAGAGACTGAGGTAAAGTATCAGGCGATTTCATAGTAACATTATTTCCGCTTTCATTCCCACTTATGTCTTTCTCACAAAAATGGGCTTTTCTTTTTCCAGAACAAGAGTCAGCCACAGTGCCGTAGTGAATACAATGTTTACAGCACATTTCAGAGCCACGAGCCTGAATTCGACTACCTGAAGAGCTTGGAAATCGAGGAAAAGATTAACAAGATCCGCTGGCTACCACAAAAGAACGCTGCACAATTTTTGTTGTCCACAAATGGTTAGTAGAGCACTGGGACTCTGTGGAGTCTTACTGCGCAGTCACACAGAACAATCAGATCTCCATATTTTACTGAAGGATGGAGATGAATACGTAACGTTAACCTTGAACCCTAGGACTTCATAATAGAGATGCTGGGGATTTATTAGATATAAAAATGCCAGATTATGTAAAAAAAAAAAACGTCATTTTAAAATTCTCCAAAAATGCAATTTATAATGTAAAAAAAAATCTAATTAACAATAAAAAAATTACAATCTAGTTCTATAATTCTCTAAAAAAGTTCAATCTAATCTAAAAGTAAAAAATTTGAATATGTTTTACTTGTATACTTGAATATGTTTTAAATGTATATTACATTTATTATCCATTATTAGGGCTGTATGTTTAAAAAAAAGTGCACGTTAAGTTATTAAAAAAGTATTATTATTATTATTTAAAAATTATTGCATATGAGTATTTGCTGAAAATAGCCACCAAATGCAGATAATTCCAAGATGTTACATTACTGTGATTCACAAAAACATTCAGTAGATTAAGTTAGTATTCATATTTTTTATTTATTTAGTTAAAAATATAACTAAAAAATATATAAAATATGTTTGTTTGTCTGTCTGTCTAGTTCATTCACTGAATAAATTGTTGTCAGGACAACTACAGTTTTTATTTAGTATGTATTTATTTATTTATTTTGCTAACATGACCAATTATCAACTTTATTTAATTATTTCAAACTTTAATTATTTTTTTATTAACATTTAATTATCATGTATGACCCTTAATATTAAGTAAACTTTTAAGTCTCTGCAAACCACAAAATTGCCATCCTAAATCACAAACTAATGCATCATTTTATATGGCAATGCATGCTGGGATTAATTTTTATATATTTTTAATTGAAATGTTAAACGATTACTTGAAATCTCCGGGGTTACTTATGGGTTTAAAAGTTCAGCACTATACAGACTGGTTTATGCTTGTAATATAGTCAATACCGATTCCTCCATATTTTCAACTGAAGATGCATATAATAACTTCTGTGAGTTGATGTGAGCTCTGCTAATTCTCCAGATTTTTCCCTGACTCACTGATGCGTCTCCATGCTGTCTAAAAATACGAACTCTTCGACATGTTATGCAACCGGTGTGTATTTAAGACTCTTGAAAAGACTGCGTGCCGATCTTCTGCTCACCCACATACTGGAGAAAGATTAGACCGCTTAGACATGGGAAAAATGTCCAGATGTTTTCAGAATTTAGTGAACTGTCAACTTGATTCGTTATGCCAGTCACACTACCTCTTAATACACATGGAAATAGGTTGGGGTTTTTTTTTTTGTCTCACATAATTAGTTTTAGCATGAGTCAGTAGGCTGATCCTGCATTAGAAGGTGACGTTATTCTGTACTTTCGATTGCAGATAAAACTATAAAGTTGTGGAAGATCAGTGAACGTGACAAGAGACCAGAGGGATACAATCTTAAAGAGGAGGATGGGCGCTACAGAGATGCTGCTACCATCACAACTCTGCGGGTGAGTCATGCACGCTTGTCCACACTTTACACTCAAGTATAGAGTTTTCAGCAAAAATAGATTTTAAAAATCTGATCTAATTTGCTATAAATGTTTCTTCTGCATATAAATAGCCATAGAAACGGGCTTGGTGTTAAAAAAAAAACACTCAAGAATACGGTATTGATGTAGAATCTACCTAAATGTAATCGTATCCACTAATTTTCAGTTATTATAACATATAACAGTTTTTTGCATTTACACTGTCGTTCAAAAACTTGGGGTCAATATTTTTTCTCTTATGCTCACCAAGGCTTTTTTTACAAAGTTTTTTTTTTGTAATAAAATACAGTAAAAATAATATTGTGAAATATTACTATTTAGAATAACAAATTTTTCAGCATCATTACTCTTAGTCTTCAGTGTCACATGATACTTCAGAAATCATTCTAATATGCTCAAGAAACATTATCAGTGTAGAAAACAGTTGTGCTGCTTAATGTTTTTTTTGGAAACTGTGAGCAGCATTTATTTGATATAGAAATATTTTGTAACAAAATTGAAATAAATCAGTTGTTTTTAAATACTAAAAAGGTCATTTTTGATCAATTTAATGCATCCTTTGCTGAAAAAAAATACTTGCAAACCCTAAACTTAGAAAGTTGCTCTCCGTTTGTTTTAGCTCTCCATGACTGTTATATATTCATAAAAACAATTACGTTAGGCTGAAATGGCAAATAAGCATGTGAACTCTGTGTACAGGTGCCAGTATTCAGGCCTATGGATCTCATGGTGGAGGCTAGTCCGCGGCGGGTCTTTGCCAACGGCCACACCTACCACATCAACTCCATCTCAGTCAACAGCGACAACGAGACCTATCTGTCTGCAGACGACCTGCGCATCAACATGTGGCACTTAGAGATCACAGACCGCAGCTTTAGTATCCTATAAAGTGAAATGGGAATTATTTTGGAGGATATGTAGGAGGTTAAAAGCATTGTTGTTGGGTGTTGTGTTGATTTGGGTTGTGAATGTCATGTTGAAATCTCTCGGTGTCAGTTCAGCAATGTTGTGTGGCTTTAACTCCGCGTCAGACATTGTGGACATAAAACCAGCCAACATGGAGGAGCTGACGGAGGTGATTACAGCTGCAGAGTTCCACCCTCACCAATGTAACACGTTTGTCTACAGCAGCAGCAAAGGCACTATCCGCCTGTGTGACATGCGTGCATCAGCACTTTGTGACAAGCACTCTAAATGTGAGTTATATGAGCCGGCCGCATCATATATGCCACTTAATCCAATGAAGCGTTGTATTTTGTTGTTTTCTAAATAGCATATACTGTGATGTCATGTGTTAGTCGTATAAAGGTGTTTGTAAAAAAGCATGTCCCTTTATCCTCTGCTTTGTCTAGTGTTCGAGGAGCCTGAGGACCCCAGCAACCGCTCTTTCTTTTCTGAAATAATTTCCTCCATCTCAGACGTGAAGTTCAGTCACAATGGCCGCTACATGATGACCCGAGACTACCTGTCCGTCAAAATCTGGGACCTCAATATGGAGAATCGACCCGTTGAGACATACCAGGTGCGTTCATAAATGGATAGAGTAGCTAGCTACAGCGATCTTGTTTTTGCTCAGTTTTTCCAATGATAATATTACCTATCAAGCCACAGCAGGGCTGTTGTGCGTCTCCAAGCAGCACACAATTTCTGAATGAATCTGCGTTTTGAAAGAATCGGGTGAACCAATGATTTAATGGCCCATTCATAAACATTTACCTAATTCCTGAATGAATCAGCTGTTAAATGAATGACTAAATGACTTGCTCATTAAGACATTAACTGCCGTCTACTGGCAGTTTTTGCTTATTTATAGTATTTTATTTCATTAAAAAAAAAAAAAAATCATATTTCCATATTAATAAAAAAAAACATTAAAGGGATCTAAAAAAAAAAAGCAATTATTTAATTAATTTAGTGATTGTGCAGCTGTTCACTATGTCTTGTCCAAGGAGGTGGACTGAAAGAGAATTTTACTTGCCCGACTGGACAACTAACCTGATCAAAAGATCCAACTAGGGAAGCGCCGGAATTTCGGCGAGAATGATTCTGATTTCATTACATTCATTGTAGACGGTGATTGATTATAGATAATGCATTGACAGTAACAATGTCGCATCAGCTGAGGCTCACGCAGCCTGTCTGTGTATGAGAGAATCGCGTGAAGAAATCAAAACAAATGTACACAACTGCACACATAAGAAACATACTGTGGTAAAAACGTAGCTTTTATATTTATAACATATTATATAGCCTAGTTAAGCAACGTGACACGACCAAGAGAGTGCAGTTTTCCCTGAAAACCACGATTGCAAATTTGTGACAATGAATTTTATACAAGAGTTCAAATGAGTAGTTAATATTAAATTATTTACATTTTAGACACAATTTTGTCATATGTTGACCTTTATTGGTCTATTTGGTGTTGGTTAAAATTCCAAACAAAGATCACAGCATGAATTGAGTCAATGATTGTAGCCCATTCATAAAGAAAGACACTTGCTTCATTCTTGAATGAGTCAACTGTCTGAATGAATCATTTGAATGAACGCCTCAATGACTCGCTTATTAAAACAGTCACTTGCTGCTGTCTACTGGCGGTTTACTTTCAAATTTAAAAGTAGCCTATTGTTGCTTTTTTCCAACATTTCATATTTGTATTGGGGCTGGGCGATATAGCTAAAAAAATGTATCAACGATGTAATGTTTCATATTGTTTGGTATTGATAATTATTGACTTTTTTTATAACCTTTTTAAAAACAGAGCAATAAAAAAAAGTTTAAATTTAACCACTGTATGTTTAATTTGCCCAATTTATTAAGACAAACAACAATTTATTTTGTTTTTTTGTTTGTTTTAGCAGTCAAACACAAAATTACATTTTTAAAGTTTTATATGCAGATTAAATAAGTCTTAAGGAGACTTTTGGCTTGTCCCCCGAGGCCACAGGAGGGCGCAATGAGCAAAATAATGCAGTGCATTAAAGGGGTCATATGATGCGATTTCAATTTTTCCTTTCTCTTTGGAGTGTTACAAGCTCTTGGTGCAAAAAGAAGATCTGTAAAGTTGCAAAGACTAAAGTCTCAAATCCAAAGAGATATTCTTTATAAAAGTTAAGAGTCAACCACGCCTACCTAAAACGGCTCGTTCTAACACACCCCACATACCTACGTCACTATCTGGGAAGATTTGCATAACAC
>NW_015627050.1:312249-315215 GCF_001515625.1 Sinocyclocheilus rhinocerous
TTTTCTGACCGATGAGCTTTGTAAAAATCGACACGTTTCAGAAAGGCAGGGCATAGAGGAGAAACAATAATGTACAGTATGTGGAAAATAATGTGTTTTTTGAACCTTAAACAGCATAAACACATTTCATTACACCAAATACACAAAATAATGTTCTTTTTAGCAACATCATATGACCCCTTTAAATTGTCAATGCAAATAACTGTATAAAAACGTGCATAACGTCTAAATATATATATATATATATATATATATGTAATATAATATAATTTTGTAAACTGCATGAATTATGAACAAAACAGCATCATGTATTTATGCATTGCTTAAGCCACAGATTGCATTTAAAAACATATGAGATGCAGTGAAATGAAATAAACCTTCACAAATTCGCGTCGCGTTTTCTAAACGTTTAAACTGTTTTAACTTTGCATGGCTTTCTTTGCATGTCTTGCATGTGACGCGAGTGTAGCAGTCATATTTGTCCATCTAAAAAATGTGCTGAATATGCGTTCTGTGTGAATGGCTTGGTTTTGGTTTTAACCTAATTAAGATCTTCTACGCATTGAGCTACTATATTTCTCGAATATTTTGAATTTTGAAGCAGTTGTTCATTTCTTGAAATGTATGTTTATAGTAAGTAACTATATACATTTTGCTTACCACAGACCTTGTTTTACTCATGAATTGAAAAACCCTATTATGAAAACCCATAGGAAAATCTCAAGGGAATCTATGGGGAATTAGTCTTCCGGGTTTTGCCATCAGTCATTCAGCACTCCATTCCAAACAGAAAATTAAAACAGAAAATTCCAGTATATGTATGAAAAGACTAATTTAGTCAACATTAGGGAGTGCTACCTGCACAATTTAAAAGTGTAGGATTATGGTTGAACCTTTAAGTCGGCAGTTTTGACTCAACCAATTGGGAGAATCTTGTCACACCCAGATATTTCTGTATAACATTCATGGCTTAAATGCTGTCATCATACATTACAGTGTCATTTTACTGTACGTGAGCATCAGGTTGATTCATTGCCTCTGACACAGCAGTGAAATTTATTACTGGAGATCAGAGTGTTTTGTGTTTGTCTTCCACAGGTTCACGAGTACCTCAGGAGTAAGTTGTGCTCTCTCTATGAGAACGACTGCATCTTTGACAAATTCGAATGCTGCTGGAACGGAAATGACAGGTTAGACCCTTTGCAAGCCTGTATTATCAGGGTTTCCGCGGATCCGTAAATGTTGTTGTATCAAATTTAAGGCCATAAAAAGTCTTAAATGGTACAAGAAAGTCTTAATTATGATTTCAAGATGTCTTAAATGTGGGGACGGAAAGACAAGAATTACAATATAGCTTAATGTGACGAATAAACTTCAAAAAGCTATGATTTCATTAAATAAACATGAGCACTGCACGTTTCAAAGTAAGGTGCTGCCTGCCTTTGCAGTGGTTTTCAAAACTGTCCTGGAGCGCTAGCACTTTAGTCCCTCATTTAACACACCCGATTCAACTTGTCAGCTCATTAGTAGAGACTTTAAGACCTGAAGTGGGTTAGAAAATGTAAAGAGTTGCGAGAAAATGCAATGCGTGTCAGATCTGCGTCATGTTCAGCAGCGGCAACTCTTAAAGCAGCCAAAATAACCTAAAAACCCAGCTGCTGTGATGTCTGTTCATCAAAGAACAAAAGAAAAAAGAGCAAATCAATAACTTTTGTAGCTTAAGGATTCATCTATATTTAATTTAGAATTTAGTGTTTGACAACTTTATTCAATTTCTGTATAGGCCTATTTCCTACTTGCTGACTGTAGCTAAATATGACATTTATTATAATGTGTTTATGTGAATATTGTTTTAAGATCACTTAAATTAGAAGTTGTTATTTTTTTAGTCTAATATTCTAATATTTTTAGTCTGTTATTCTTTAAGTCTTATAAATGTTAAAATTGTTAGCTCTCAATTATATAATAAATGGTTAATAATTAAGGGGAAAAAACTTATTTCATACAGACATCAGAAGTATTCTGCCGTGCAAAGGCAAAAGACCGTAACTTCGATTTTTGTCGAAAATTAGTTATTGATATTTTTGTGACATTCAAGACATCCTTTATCATGTGCATACGTATCTTGAGTCAATTTTGTTGTTTTTCCGAGAAAATAATGGGTCGTCTCTAGGGATGCAGCGATTATAGATTTTGTTGGTACGATTATTGTCTGCGGAATAATCACGGTTTTACGATTATGGCGATTATTATGCATTTATTAATTTCCCAACATTACTAATGTATAAAATCACATGAATACTCTTTAGATATTAAAGTGTTATTTATTTCTGGCTTTTGAAACAGAAATAACACCGTAACCAACAATACAGCACAAAATAATAACAAACAAAAGTCCATCTCTCCCATTGGAATTAAAAAAAGGTGACCTCTGCTCTGTAAATATCCATGACAGTATTTCTCTTTTGAAAATAACAAATGGAAATAGATCACAGAAGTATTTAATGTTTTCAGTTTGTACGTTCTTTACATTTCATTTGGACCTGGGGTTGAGAATTTGGAAACATGGTGAAAAAAAAATCTTGTTGGTTTTTACTTATGAATAATACTACAACAGGGATAGTAAATAAAGTTAATGAAGTAGCCTATTATTAATATACGACTAATAGTAACTTTATTTGTCCCACAGTGGAAACTGTTACTAATGATGGAAATAAACTGAAATATTATTGTAATCAACTGTCATCCATACGTATTAATTTTAATAATCTTTATAATAATTCATATGATTTTACATGTGGCCTGAGAAAATCATGTCTATTATTTTGGTTTGTGAGAACGCGCTAAAACGTGTACAAACATTCAGGAGGACACAAACTTCTTGAAAATGCTGCCCCGTGACTTTTATTAATAAAATAGATTAAATAGCCTAACTGGAGAGACGCACCGACGCAGGTAGGCTAATT
>NW_015627050.1:315457-315668 GCF_001515625.1 Sinocyclocheilus rhinocerous
TTTTTTACAGCAATATTTGCAATATTTACTGGTCATTCTTGGTGTACCCAAAATGGTCCCACACTATCGACAGGCATTTCTCTGGTGGCTCTGGTGGATCGCTGTTTGGTCCCTCTGTCACAGTTAATCTAATGCAGTAGCCTCCGTGCCTCTGATAAGCACGTCATTTTAAGCTGGTGCACCGCTAGTGTAACTTTGTTTTCGTTTTGCG
>NW_015627050.1:316341-330404 GCF_001515625.1 Sinocyclocheilus rhinocerous
AGCCGTGCATTATCCCTTATGTATTCGCTCTTTAGCAGCAGTGTTTTACAGCAATATTGAAATGACACCCTGGTTATTCTTGGTGTACCCAAAATGGTCCCACACTATCGACAGGCATTTCTCTGGTGGAAATAAAGCTTCGCTGTTTGGTCCCTCTGTCACAGTTAATCTAATGCATGTAGTAGCCTCCGTGCCTCTGATAAGCACGTCATTTTAAGCTGGTGCACCGCTAGTGTAACTTTGTTTTCGTTTTGCGCAAGCTGCAACAGTTCCGTTCCGTGTAACAGAAACACTCGGTTTAGCGGAACCTTTACGATTAATTAACTGTGACGTTTTAAAGCGCGGTTAATAGCGAAACCGGTTAATCGCTGCATCCCTAGTCGTCTCAACCGTAACTTCGAAAAGCCCCGGAGAAACCAAGGCAGAACACCATATAACAGCAGTTATGGCTCTTTCACTTTGTTTAACTGCGCGTCAAAATTAAGTTATGGTGCCGGTTTGGAAGTTATACGGTGTTCTGCCTTTTTTTTACTGTCCATTAAAGTCTGCTGCATTTTAATTGCGGTGTAGACAAACTTATTAAATAGTTCTACCAAAACAGCTCCATATAACAAAGCACTGTAAAGACTAGATACATTGGTAGCAATAGGCTACGTAATCGTGAATAACCTTTTTTCTTTTTGTAATGCAGATTATTCACCAGGATGTCACTTAGTTGGACGCGTGTGGACTCGAATGCCGTAGCTAGCGTGATCAATCAGAAAATCAGTAGCCTACTAACAGTTCGCAATTAAATCCATATCCTACCTTTTCTTGTAACCTGATAAAATCAATTCATGGCGATGAACGTCATCGGAGATGTTTAATCCATTCTGAGCATTATTCCTGCTTGCTGGCGTTCACATCAATCCACAAGTCATTCTTTTAGTTTAGGCTATTTAATACAAGTCAATATAAAAGCAATTATGCTATGTCTAGCATTCTTTTACGTTAATGAGAATAGCAAATAAATGTATAGTCTTATAGTCAATAAACGTTTAGTCTGCTTGTTACGGTCAAAAAAAATAAATTAATTAATAGTCTCATTAGTATATGCAATAGCCTATATGAGATAGCCCATGATCACTAGATTTTATACAGGTGTTACTATAACGAATTTGTAAATGGTGATCAGCAACCAAATATTGATAATGTGGAAGTTACTGCCTTTTGCCTTGGTGTGACTTCTCACATTTTGCAGACAATGCAAAGGCAGAGTACATTAACTTCAAAATAGGGGTAAAAATCAAGTTTGAGCTCACACTTGTTTAATGTAGATACTTTTCATTACTAAAACATCTAATGGTCTACTACATGTGACAAACAACAAATAATTGTGTGACTTTTAACAATAATTATTATAATAATAAACATAAATAATTATTGAAATTAGTTTTGATACAGATTATGCTGTGTTTAGGGGGATATGAAGTACTTTTTATCCATTTACCTCAAAATTCATCATCTACACCATTAGCATGCATTTGAAATATTACATTTTTCTGGAAAAAAAAAAAAACACTTTAATGATGATCAAAATTGGTTGTTTCTGGATATTGATCTAGGTGTTAGGGGCAGAATTCTGCCATCTGCTGGTTACAGAAAAATCTGGAGGAAATACAGTTTTAGAGAGAAAAAAAATTTGAAATTACCACATACATCCAGCAGAGGCCCATAGAGATCTATTCATTTTTCTGGATGTGCCTAACTGATCTTATAAATGCAATGTGGAACAAACATCACAAAAACGCACAGGCACACACACATACCTGGTAACCTTTGTCTGTGAACCATCCACCGCGTCTGCGGGCCTCTGCAGCTCATGTGGGATTGTCAGTGGGAGTAAACCGTTCTCATGGACACCGAATGAGTAGGCGCTTCGCGTCGCGTCTTTTGCACGCTCAAGCGCGTTATTTTAAATGTAGACACTCAAATAGAGATCGAAAGCTCAGCCAAGATTGACGAACAGCTGATCATAACTGTACAGGTTTTTTATTATTATTTCTCATCTCCCTAAATATATCTAGTAGTAGAGTAAAAGCAAGTGCTGGAAATCCATTTATCCTTAACTGAAACTTCATCTTCATGGAGAACGAGGCCAGCGTTTTTTATGCGTTTTTAGACGTGACATGTGAACGGCCTCTAATCGATTGCGGGATGGTTTCATCATCTCGGGCGGATAAAAAAAGTATAAGAGGATAAAAATAATGAAAAGCAAAAACGTGTTACCAAATATACTTGGGTGGCCCGCCCAGGTAAAGTCTATGTGAGGGAAGCACTGAACATTATTGCATATGTTATATAAAGCTTGCCTTGAAGCATCAGAATCGGCATCAGTATCGGCCGATCACCATTACAAGAAATCGGTACTCGGTATCGGCTGCAAAAATCCTGATCGGAGCATCCCTACTAATAATAATTGATACTTTTGACTCTTTTAAAGGCTGAAATGTGAAGTTTATCATTTTATAAAACTCTTTGTTTTTGTGAAAACCTGTATCTGAATGGTAATCATTCTTTTTACAGTCATTTTACAGATTCATATGTTACCATAGACATTGCCTTACTGCGCTCATAAGATATAAATTTTATTTGTGCAGGTCTTAAAGTATTATTTTAAAAAAGTCTTAAATTTGAGCTTAAAAATCCTGCAGATACCCTGATTATATCATTTCCATAATAGAAGAGTGTCCTTAAGGCCCTGATATACTTCAAGCGAAATCGAAGAACGGACTGATGATGTCATTTCGAACAAAATCTGGCCAAAACGAAGTTCGTTTTGTGTTCATTTTGGGAGTTCGAAAAGGCTTGCCAAAGCGAACTTTCAGGAAAAGTTCGTTCCGGCTGCAAAAAACCTTCGTACTACCATTGGTCCGTGACGATTACGTCATAGGAGGTGTGAGCTGAGGCTCCGCCTTCTTTCATGCGGAACTCTTCTGTGTTCATTTAGTCTGTGGAGTCCTTGGAGGTGAGATGTCTGCGCAGTGGAGAGCCGCTTTATAGTAGCAAATTAAGTTTTGCTTTTGATGAAATGAGTCACTGACACCGTTTTTCATGTTTAATACTGCTGCTTGCTTTTAAGCAATATATTGAATAAAGTGCTATGTAAATACATGTGACGTGACTTCATGGGAGTGCTAATTTGCAGAGCCTGTGCAAACATACCCATGTTGCTATGAACAGATGCTTTTTATATTTTTTTTAAAATGCATGCTGTTCTCCATTTTTGTTGTGTTTATTTTGTTACTGAGAGGAAAGCGTGCAGCACATATTTACATTTTAGTTTAAACGTCGCTTTCATCAGAGTGGGCGGCGTCAGAATGTTCGATAACAGTATACTGCAGCTCATGTATTTCGAACTTAGTTTTATCCCTAAACAAAGAACGAAATAGAACTTCGTTTTGAGTATATGTAAACACTTAAAAGTACTGCTAGCTTAAACTCTCAGACTCGTATAAAAGTGTCTGCAAAATATGGGTCTACAAGAGTGTCTGGAAACAGCGACACTGCTGACTACGTTTATCAGCAGGGTAAAAATGGTGCTCTCTTGTTCTTCCAGTTCCAAAGTACTATTTTCCAACAAAATGCTACATAATTTTTTGTTGTTGTTGTTATGAGATGAAACAATAATAATAATAATTCTCCTAAACTGTCCTTTCGCAAACTGCTCTGTATTACTGTGAAAAAAAAATTGGGCTCCATTAATGTTTAAGAAAAAAAATCTTATTTTAATGCCGTTCTTTTGAACTTTTTATTCATCGAAGAATCTGAGTAAAATGAATCACAGTTTCCACAAAAATATTAAGCAGCACAGCTGTTTTCAACATTGATAATAATCAGAAATGTTTCTTGAGCAGCAAATCAGCTTATTAGAATGATTTCTGAAGAATCATGTGACTGAAGATTGGAGTAATGATGCTGAAAATTCAGCTTTGATCACAGGAATACATTACTTTTAGAAATATATTAAGTAGAATACAGTTATTTTAAATTGTAATAATATTTCACAATATTTTTGTACTGTCTTTTTAATTAAATAAATGCAGCTTTGGTGAGCATAAAGCATTTCAAAAAGTCTTTAATACAAATCTTACCAACCCTAAACTTTTGAATGGTGGTAGTTTATAATAGCTATTTTGTCTGAGAAATGTATAGTTAACTGCATACAATGATAGCTTGATTATACTGTAACTACATTAAAATATAGGAATTCATCCTTTTAGCTAGTAAATTATGAATAACAGAGTTTAGGAGAGCACAGAAATGTTTCCGGTTCTATCAAGTTAGTTTTATTGTTTTGTTCGCATGTTTTGAGAAAATGCAGCAGGGTGAAATGTAGAAGCAAGCATTAAACAGCAGTGTGTAGTTACAAGATGAAGTATGAGTTATTGTAGGTACTTCTGTAATAAAGGCTCATTTTCAATTTAAGACCATCAGTCAGTCAGTGTAAGGTGGCAGTCAACATTTAGACCAGCTACTGAGCCTGCGTGACTCTCCGTTGAGGCTCAGACTGGCTCTTATCTGGAGGGAACCTCTAATCACTCTCAGACAGCCTGAATGCTGGTCAAGGGCAGTGGAAGATTGGGTTAGCATGTCATGAAGACACGTCAGTTCTGTTGAACACACTGCTCCTCTACTAAATTAGTCACTAACAACAATCTGGTCTATTATTGGACTACTAGCCAGCCAGCCATCCCGTCCCATTCCTAGAAATCTGCAATTTTCCCATTAGCCTAGAACTAGCTGAGGCAGCACTATACAAAAATGTATATATGTGAATTTCACAAAAAAAAAACTAATAAAACGGCAGCTGTGGATGCCAGATTTTAACCATTTAAAATTAAGAGTTTAGAGTTTTTTGTTTTCACAAACTGAACCTTTTTTTTTTTTTTCTGACAACCACCTTAAAAACTCAGTTGATAAAGAGAAATTAAAGTTTATCAATAGATTTTCCAAAAGCTTGAGGTAAATGCTAATATATAGAAGGTGCACAATGTCATACAAGAAAACGCAAAACACCACCGTGGTAACAAACTTGACACTAGAATAAAGCAATAAACATTAATTTAACAACATAAGATGTAACAAAACCCTAACGTACATAATTGATGAGAAAAAATGAAAGATGAAACTTATTTCAACGAAAAGCCATCAAATGTAAGCTGGGATTCTGGGAATGTCAATTTACGTTCTTTTTCGCTGTAAATTAGAAGGAAACTTTACATTTTTCACTTCCAAAAACTGTACATCTAACAGTATTTTTCTGCAAAATTACCTAAAATGTCTCATTAGATTTTATATATATACATGTATATACTAGGGGTTGCACCGACTAGTCGACTTCATTGCTCTGCCATGACGATTTAAGCTTGACGTCGACTAGTCGCTGGTCCTATAGAGGGCGCAACAGGATAAGAAATCTTTGAAGGACTTCCACATTTACGCTCCGTTTCCAAACAGTTCAAATGACAAATAAATGCATACTCTGAAAGCGCTCCACAAGACGTGTGATTATATTACTGGATGCTCGAAATTGAACGGGAGAATCACACACACTTTTTTAAATAAACTTCCATTATCTTTTTTTATATTGAGGCTTATTAACTGTATCAGATTCAAGTTTTGCCCCCCTGAATAACTATGATGTATATAAGAATAACTATTCTTTTGTCCCAGTGTGGTGATGACTGGATCCTACAACAACTTCTTCCGAATGTTGGACCGCAGCCAGCAGCGGGACGTCACCCTGGAGGCTTCGCGCGAGAGCTGCAAGCCCCGGCAGGTGCTGAAGCCTCGCAGGGTTTGCGCAGGCGGCAAGCGAAAGAAGGATGAGATCAGCGTGGACAGCCTGGACTTCAACAAGAAGATCCTACACACCGCCTGGCACCCGCAGGAAAATATCATCGCCGTGGCAACCACCAACAACCTCTACATCTTCCAGGAAAAAGTGAACTAATACTGTCGTCATGGGGAAAGGAAACCTCTGAACCTCTCTCTCTCTCTCTACGTGAAAATGAAAAAAAAAAAGAACTAGCAAAAATCATTTCTGTGACAGCCACCATCATCACATTCTGCACTGTAACGCACACACACAGGCTACAGACAGTAGCGCGTACATGTTCTGTGATTTCTCAATAAAATAGCTTAGAAACTGAAAAGTTCAAGCATATATGGACAGAATGAACTAGTCGAGCCAACTAGTGGCTGCCAATACTGAGTAAACTGGTTCAGACTGGTCTGGAGAAGAGCGCAACCTGGCTTCGGCCTCTGTGGCACCATGACACGCGCCTTGCTCTGGTGATGTTGTGCCAACCTGTGTCTGTACCCTCCGTCCCTTTTCCCCTTACCCACAAGTCCGAGCCCAGGGATGAAATGGGCGGCAATCTCTTGACAGATTTCAACCATATGTTTTTTTTTTTTTTTTTCTTTTGATTTTTGGCTTTGGTTTATTCAAGGTGTCTGTATAAAAACTAATTTGAACTCATGTGGATGTGTCCCTGTGTCCTTTTATCCTCCATATGTTGTTTGTGCCATTGTAACTGTTTTTAATCTTATCAGAGAAACTGCCAAGTTGTTTAGTTTTAATTTAGTTTAAATTTTTTTAATGTTTAATTTTTTTTTTTTTAGTTCTCATTACATTTCATACTGTCCCGTTACACTCCATTACAGCTACAAAAGGTTACGGCTGTTTCTTTTCAGATATCCCCGCACTCATACCCGCCATCACATTGGTCCAAAGAGCTTTTCCTGTTGTTGTTTTTTTTGTGTGGCATAGACGGCATTGCCGTGTTTGCTGTAGTAGTGTAACATCTACATTTGTTCAAGCATATACACTCCAGTTGGACTGCTCGTTCATGTACGAGTCATTCAGCCTTACAGGGTTTATTTTCCTTTGTGATCCATGCCCGATTTCTGTCTACACTCTATCTCAAGAGTTACAAATTGAGAAAGATTATAGAGATTATGATATCAAAATGGTATTTATAAACGGAACAAACAATTAAATGGGAGTTGTGTCTTCTTTGAATATGCAAAGCATGCCTAGTGCAAAACTGAAAAGCATTAGTGCTGTCAAACTAATATACGATATTAAAGGATTTTGAGAACCATAAAGAATGTTCTGCACTTGACCATTTAGATAAATGGTGAGTTTAAGTGTTGCTTCAGCATTTTAGTGCCAAATGTCCTCTCACTGATGTTTAAGCTCATAATAGATCAACAACATTGATCAGATCTTTTTAATATTGGATTAGGCGTGGGGGGGGAAGCATGGTGAAGGCAGAAATATGCCCACATAATTATGAGACCTTAACATGCCAATGATGTATGGCAAGCCCTTTTAGCATTTCAGATTTGTCACTGGTACTAATTTCACTAAAAATTATTCAGTACCATGCATTTTGCCAAGTAAATATATTTTTTTAATAGTCTTAGGGGGCATTTACACAATGCTGTTTTCAATTAAAAATGGAAAACTCTGGGTTTTTGCTGTTCATTTACACAACGTTTTGAGGGCCTGAAAATGCAAACTTTTGAAAACGGGTTTCAAAGTACAAGTTTTTGAAAATGATACTGCTATCATCTCTGTAAACTACAAACACACAAATTTGTGAAAAAGGTGAGTTCAGGCGTAAAACGTGTTCAGTCTATAGGTATATGTGTGGGCATCTAGTGTTTTTTTTTTTTTTTACAAAATGACTACTACTGGCCTGGCATACATAATACAGTGTTCTTAGTTGTTTTCGCGGATCCGTGTGAACAGGGATCGTTTTGACATCATTGTCATCTGTCAAACTTTTTAGTTTTTAGTTCACCACTGTTGTGTAAACATCCTTAGACATTTTTTTATTAAATAAAATACTATCTTACAATGAATGGTCAGAATGACTGTTCGAATGTAAATTATAATAAAAACAGTAACCTTATCTAAATGGTAAGTGCATGCTATTGATCTAATTGTGAACGTTTCACCCATGTGTGGCTTTCTACCTTTTTGGCAGGGCAACTGTCCTGCAGAATTTAGCTCCAACCCTAATCAAACACGTGAACAAGCTAATCAATACTGTCTTCAAGATCACTAGAAAGCTACAGGCAGGTGTGTTTGATTATAGGGTTGGAGCTAAACTGCAGGACAGTGGCACTCCAGGACCGAAGTTGCCCATCCGTTTAGTAACTACTGCAATACTGTATAACCATTGATGGAATTTTCCGCTTTCTGTGTTTTCACTGGTGTACGTTAGGAGGCGCTATTGTGCATCTTCTGAAAGAGTACTGAACGTCTGGATCAAAACAGCAAAGAAGCACCAAAAACAAGCGATCGCGTATGTAAGCAGATTAATATGTAAAATAATATATTCATAGAGCATTTAACAGCATATAAATCAAAACAGCCTAACTTAACCGAATGAAGTGACGATCCAGGAAGTGGTATAGGACCGTGCATGCTGTGGATGTGTTGACAGAAGCAATATATTTTATCTATGTGTTGATCTTCATTCTGAAGCTGATCCAGAAGTAGTATTTACAAAAACACAATATTCTCAGGATTTTCATCAAAATGTTGCTTTTATCATGAAACCTACCCACAGTGTTGATAAAAATAGATTGCATGAAGCTAGAATAAAAAGGTTTTTTGTTTTTTTTTAAGCAGAGGCTCTGTTCTTTGTTTTGACATTGCATGTTCAGATATTCATACAAAAAAATATTCTGGGTGCCATTAAACTTTTGTGAAAATGATCAAAAATGCTGGTGGTGGCTGGCATTTTTTTTTAAGAGTTAAAGGTGCAATAGGAGATCTTGGAAAATGCTAACTTTAACCTGATAGCACTGAAAGCGAATGTCCCACCCTCCCTGCAATCGCCGTCTAAAGCCAAGCCCCCTGAACGCATTTACACTCACAGACCAGAGACAACATTACTACAATAGGCTACATCAGGTTCCCAATTCCAGCCCATGTTCCGAAGTGAAGTAAACTTCAACGGATTCCCCCTGCTCAGAGAGTAGGGAGCAATGAACACTGCGTAGGGATCATGTAGTTATTAGTAACTAAAGGATAAGCACTAAACTAATGCAATTAGCAACAATTGCAGTATATACTACTTAAAAGTGAACAGTAAATATATGAACCACCGATGCATACAAAAATCAATGGCTAAAATTTACAATTTGTTACCAGTATCAGTGAGGGGAAAAATCACTATCAGGATAGTGACTATCTAATGGAAAAGTAGCTACTAGTGAGCAAAAGAATACACTTATGGAAACTTACTAATGAAAATGAAAAAGATAGTGGTCATTATTGAATGACTTGCAAGTAATTAAAAAGTATCAGCAACAACAATAGATGCTAGTTTGTTTTAAGAAATAAATGTTAAATTGGCTTGCCATACGGCATAATAGTTTATTGATAGAGACTGTGTTCATAATTCACGTGCGTTTATTATAGATAAACAGTCTTTTGAGTCCATTACGTAATGTTAGTGTCTTTGTTATCAGATATTAACCAATTTGCGTCATTTTAGCGCTGCAGGAAATCTGCGCTCCCATAACCGTTCTGAGGTCAGCCACAAAGGCCGTTATTAGCGAATTTAAAAGCGCCCCCTTCACAGAGCGTCCGATTAGTGATCAGGCTCCGACACGCGTGAGCGCGCAGGTCCAAATGTGAGCGCAGAGTGTGTTCGTGCAGTGACAGTTTTATGTAAGCCGCGCAACACAGAGCCACGATGTCCGACGCTGCTGCTCCAGCAGACAACAACGAGGAACCTGGATTAAACGGTATGTACAGCCGGAGCACCCTGCTGTGTTGTTCTGACATCTATCAAACCTGTTCGAGAATCCTTTGGCTTGTCTGTATTGGTATTTTTTTTTTATACTTTTAATTATTTCACTTAATGTAAACTGCGCATTTTTTTTAGTTCCAGTCAACATTTCTGTGCCATAGGGAGGGCGGGGTTTGCGGCAATACAATTGCGTCATGTTTATTGACAAGCTTTCTGTCCAATTGCTGTTGAGACTGTGTTTGGAGGCGGGTCTTAAAAAGTGATCGACTATAACCTAAACCAATAGTGTGATCATACGTTTTCAGTAGGCTGGCCGAAGCTGATGTCAACAAGGCGAGAACTAGAGCAACTCAAAAATGGATATTGTGGATGCTTGAAATACCATTTTAATTCGTTTAATATATATGTAACACATACCTTCGTTTCTCCGGTGTGTTTATGAGAAGTGGCTCAAAGAAAAAGTGTTTTGTTCATATTTGTTTGACATGTAACGCATGACATGTGGCAGCAAATAAGGTCTTTGTGTGAACTGCGAGGTTGCAAACAAACTGGTCTATTCATTGGCTTCTGACCACTTAGATTTAACTTGTTAATTAGTATTTAATTCACGAAAAACCGTATAAAACGAAAATGAAATGAAAAAAAAAAATACCTTGAAGCCGAAAAAGTAGTCATCTACAGTAGAGCCAGACCATAAACAAAGAGTTCATTATTATCATACAGAATGTGTGGATTTGCTAAAAACATCATTTGTCAGCCTACTATTTAAAATCCATATCAGTTCGTTCGTCATTAAATATAAAATGTTTGGTTACAACATGAGCGGGAATTCCTAAATATGCGCTAAAGTTACAGAAGACTAATAAATAATGTTGAAATTCCTGGTATGCTTTCTGAAATGCAAAGAGCAGACAGCGAAGTCTCGCTATCTAAATATTAAGACCACTAATTTTGGACAGTGTACTTAAACTGGCATACAGTGTAAACAACCAATATTAATGTACTGCTGAGGTAGCTACGTGCGCGCTGTGATCAAAGCTAGTTAAGCGTCACTACTAGTCAGGACGCCAGTTCATAAATTCTACTATGATAAAGGCTTGAGTCGTGAATATTAATTAGTAGTGAGCCAGTAAGCCTTGCTGATTGGCTGAAAGGCAGACGCTGGGCGGTGAACGTTAGTCAGCTGACCAATTAGCTAATGGCCAAGGCTCGCGTAATGAATATAAATTAGGCTACGTGACCTCACGGTGCAAGGAAGTTCAAAGCAGTGTCAGTAGAACTTAGTTAATATTCATGAGCGTGGCTTTCACCATAGTATTATTCGTAATTCTATTTCTAGCCGCAGTGAATGTGGTCCGGACTGTGTCTACGTGTGGAAAGTGTCAGAAAGAAAGCCAGGAAATAGAATTGGGAGTGAGTTTAGGGCAGTGAGTCATGATATTTTGAGATCGTGAAGTAGCAGCAGTTTGCTTCATTCAAAGTAGGTAACTGTCATGAGGAAGGGTGGTGTGATCCGTTGGCTCATGCAGAAAATGGTTTGCGTATCAAATGTTCCTATCTTTCATTTCATAATATGAAGAGGGTGCTTGCTTTGACATCTTAAAGGCTTAACAGCAAAATAAATCGAATTAATTATTATTTCGCCTTATGTATAATTCTAAAAGTAAAAGAGGATGGAAAATGGTAAAAAAAAAAAAGTCTCTCTCTCTCTCTCTTAAAATATGTTTAAAAAATTACAAAAGCATACAACAAAATTAATAAAACTTAAAAGTAATACAATTAAAATTAAAACCGAATATATATATAATAATTATAATTTAATTTAAAATATTGACAACAATTATAATAGTATATCAGTAATTATAAAATAACACTTATTCCTAGCTGCACAATGGCTTTTCACACTGCACATAACCCTGGTTTAAGACCATTTTATTACCTCAATTAATTATGTGGCCAGTTTTTCATTCACTAGATGTTGAAACTGTATCATCAGCACCACAGCACAATTATCTCATAAAACTCTTGGTTTCCCAAAGATGAGGCAGACTTGCTTGGCCAGATCTCAGTGCAGTGATGTGATGGCCACAGTTTTCTCAGTCACTAGTGCTGAAAACTAGTGAATTGAAGAGACTGCCTAGGGAAAGTGAAATTACATCTTAATGTTGACCAGATTCTTTTAGTGTAACAGATGGGCAAATGTGGGCTCAGCTTACAGTGTTTGTTTGACAATTTGGATGCGTCTGGCTATGTACTAGACATGATGACTGCTAGCTGGAGGACGTGTGAAGAGACTTTGCCCACAGCCACAGCCAGAATCTCTCAAAACCAGTCAAGAACATGTCCGGTCATATTTCTTCCATAAAATCAAAAGAACGGACGGACGAACAGAACAAACACATGCATTTTTAGTGGCAAACTGGTTTTAAACTGTTTTTTCTTAAACGCTGTTGATAATCTTCTGTATTTGTTTAGTAATTAACAGTTTAAGCATAAATTATGGCTTTTAAATATAATGTTAATTAGCTACAATTACTTTTCTATTCAGATATTTAAAAAAAAAGCAATGATGTTTTAGTGTTTCATAAATAAGCCTCTATAATACTATCATCTAATCTTTGATCTCTATATATTTCCTGATGACAGCCAAAGTAATGTTCCACTGTTGGACAGAATGTTCAGCTTGCCCGCTGCCATAGCAACACTGTTTGTGTCAGTGGATTGAGAGACAAAGGTCAGTCGTCTCTAGCACAGCCGAATTCACATGTTTCGCACTCAGGATGGGACAGAGGTGTGCATGCTCGTCCATGCTGATGGGAAGATCAAGTAGAGTCAAAGCAGGACCCATGTCACATGATCTATGTTTGCTCAACCCAAGGAAGTCATGTGGACCTTCTTTGTCTTCCTTTTTTTGTTTTCCTGGGAGTGGCTCGCGAGGCATTCGGTTTATACTTAGCTCATCCTGGTTGGTCAGCAGCGTGCGCTGGTTAAGCCGGTGGTAAACAGAGGACTGACTGTGCAATAGCACAGACGTTTCTGATGAGACAGCACAGCAGATGTGGGTGAAAGGGGAACACGGAAAGCTTAACCGTGCTTGTCCCTGACTCATGGATGAAAGGAGTCTGTGTGTTTGTGTTGATCAGGCCATGCGCTCAAGGAGCGTGTCCCTGCTCAGACTCACGTAGAGCACGTGGCGGTCAGGTCAGGTGTGACTCATATATCAGTGAGCTTGTAATGAGTCTGAGAGGGAGGCATTTACTGCCCTTTCACCACACAGTAAATAGAAGTTAAGCCAGACCACCAATGGTTTACAGGGAAATCCCACTGTCTGTCACCGTCTGCCTTGGTTCATACAGTGGTGGATGCAGTGGATGCAATATCATTTCCAGGTCACATTTAAAATCAGATATTTTGATTTTATGACTATTCAGATTGATTTGCATTGCAGTATTTATTATTTTATTTTATTTTCCCTGTCAGATTGTCTTTACCATAATCCATAAACAACCTGACATTTAGCTTTTGTAATTGATATCAATGTAGATTTTTTTAAATTATTGTTTTATGTATATATATATTTTTTGTATTACATTTAAAAATTCACATTCAAATGTATGTCAATAACTTTGTCTTGAGTTCCAAGCTTTGACAGAGGTTACATTTATTGGATCAAAAATACAGTAATAAACAGTAATAGTGTGAAATATTATTTCAATTTAAAATAACTCTTTTCTATTTGAATAGGGAATCATTCAGATAGGCAGATTTGCTGCTTAATAAACATTTCTTAAAATTATCAATGTTGAAAACAGTTGTGCTGCTTATTATTTTTGTGGAAACTGTGGTATACCTTTTTCAGGATGCTTTGATGAATAGAAAGGTTAAAAGAAAAGCATTTATTTGAAATAGAAATCTTTTGTCACCTACATGACTTTTCAGAGTTTGATTATAATTTTAGTAGCAAAAATTGAAATGATCTGCACTATAAACACTATGACCTCTTTCTAAGGTCAAAAAAAAAAAACTTTTATTTAAAAATGACAAATAATAGGCCAATCCCATAGGACATGTTCTTGCTTTTGATGTTTGTCCTGCGTCAGATGGGCGTCTTTGGTCATTGCATCATGACTTCATTCTTTTTATTCATTGTCTTTTACTGTGAGCACCATACAATAAATTCTATACACTGTAAATAATATATTGTTACTTTTCTGCATTACAGTAATGAAAATTAGTGTGTCGGGG
>NW_015627050.1:330462-350234 GCF_001515625.1 Sinocyclocheilus rhinocerous
ATGTTACAATGGGGGGGGGGAATCTTAATGGCTTTATCTTTGAGTAAAGTATGATTTCTAAATTCAAGACAAAATATTAGGTTCTGTGTGATTTGGTAAACTAAAACATTTTATTAAAAATTAAAATAATGAATTGTTATAAGCTTTATTTAAACGTTATAAGCTTATATATGTATATATATATATGCTTTATTGTTGTTGTAATTGTGTTGTTATGATTTTATTTAGGGTCATGGGTAGAGCTGGAGATGAACAGAAATGCCGCATCTCTCTCTTCCTCCAGCCCCTCAGTGCCGCCCCCTCTAGCCCAGGTAGTAGAGGAGGATGTTGGGATTGTGGGGGTGCTTGAACACGTTCCCTCATCATCTTCCATTCACAATGGAGACATGGAAAAAATCCTGCTAGATGCCCAGCATGAATCCAGCCGCAGTAACTCCTCATGCGACAGGTAGACACCATATTTATGTCACATTATGTCATATTAATGCCACAAAATTAAAATTCTCTCATTATGCACTCACCCTAACAAATCAAACCTAACACAAGCCAAGTTTGAATTTTAGCCAGCATGAATGAGAACTGAGTGGTATTGAGAAAACATACAACATGGAACAACACGAGACAGAATTTAAATTTTTAGGTGAGCTATCCCTTTAAGATGTTGTTTACATAGTCCACATGTATGCATAACATCTGAAAATGTCACCCGAGTTCACAGCTTGAGTTTAACGACCTCATAGATAAAGAGCAGTGCTATAAACATCCATACCAAATTACACGTGGTCACACTGACCTCATGCTGATAGGATACGGCCATAATAACCCTTTCTCACTCAAACTCAGTGGGTCATATGATTCTGGATGTTTACTGTAGGAATACAGTGTTTCTCTCTCATATGGATACAGACTAATGCTCTCTCAAACACTGCAGAGTTCACACAAAAATGAAAGCTATGTCATTCCAAACCTGTATGACTTTCTTTGTACTATGAAACACAAAAGGAGATGTTTTTTTCCATACATTGAAAGCGATTGGTCATTTATGTTGCCCTAAAAAGACAAAATTGCAGCAAATTTTCATAAAATTGTCTGTTGAAGACGATTTTATGTGAAAAGCTTTGTGTCTAAGCTTTGTGTGAGGAACAGAATGAAATTTAAGTCATTTTAATGACAATTCTTAAAGGGATAGTTCAGCCAAAAATGAAAATTACCCCACAATTTACTCACCCTCAAGCCATCCTAGATGTATATGACTTTCTTCTTTCAGACGAATACAGTCGGAGTTATATTTAAAAATGACCTGGCTTTTCAGCTTTATAATGGCAGTGAATGGGTGGTAATATTCAATAGTCCAATAGAAGTCCAATAAACTGTGTCCATCCATCATAAAAACTGCCCCACACGGCTCCGGGGGTTAAGAGTGGCGTTCCAGTAGGACATACAGTATCTCACAGAAGTGAGTACACCCCTCACATTTTTGTAAATATTTTATGTAGGTCAAGCTCCAGTGAGAAGTGACGAACGCAGATAAACATAACTGCTCTCTCCCACAGCCCTCCTCGACCTCACAGTCCTCAGGATGAAGGCCAGATCATTTTCGATGTGGACATGAGGAGGGACAGTCAGGTACTTCCTCTTGAGAACGTTGTGGATTATCTAATTTATGGAACGAACTCTGGCATCTCTTCATTACCTGTCTGAGCTTGTATTGTGTTGAGGTGTGTGTCTGTGTCCACTCAGGAGGAAGTCATGGAGAAGATCAAAGATGATGACATCTTAATGAAGGATTCAGACTGGGTGGCAGACTGGTCAAGTAGACCAGAGAATATTCCGCCTAAGTAAGCACCAGTGAGGACTTGCATACAATGTTATTTAGTGTCTTTCAGATACTATTATAGTTTTTATTAATATTTAATTTTTATGCCTTTTTCATTTTAATTATACTGTTTTTGTAATTTTTGTAAAAACAAATTAATCAATTTTTATTTCAGTTTATGATTTAGTACATCCAGTTAACTAAATGAAAATGAGAAATGTTATCTTGACAACTAGCTTGCTAGTTTTTGTTTGTGTTAGTGTTAATTTCGTTAACGAAGACTGACGAAAAATGTTCGTTAAGCTTTTTTCCCATGACTAAGACGAGACAAAGACGAGACGATAATAAGGTCCATAACCGATAACTAAGACTATATCAACATGCAGTTTCGTTGATGAAATAAGATGAGACTAAAATGTATTCAAAAAGATAAAAACTTTACCAAAAACCTTTTTATTTTCGTCAAAAAAGGAGACAAAATGTTATTGCGGAGTGCTCTACACGCCTCTACTACGCGAGCTCTCATGAGTGCGGTTGCCAGATATCAAGAGTTCTAATCCCCGAATCAGAGCTTCGCTGTTACATTAGCTATGTTTCCATCCAAAGATGCGAATGCGCAAAACTGGAATATCGCATAAAACATTTGCGTATAAAGCACCGTTTCCATCCAACGAGTCAAAGGGAACAAAATCGTCACTTCCTGATAAACTGGCACTAAATATCTCTAAGAAAACTAGGAGAAGCCACTGAATATAATAATTTTCATATGTAATAAATTACTTGCGCTTCAGAGAGAGCAGACGTAACACAATAAATGTGGTTATTGCTTTTAGATGTGGATGCCTGCTGTTTAGGAACGCAGTCATGTAAGACAGTAATTATACAGAAATACTTTGATGGCAGACTTTCCTCAGGCATTTCAGAACGACCAAATCAACATATAGATGCTGTGAACGAGATCGGTCCGCTGGTTAGTCAATTTATCCCGTCTCATAGCGCAAAGTCACATGACTTTTTCAATGCGCATGGTGGAATTTATTCGGTAAATGTGTTTCCATTGTAGTTTATGTGCATTTTTTCTTATCGGATAAAAAGTTTATGCTACTCAGTTGTGCTTTTTAGAAATTTTTAGAATTTATGCGCATCTTGGCGTATCCATCCAGCAGTTTTTTATGCGCATCCAAAATGCGCTATTGATACCTCATTGCGGAAGCGCTGCCGCTGATGATCTGAAAACACGACAAACAAGCTGGAGTTTAGCGATCTAAATGAAAGCGTCATTCAGCCGGTCTGTGTTCTGTCATGAGATCTCGACTGTATTGTTTGCGATTGTGATCGCTGAAAAAATGCACTTACTCAACCGCTGTTGTTTTAATATAGAAATAGACTATTGCCATTTTGAATTACTAGGAATTTCACTGTTATATTATTTTTCGTTTGTTTTAGCTGTTTTCATAGTGTAGAAAGAGAGATTGCATAAGTCTTATAATAGCAAAAGCCTATAATAAATCAGTACACTAGATGACGTAAAATACACCATGTACAGTGGGTACGGAAAGTATTCAGACCCCCTTACATTTTTCACTCTTTGTTATATTGCAGCCATTTGCTAAAATCATTTAAGTTAATTTTTTTTCCTCATTAATGTACACACAGCACCCCATATTGACAGAAAAACACAGAATTGTTGACATTTTTGCAGATTTATTAAAAAAAGAAAAACTGAAATATCACACGGTCCTAAGTATTCAGACCCTTTGCAGTGACACTCATATATTTAACTCAGGTGACTAAAATGAAAATAGCTGACAAAATTAACACTAGTTTGTGCGTTTGTTTTTTCCAGTTAACGTTTTTTTAACTGTAATAACCCTGTTGCATACAGATATTTCCACAGGCCATGATCAAGCAAAGAGATTTTTCAAGCATCAGTCAAAAGCTAGTGAGCTAATTAATGTTTGTCTAAATAGACAGCATCTTGACACAAAAATGTGATTTTATATGCTCTACATAGGTTGCAACTGTCACTCTCGTACAAGCAGCTAATAGCACTATGTGTTAATAGCTGATTCAGACATTAGCATGTTGCTAAGCTAACACTTCAAAACACTAATGAGCACCAAAACACAGTAGCAGACACAAATGCTGAATGAAATTATATATTTATTATGCCTTTTAGTAATTTTTTCTAAATTTATACTTTATCATGATAGGACAGTATGTTGACAGGAAATGAAGTGGGAGAGGAGAGGTGCCCTAACAAGTAATAATGTAGATGGGGAGCTCACTAGGTTTTGTGACACACCTATAGTGTTTTGAGTTGGTTTGTTTTTCTGGCTGGAGTCAAAGTCTGCAGGCAGTGTGTTGCTGTTGTGATGACGGGTGGATTTATCTTTCTGACAGGGAGTTTCATTTCCGGCACCCACGGCGTTCAGTGACTCTCAGCATGAGGAAGACAGGAGCCATGAAGAAAGGAGGCATCTTCTCTGCTGAGTTCCTCAAAGTGTTCATCCCCTCACTGCTTCTGTCCCACATCCTGGTCCTGGGTCTCGGGTAGATACACTTTAAAACACAAACACATTTCACACATATGTAGTTTATGTTGCCTTCAAGAGCACCTAGGAAATTCGTACATCTGAGTCTGGCATTCGTTATTACGACATGTCACATATTCAAAGCAAAAGCATAACATGGAAGCAAAACACAAAAAATTATATTGATATAATAGTGAAATAACTACATCTAAAAAATGATATATGAAAAATATTTACCTCTATCATTTATACATCTTTTCAAAACTAAATTTTTTGGGTACATGAAGCAAAACTTGAAAGTTAAGCAAATAACTTTACACTTGTTGTCTGTAAGTTGTTCCCTGTGTCAAATCTTTAAAATGATTGAAATACATGTACAAATTATTATAATTCATTACAGAATTGCTTTCTGGTCACTGACCTTTATATATATATATATATATATATATATAAATAAAGGTCATATATATATATATATACAGTACATGTATAAATATGTAATGTATATTACAGATATATTATCTATATCATAGATCAGTGTTTCAGCATTGATTTAAATCAACACACCCTTTCCAATGTCACAACTTGGCAACTCATGTATCATTGAGAATTTTGAGTTTCCATAGTCACATACGAATTAGCTTGGTCCTTCTTGTGCTCGAAACTCATAAATATGATTTTTCTAACTCCATTTGAAGGGCACATTACTTTCTAACAAAAAACGTACAATATCTAGACAGTATACCATGAAATTTTGTCAAATCTCACAACTAGTTTTTTGGAACTGCCTTGAAAACGCAACTCTGCTTCCAACTGAAACAATAAACAAGCTAAGCACCCTGACTTCTGGATGTTGCACAAAGCTAGCAGATTGAAGCTTTCAGATTTTGAAAGTTATATTTTTTGTTTGTGATAAGTATCAGACTGTCTGTGAGCTGTTTATAGGCTCGCCTAACAGCTAGTTGGTGGTCACCTGTTTGCACAAGAAAGGTGCGGTCACATTTTTTTAAAATTTTGGGTGGTAAAATGCGTCCATTATTTATTGTCAATAATGTAGCGATGTATGAAGCACCACTCACACAGAAGTCACTTTCAAAGCAAGCGGTTTCTGCTAGTTTAACGTGGCAAACTCAAAACCGTTGTGAAGTCTGCTCTGGGAAATCTTTTACAATTTCGAATGGCTTGGATTCCTGTTTGCAGGAAATTCGCAGAACATCAATAAACGTGACCGCACCTTAACAGCATTCATATTACACCACCAAGACAATTCACACACCTGATTACTATATAGCTTAAACAGTGTAATATTCCACATATGAAGTGTTTGACTTTTTCATTTCTAAAACAGGGTCTACATTGGGAAAAGACTGACAACTCCCCCTGCAAGCTCCATCTGAACACAAATCTGATCAAGTGCCTCAGACATGACCCAGGTGGATTAGGGAGAAGGTTGCAGTTTGTACGAAGAAGCCCCTGCTGCCCCTTTCTGCTCCTTTTAGTCTTTTCAGCCACCTTTTCTTCCCTTTTTTAGTAGTTCCTTTTATTTAGCCTTTCCAGGTTGAGAAGCATAAGTGATAAACTTCTCCTCATGTCAGGCCCTTTTTTTTCTCATTTATCATTTTCTGTATCTCTTTTCCAGTTCGGAATGTTCTAACACCCCCTCTAAGTTCATTTTGGAAGTATGTGGGGCATTGCATGAAACCAAATGTGCACACGCTAGCTCCGAACTAGCTAGATTCAGCTAGGAGGCAAAAAACATCCCGTTTTGGTCCAATCACATGACTGTGGCCACTCACAGGTGATAAAGAATCCCCATTTTTCACCCTCAAAATTGGATCAACCGAAATATATTGACTTATGAAGTTATATAAGCATGCCTGAGTGCTAGCTAAGATTTTATTTATTACTACAAATACTACCAATTTAGTTATTTTATTGACTTCAAGGGCGGAACGCCAGGATGATGGACTTGGAAGTGTTTCTGGAATGATAGGGCTCTCCGTAGACCCCAAACTCTTCTGGTAAAGATAATATATGTTTATGACTTTATCACATGCAATTTTATACCAACTTTTTCAAAATCTTTTACACAACCCTGACAGAGGCAATACCTGTTACACTTAATTGTCTCATACATATATTCATTTTTAAAAAATACTTCATCTCATAAACATAGATAAAAACCAGTCTGATGGGGCTGATGGATCCCTGTATGAAAAAAAGTCATTTTTATCTGTCCTTGTTTCTCGGTGTTTGTTGTGTCGTTTTCTTCGTTTTCTTCACATACATATCAGTACCTAGTGATTTCTTACTAGGCTTCTACAACATAGCCTACTTTGCAGTGCCACACAGTTTACCATTAGCATTCAGAGCTGAAAGGATCTTGCTGACAACAGCTTTAGTGTTTTGCCATGCTGTCATGGCTGTGTCAGACTTTCTGGAATTTTGTTAAACACTTTCATACTTCTCAGTCTCTTGCTGATTTATAGCATTTCCATGCTGTTAGCTTGAGGACATCAGTGCAAGAGAAACCTTTCTTCAATTTATAGGAATAACTCATCAAAAAAAAAAGAAAAAAAGAATATTCTGTCATTATTTACTCAACTTCATGTTGTTCCAAACTTGTTTTTCTTTTATCTGTGGAACACAAAAGAAGAAGCTTTGAACAATGTCTGTGCTGCTCTTTTCTGCACTATGTAAGTTCATGGAGATAAACTGGAAAAGGGCAGCTTGGATTTCTTTCAAATATCTCCATATACAAAAGGTTGATTAATGATGGCAGAATTGTAATTCTTGTGTGAGCTACTATCCAGGCACACTTACAGTCATAGTCACGCACATTTAGTGAACACTAACACTCCAGCACCACAGGCGACTGTGTTATCCTGGACATGAACATCCCAGTGCTCATCGTTGGGAGCAGGATTTGTGTATTTAACCCTAAAGTGAATTATCATCAAGTCTAGTAGTGTTTTGCCTCTTTTTTTAAGTGTATTTTGGATGTGTGAACATGTTTCCATTGGTCTTCATTGTCTACCTGAGGATCTACTTCTCCTCGAACACAGCTGCCAAAACCAACTGAGAGCTCAACTCTTATGAACTTTGTGCCTCGTTTCCTTAATCATGTTTGATACGGCATCCTGTTATCATTTCCTGTCGTCATGTTTGCATTTTTGTGCCACAAGCTTGTTCTTTTTGTTGTTTTGCATCTTCTTGGTGAGCATGACTTTTGGAAGGTTTCTCATATGCTTTGTTTGTTTTTTAAGTCTAACAATCAAGGTAAAGTAGAAGAGAAGGTGCATGATAGTTAGGAAGGTTTTAGTTCTTTTATTTGTATTGGCGGTTGGAAAGAAGTAGGTAAACCTCCTTTGTGGAGATACTTTCTTCAGACTGCGATGCGATGATAAAATAAATTGTAATTTTATTGATTTGACAGACCTTTTTTTTCTCCCCTGTTGGACAAAGTTTTAAAATTAAAAATTAAAAGAACAATCTGCATTTTTGTTTTGTTTTGTTTAGAAATAATGCTTTTTATGTGTGTGTGTTTGATTTCATTATGCATAATATTGCACCACACATACATAGTATTTCCATCACTTCATTTTCAAAATCATGTAGCAAAAACTTTTTTTTTTCTTGTTCAAAAGGAAATGTTTTTCCACAAAAGTTCTCTCTATTATCATCTATGGTTTAATAGTGGTATTGCATGTTACTTGAGGAGTTCTTTTTATTTATTTATTTAACTGTAGTTCTTACTCTTTGCTCTTCTGCATGGTTTAAGGTGCATTAGCAAAGCTCCAGCAAAATTTCTCAAGCAAAGTCGTCCACTGTCCATAATTTAGCTATGTGTGAGGCACCGCTTAAGGCCCGTTCACACCAAGAACTATGACTAACTATATTAGCATCCACTCCAACAGACAATAACATTCTGTTTATTATTAAGCACACACTTATAACATACTATATAACATATGTCACTTTAAATGCTCAAGTTCTTTAAATTTGAGTGGATTCTGATCGGCTGTCTCTTTTTATCATTCATCAGCTGGAAAAGAATAGTTTTGAAAGTGATTCCAACAATATTGTTCCTCTGTGTCATTATCGTTATAGTTGTGGTGTGGACTCTTGCTATTCTTCTGAATTTACGATTTTTAAAGCTATATTATTACAGTTATCGCTCTTGGTGTGAACCATTACTCAGAGGTCACTTCCAAACTAAGCTTTATCCCAGCTAACAATTTTTGGTTCTCGGAACATTCTGGGAATGTTAGTTTTTGGTTCCCAGAACATTCCCTGTTGGTTAGCCAGGAAAGTTTTCTTAACATAAATAGAATTTTCCCTTTAGGTTAGGGGAAAGTTCCCAGAACATTCTCGGTAGGTTCCGGGAACGTTCCCCTAACCTAACGGGAACGTTCTATTTACATTAAGAAAACTTTCCTTGCTAACCAACAGGGAACGTTCCCAAAATGTTCTCCAAACCTCTTTACTACGATATACCCTGCTGTACGTCAGTAATCATCCAGCACTCCCGTGTCCAGTAGAGTTAAACGGCATGGAAGACGGACAGATGGACGTCAATAATCAGTACTACAAACCATGTTTTGTTTTAAACTATTGTTTAAAGCATTAGTTCACTTCCAGAATAAAAAAATCCTGATAATTTACTCACCCCCATGTCATCCAAGATGTTCATGTCTTTCTGTCTTCGGTCGCAAAGAAATTAAGGTTTCTGAGGAAAACATTCCAGGATTTTTCTCCATATAATGGACTTCAATGGTGGCCAACGAGTTGAATGTCCAAATTGCAGTTTAATGTAGATTCAAAGGGCTCTACACGATCCCAGCCGAGGAATAGGGTCTTATCTAGCAAAACAATAGGTCATTTTCAAAAAACAAATTAAATTTTTTTTAAATATATTTTTATATAAATTATATACTTTTTAACCACAAATGCATGAGCTCCGCGATGCGCATCCGCAAATTCACGCATTAAAGGTGCAATAGGTGATTATCTTCAGAAAAATTTTTTGTTATGCTGGTTGAAAGTCTCTTCATATCCTGATAGCAAGCATTAAGTTAAGTGGTCTAAATGTATTTATTTGTATTTATATATTCTGTGGAAGGCGTAGGACCAAGAAATGTTAATCCAATCAAAGCGCTCGGTCCGAGCGTTTTAATTGGCTTTCTTACCTGCCTGTCAACGTATGTATTAGCATACCTCTGCACACCCGGTTTGCGGAGACAGGATACGTCATCAGCGCGTTCATGCACGCTGTGCAGACAGAGCGAGAATGGCAGACAAACATCAACAACCCGATCTTCCTTCTTGGTATTGTAGTACTTTTAAAGTTTTCTCACCGGTGAATGACACATGATGTAGGCAGCCCAGCGGAGAGCTACGTGCATGAATATGATAACACAGTGTTCATTGCTCCCTATACTCCCTGAGCGGGGGAAATTCGTTAAAGTTTATTTAACTTTGGAACATGTGCTGGAATTGGGAACCGCTGATGTAGCCTATTGTAGTAATGTTGTCTCTGGTATTCTGGTCTGTGAGTGTGCGTATATGCGTTCAGGGGGCGTGGCTTTGGACTGCGATTGCAGAGAGGGTGGGACCTTGGCTTTCAGTGCTATCAGGCTAAAGTTAGCATTTTCCAAGATCTCCTACTGCACCTTTAAGTAATCACGTTGGAAAGGTCACGCGCGATTAGCTCTTCTTCTTTAGTTTTATGTCAGATTACAACCATGATTTATCCGGTGCATACTGCCACCTACTGTACTGAGTATGTAGAATGGATTATGATTCGATTACATTTCTTTACATAGTGATAATAAAAAGAGAGAAAAAAAACTTCTAAATCCTATAATATATCACTAGGCTTATATCCTTCAGGTATTCCACAACAGCTTATGTGTATCCTTAACCACTTCTCCTGTTGTTCCCAATACACCCTTAAAGGTACCATTTTCTTCCTGTCTGACATCTTTTGCTTTAGTCTATTCCTCTCCTCCTTATATTTCCTACAATGTAATAATATATGCTCTGCACTTTCTGTGATTTTACATTCCAAGCATTCATCTGATTGACTTTTGCCTAATAAAAATAATGTTGTGTAATCCGTGATCAAACCTCAATCTAGTTAAAAGGGATTCCTCCCTTCTGTTCCTTCTATTCACACCCTTTGCATTAATTGATTTCTGTACACTGTAGTATTTTCTTCCACTATTATCCACATCCCACCTTTCTTGCCATTTCTTCATTTCTTTTTTGATCATTGCCTTAGTTTCTGCTTTACCAAATGGAATATTGATAACATCACTCGTCCTGGTTGATTTTTTTGCTATTTTATCTGCTATCTCATTTCCTTTTATATTTACATGAGCCAGCAGAATCCCACATCTATCTGAAGCTTCCATAATCTAAATAAGCTTTGATGGATGGTTAGATCTTCGTCTGTGTACTCCGGTTCAAAAAGGTAGGGTAGGGCGAAAAACTCTATCCAGTTTTCTCCTCCAACTTCAAAATCGTCCAACATCGTTGTTGGTTTGTTTGTTTTTTGTTTGTTTTTTGTAAAGGGCATTTGACTTGGGCTGCATCCGAAAGCTCTAAAATGCTGCCTTAGGAGGACGCACGTCCGAATCTAGTTATCTTCACTTCCTGTCTCATGAGATATACCTTCATCTGATCGATTTTTGAAGGCAGCATACATCCTTCCCTGCCTTTGATATCCCACAATCCTGTGCGTTCCATTCCGTGATGGTTGAGCTATAAAATAAAGATGGCGTCTGAAAGTTGCATTTGGTGGTCAGTTTGTGTGTAAATGTATATTTCTGACTAACTTTTTGCACTTTTGATGTTAGTTCTAGTGAGAAACCAGTATTATATTAATTAAATATTCGTTTAGTTATCACCAAAACGTTCTATTTTGTTGTAGATCATTAAACCGTTACACTGCCTCAGCTGAAGCCTGTCCGAAATCAGTTTCATGAAGTGCCTTCGTGCAAAAACGCTGCCTGCAAAATCATTGCCTGATGGGGCAGTGAGGTAGCAAGTCAGCTGCCTGAATAGAGACGGGACTATTATCCATGTATGAATATAAACAGTTGGTGGCGGTATGTGCCAATGGTGCGGAATATGCCAAAAATTCCAAAGAAGGAGGAGAAGAAGTCAGCTCCCTAGGCTTTGAGATGCAGCCTTTCTTTACAAGTTCGCTTTGTAAACACTGGGTCGACACTTCCGTCTACATCACGCGTGACCTTTCCAACGTGACTACGTAATGCGTGAAATCGAGCTAGTGCAGGATGAGCATTTGTGGTTTAAAAATATTGAACTTTTTATTTTTTTAAAGAAAATGACCGGTCATTTCGCTAGATAAGACCCCTCAGCTAGAAGCTGTCCACACTGGACGCGATAAAGCAAGCCTTGCAAATACCCACATCCAGTGTGAATAGAATGACTGATTATAATGAGTTCTATGTCTTTTGTTGTGTCGCGTCACTCGCGTCCGGTGTTGACACGGAGTAAGTCAAAGTTAGCAGCAGACAGAACATTTTTGGTAACTTACCTTATTATTCTTGTATAGACGGAATCAATCTTTGTCCAGTGGTAAAAATGCAAGCAGTCGCTCTGCTTCTTTTCCCAGGTTCAGCAAAGTCGGCGCCAATTAACTTGAGCCAAACGTCATCATTCTTAAGCACAAATTCAAAACGTTGCTTGTTGCGCATGCTCTAACCTTCCTTATTTCTGCTGTTATTTTGTTGTACATTAACAACAAATTAGTGCACTGCTGCCTCTCACTGGTGTATTAATGTCACTGGGTTTTTTGTGGCTACTTTATTATTTTTTTTAAAGGCAGAGTAAGGGATTTCTGGTAGCCAATGTTTATATTTGAAATCACCAAAACAAACACGCCCCTTTGGCTACAAGTTTGGTTTGCGATTCGGCCCGAATCAGTTTTTAAAGCGTTTTTGAAAAATCACTTACTCTGCCTTTAAGTACCCGTCACTCAAAGCAGTAATTAGTTGTTGTTTTTTTCGCCTTGAAATTAGCTGTAACAATAAAACCTAGCAAGTATAACAACTAAGTAAAGATAACTAATTATATCTAAGTAAAGTAAACTATTGGATTTTAGTGTAGTATAACCATCCATCCAACAACCAGTTCAGCTATTAATTATTTATTCCCACTTACACTGAAGTATGGATGAATTATATTTCTTGTTATAGTATATTGATAGTTTAAGATTATTTCATGAAGACTCTTCACCAGTTTATTTCTCTCCTGATTAAACTGCTCTTTGTTTAGTCAGTTTGTCATCATGCTAGCTAATAATCCATCCCTTTCATTTGTCAAGTTTATGTTCTTGGTTACTAGCTTATCTCTCTCTTCTGTGAGGTTGTTAATCTTGGTTTGTAGCTGGTGTGTCTCTTCTGTGTAGTTCGTGCTGTTTGTATAGATGTGGACACACAGCAATATGACTGCAGTCAGCAGCACCAAACACACTGCAGCTGCTCTGGAGCGTCTGATCTTCACTGAATCACTTCCTGAACACCAAGGTAAATGTGTGAAACGTGTTGTCATGCAAAATTCCCGATTGCATGGCTTGCTATTGAAATGACTAGATTTCGACAGAGAAAATTTGACAAACAATGGTAAATGTGACCCCCATGTAAAGACCTGCTAAGAAGAATTTTTAAAAAATCCTACAAGGTATTTTGTAGCACAGCTGACCACATTGTGGCCTGATTCTTTTCTCTGTTTGTGGACATTTCCCACCAAATCTGACCCATCTGCTCAAAATATATTATTATTTTAGACTTAGCGAAGGAAAATCAAGAACCACATTTTACATGTTTATTAACGGAACTGTTAATTTTACCTATAAAAAAAAAAGAATGTTGTGCACCTCTAGCAGTAATTTTTATTATTTCAATAAAATTATACTTTTATTGTCCTAAGTCAAGCATCACTATAACTGTTGCTCATAGTCTCTTTGGGCTTGGGCCAGTATGTAACCACCCAGTAATGATAGCAACCACTCGGGAACACGGGATTAGATCTCCAGAGCTGGGACCGTCTGGGAATTTGACCTGGGGTCAGATCTTCTCCGGCTCTACAGTTCACACACCGAGCCTTGTTGTAGAAACTTGTGAGATGATTACTTTGGAGCCAGACTGCACCAGAGACAGATAGATTGACGTCTGAGGTCCTTTCACCATGCGTCATAATACACACAACTCCCAGTTATTATGATCTCACTACATTCCTCCCATTAGTATGGCTTAATTTCTCATTGATATGATAGGGTTAACCAAAGCTACTCCTGAACATGAGATTGGACCATTCTGGCAACTGTCCGGCCCACCTTACGTTTGACTCATGTTTCGTGTACAATCGCATGCCCTCATCTTAACTGTGAATATGAAATGCTTATCAAATTTGTGCTCTGTCATTGTTTCTGTCTTGAGATAATGTGAATTGTTCAGTCTGTTGCTTAAGCTCCTTATGGTAAATCACTAAGGGCTGAATGAGTGCCACTCTGCTAGTTATGAAGAAC
Organism: Sinocyclocheilus rhinocerous; assembly: GCF_001515625.1. Classification (NCBI taxonomy): domain Eukaryota; kingdom Metazoa; phylum Chordata; class Actinopteri; order Cypriniformes; family Cyprinidae; genus Sinocyclocheilus; species Sinocyclocheilus rhinocerous. The sequence goes on from NW_015627050.1 coordinate 344,369, forward strand.
AGTTATATGGTATCTGTGGCTGAAATGCTTAATCTGTCCTATGATTGGTTTCACAGCAGTGTGCAGAAAAGCTTTTACCATTGAACTAGTTTCATCTATTGATTTGTGTGAAATGCTGCACCCAGAGCTAAGAGGTTATAACCAATTTTACCGACACTAAAACGCCTAAATTGCCTTTGTGAGTTCACCTGGTTTAACTTAATTAATAGTAACCCAGTTTAGATAGCGTTAGCGGTCTAAAGCGATACACGACTGCCCTCTAGTGGCGCAGATGGGAAATTAAGGGTGTGCCTCATTCTGACTGAACACGAAGGAGTGAAAAACGACATCATCTGTGTTACAAAATGTTGTGGTATCTGTTTATGGATACAGTTGCCTACAACTACACCCCCCCCCCACAGTTTGCCCCTGTCAGGTCTCTCAAAGCTTTTAAATAGCATTGCAGAAGTCAAATGATTGATGAGGCCGCAGTTGCAGCAACCTGCAGGGCGTTTTCATATTGAGCACAGATGCAAATCAGATCAGAATACAGTGGATGGGTTAAATTCAGTGACATCGGCATGAATCTTAATGCATGTTGTTTTGACATGATTAATTGCATCTTTTTTATGTAAGTGTGCCATATTCACACAGCTATAGTATACACCAATATCCGAGGTTAAATGTAATTTAAAATAATTAAATAGCTTGTCACATGTTTGTAAATTTCAGCTCTTTTAAATAATTTTGCACTTAAAATAATAGGTAAAAAAGGTTTTATTTAACAACAGTGTAATATTCTTAAAATGTTTTAAAAGGTTCTATATTCCAGTTTGATTAGTCTATTCCTCCCAGTAACCCATGGCAACAGCATAGGCTGTAGTGGGAGGAGCTGTGATTGAATTTGCCGTCTTGTGATTGGCTGAAACAGGTGTTCTGAGGTTCCGTAGTCAATGATGACTGAAGTATGCATGCTTGTGTGCGTATGTGTTGTGCTCCAAAACAAGACCGTTGTCTAAGCCACATATGACTCCTGTTAACCAGAGAAGTGGTTTTGAAAAGTCTGTTAAGCAGCGTCAGTTTTGTGCATGCAAGTCTGAGAAATTAAATGAAACGGGTTGATCTTTTGTTCCTTTTGTGGCACAAACTGTCTTTCTCACATTCTCCCCCTCAATCCAACAGCCTGCAAAGACAGTAGCTAAAGCAGGAACTCTTTTGAGCGGGTAAGGGCACATGTTGTTGTTATGGAAACTGAGCTTTTGGAGCTATTATCGTGAGGCTGCTTTGGAGAAGCAAGCAGAATGGCGAGTCTCCAATGAGTGACTCCATCGAAATGTTCCACCGCCCAATATTTCTTATGCAGCAAAAATTGCTATGTGAGAAAAATGTGCGCAAAGCATCTTGGCTTTTTTTTTTTACTTTGAATAAAGCGCGAAAAAATTTAGGCCTATATATTATCAGAATAGTTCGATTCCCCAACGAGTGACACTTTCTTTTTAATTAATCTCTTTTATGGTTCTTCTTTGTAATGTATCGTTCCGAAACGAATGATGTCAGGCTCAGCCGTTTTTAGTTAACCAAATCGATCAGTGCAATGCGATTCCCGACCTAATGAATCTTATGAGTCAGATCTTTTCAGTGATTTAAAACACAACGTGATCAGTGTATTCCGATTTCTGAACGATTGACTCTTATGAGCCGGTTCTTTCTAGCCACTCAAAAACCCTCATGATTCAATTGGAGCAGTTGCTAAATCAATCTGACTCACTTAATCATGTCGTCCGAATCGAATTGAACCAAGAACTGTTACTGTATGGTAAATTATTGTAGTTACTGGCTGATTGTTCATAAATAACAACGTGTATAGTTATTGATTGATTAGACATTGAGTTTTTTTGTAACCAGTGGTATTTTATACCATAAATAAATTATTACATTTAATGTCACCACGTTTTTGTAAATTTAGTATTTTATGTAAGACATACTGAGGATGTAGCCTATTTATTGCAAAAATAATAGAAACTTTTTTTATTTTCAGTATAATTTTTATATTTATATTTATTTTTGTTGAAATCTAAATTGTCTCATAATTTGGCTACAGAGAGTAAAAGCAATACGAATTACATTTTCCCCTAAATATTTATTTACTGACAATTACTAAAATAATCCTTAATGGAACCGTCAAGGAAGGGATCGTTAAGAAAAAGTAGGATGGTTAAATTTCTCGCGATTCCCTTCTTTAAACGAGACGTAACACAAACGTCCTAATACTGTACGCTACTGTACGCCCATCTGACACATGTGTGCAATAAATTATTACATTTAATGTCACCACGTTTTTGTAAATTTAGTATTTTATGTAAGACATACTGAGGATGTAGCCTATTTATTGCAAAAATAATAGAAACTTTTTTTAATTTCAGTATAATTTTTATATTTATATTTATTTTTGTTGAAATCTAAATGGTCTCATAATTTGGCTACAGAGAGTAAAAGCAATACGAATTACATTTTCCCCTAAATATTTATTTACTGACAATTACTAAAATAATCCTTAATGGAACCGTCAAGGAAGGGATCGTTAAGAAAAAGTAGGATGGTTAAATTTCTCGCGATTCCCTTCTTTAAACGAGACGTAACACAAACGTCCTAATACTGTACGCTACTGTACGCCCATCTGACACATGTGTGCGTAAAACTAGCTCAGACGGAGCACAAGAACTCGTCCCGTGTGAACTTCCACTAATAACCCAAGTCATAAACTGAATCATAACCTCCGTGATTCGTCGCGGCTCCAGCGCGTGGTGCTGAACGGACAGCGCCCTTAACTGTAACCTGCATGGGCGTGGCGCTTCAACCAACGGAGCAACGACTCTTTAATGACTGCAGATAAAAGAAATACAAACAAAAATTAAGAGTCATTATCCATTCTACGACTAAACCTAACATACATTTCTCTTTGTTTACCACATCCAACGTGTGTTCACCAAACATACAGAGCGAACGCTAACAAAGGTAGCCTATCTCACAATAGGCACTAAGACAAGTCATCCGGGAAAGCGCCCTCAGATATGGACACATTACATCTTTAACCCTCAAAACCCCGCATCACTTCCGCTGTTTCTCCTCTCATCTCTCCAGCAGAGCGTCACCTCACCCTCAGTCGGTCTCGCGTCTAACGTACGGTAACATCTCTGGATTTTCTCTGAATGTTTGTCATCGCTTCAGTAGATATATTAACATTAAATCCTGATGTGTTGCGTTTAATAACAACATCATTTGCATGGTCCACATTTATTTGCATTCATTCTTCGTGTTTTGTCTTGTTCAACAGATTGTATTGTTCAATTTGGGCATCTTTTCTAAAGGGCTTTTCGTTGAAGCTAGTTGCGATCAATTGCATATTAATTTGCAAGGGCTGAATGGTGTGGATAATAAAATGTATTGTTTTAGCGAATCATATGTGTTCTCCTGAAGAAATGCTAATGGATTGTTTTTAGTGTTTTACTTCATTCTTTTCCTCTTTGAGGATTCTTATTTATATTGTTAATTATGTTTACATTCCATTAGTATTCTTTTAAGATTTCTCTGGCTAGTGTAGGAACCTTCTCGCTTCACATGTAATGTTGTTTCTCACCTCCCAATGGAAAAAACTAACATTTAGCGTCCACAGAGCTCTCTAGCCGGAGGTTTACATGCCTTTGCATCCATCTGAAAGTATACACTGAGAGAAATGTCTGCTGCCGGAGATGTGCCTGCGTTCTTCCAGAACATGGGACGCTCCAGCCCCAACCAGCCACGGCAGAAATTCTGTGGCATGTTCTGCCCAGTGGAGGGTTCGGTGGAGAACAAGACACTGGACTTTGACTTGCTGTCATCAGGGAAAGGTCGAGTGATCCAGAGGCAGAAGGATATCTCCAAACCACGAAAGGTGGAGATCAGGAGAAGTACCGGAAAAGAGATTCTGCAGAACCTAAACGACGAGGTAAGAGCTGCAGGGATTGTGCACTGTCATGTGGGTGAAAACATTAACACTATTGCATATATCAGTCTTCATTCAGATGCAGCCTCCCTTGCTTGTAATAACAATCAACGGGGGAAAATGTGTTATTTTTGAGTTTTAATGCTTTGATTTTCAAAAAACAAACAAACATAGCTTTGAGTCTATTTATGTGCCCAGATCTAAAAAATATTTCCATAATGTATATAATGTATATATATATAATTCCATAATATATATATGTGTGTGTGTGTGTGTGTGTGTGTGTGCTTGTTTAGTTTTTTTTTTTTTGTTCTACTAATTTGCAGTCCATATTACACAGCTAATAATTTGCAGTCCATATTACACAGCTAATAATTTGCAGAATGCTTGATTCTGATTGGTCAGTCAGTGTTCTGTTGTCAAATATTTATGTATAACCTCTAAACTTTATATTTGACTTTTTCCCCAGCAATCAATCTCCTAAACTGCTAGTTTCATAGTCGTATCTCTCTGCACTCTCTTTATTCTCATATGACAGAATAATTTCAACTCACTGTCCATTTATTTAGTAAGCAGAAATATGTGAGATAATGTACAGTGATGATCATTAATCATAAAATACCTCCATTCAGGATGATGCAAATTCTGATCACCCTATCTGGGTTTATTTTGTGATAATTACCAACTGACTGTGCAATATTTCGTACTTATTTTTAAGGTTGTTGCGGTTGAATAAAATCATTAATTATTTTAAGGCTTGAATATTTGCTGTTCTCACAGAAAAAAGGGGTTAAGGATACATAAACCTTCTTGTCATTATACCTTGCTAAATTAATTTAAAATAAGGTCAGCCCTTCTAGCAACACATCATTTGAAAATGTACAAACTGTACAAATGAAGCTGATTAAAATATCTAATATGGTTTTTTCACAGTCCAGTTCTTGTTCCTAAGAGCCCAATAATTCAAAGGCTGTATGTGTGGGCCTTGGTATCTGGATGCGGTAACCATAGCTACAGAGACAGTGATGCTGAGCTATGATTGAAGTATGCCCCACTAGGGCTTTAAGAGCAATAACTTGGGACCTGTTAAAAGACTCATAAGAGTTAATTACCTCGGCTCAGAATTATATTCAGAATTACTCTCCTTTTTCACATAAGTTATAGAAGAGAAAATTATAGCCATTTCAACTGAATGTTGTTAGTCAGTTGATATGACAGGGCTTTTATACATGGTAACATGATACAGTCAATAAAACACTCAGTCTACTAAAAAGGAAATTGTTCTATGTTTGGCCAGTGTGATTTAAAGCCACTCTTATGCTTTTTTTTCTTCACTAAGAGGCCTTATTGTGGGTTCGTGTCCTACCTGGGTCATCTTTGAGAACCAACATTTTGGGGAAGTCGTGGCCTAATGGTTAGAGAGGTTGATAGCATGTTTAGGTCTACTGCATTGAGACCAAAGCAGCCAGAATATTGAAGGATATTGAGTTGTAGTGTTTGCGTATGATATAAACTAAGATTTGGGGCAAAGATGAACTTTAAGAAGGCATTCATTGTGGTATTGCATACTCTTCTGAAATGCTAGAGCTAAAACTTTGCAAACATATATTGTTTTGTTACTCAATGACAATCTAAGAAACACCAAATAGTGCAAAAAGTGTCTTTTTTATGTTTGTAGTGATATATGAAGATCATTTGAACGTCTTTGTAGACACACAAGTTGTGACATTTATTCGCAAAACTTGTCGAACCATTTATTTTTAAACCATTTTCAAACATAATATTCAAAGTAAAAATGATTTGACAAAAATGCTTGCATCATGAATATCAAGAGGTTTTCTTAGGGTTACTTTATTTGACTAAAACAAGCCTTTGTATAAAAGTTGTGTTTGTGTGTGTGTGTGT
>NW_015627050.1:352583-366869 GCF_001515625.1 Sinocyclocheilus rhinocerous
ATTTATATATATATATATATATATATATAATTTTTTTTAAATTAATTAATTATTTTTTTGCTTCTTGACTGTGTGTCAAGATCAGATCAAAACTGATCAAAAGTTTATTAAAGAAATATTAATATTTATACATAATATATTATGAACAATGAATAATAAAACAAAGTTGCTTTACAACTACATTTGCCAAGAAATGTCTGCCTTTTAATTTTTTTTCATATATATTAAATTTTTTCATATGTGTGTGTAATAAAATGTCATCAATCTGCATAATTGTTTGCATACAAATGGTTTATTAATCATTGCACAGTTTTCGGCAGTTTCGATCAGATCATGCAAACGCTGATCAGTGTGCTATTACAACCATTGTCTGAAACATTGGTCACCCTCTCTGGACTCAGAGGAGGAGCTGCAAGCTATCCAGGGCGGGGTTGTGCGCATGCGCGCTGCACTCCGCTATGAAAATCTCTCGTTTTGTCTCAGACAGGCTGGGTGGATTGGGTGCATCAGTGGAGAGGAGATATTGGGCACAGGTCCTTTGTCTTTTACATTTCTAGCGCTTTTACCTCCTCCGTTCGCCTCTTAATTCCTAAAGGACTACACAAATTGTCCTAAACCAAGCCATTTCCCCTCCCAAACAGATCGTTGCATCACAGTGATAGCGGTTCATCAAAGGGAATAGAGCATAAAGAAGATGTCTGGCTATCAGGGCAAGAAGAATATTCCCCGCATAACCGTGAGTTATGGAATATCTTCTATAATTATTGGCTAAGAATAAAGCATGTTTAGTACTATTTAAAATATTGTGAGAATAAATGTATTTGATTTGCAATGCTCATGAACGCTGATCCGAACTAAACGCAACGCTCGCTGATCCCCTGCTCCGCGTAGCTACGTTACATTACGTTGCTCAGGTGCTTGGAGCCGGTAATCTTGTGATGTTTTAGCGAAATTAAGCTGTCAAGGTCTTGATAATTTATGTCTTGAAGCAGTACTGCAGCACGGCATTGCGTTCTAGGACTGTTATGAGATTCACACCCCATCTATGAACGCGACGCAACAAAATCTGAACGCTCCCTTTATAATTAATGAAGCTGTTTATGCCGCTAACCCGCGTTCTGGTTGCGTCGCGTCGCTCGCGTTAAGCGTCCCTACACGGCTTTTTACAATGTGTAGCGAATAAACCATAGCATTCCAAAGTTTATTGAATAATTGCACTAAAACAAGCAGTTGTGAGAAACCTGACGCGAACACATCGTGTTTGAGGGAGCGGTACAGGATAATGGAAAAACGCATGGCAAACCTTGGGGGAAAATGAGCAAATTTCCTTCCTCGAGGCAGTGGGTTTAATTTATGAAAATCTGCATGGCCCACATCTATGTATTTTTGCATTTGGTAAAGCCATGTATTGAAATAGTTGTCTGTAGAGTCACAAAAGAATAGACATTATCATCCTTCCCCACCCATCTGATTATAACATATTTATATGACATCACAATGCACCTAATTTGATCTGTTTTATAGTAAAACATGCTGGAAATAGCTGTTCGGAGACGGTCGAATGCAGCTCCCACTCGGCTCGGCTGGTGGCGGGTGTGCCTTTGTTTCTTTTCAAAGGAAGCCCTTTAGGCTGAGGTTTGGGGGAGAGCTTTAGGACACCCTTTTAGATTCCCTAAGCAATGTTGAATGAGAAGTAGGTGGGTTGTGGTTTCCATCCAGCATGTTAAGGAAACCGCATCCAGCTCTTAGTAAGATCTAAGAGGTTGGAGAAAAGCCAGTCTGAGAGTAGCACGTGCAGGATCGCATGCAGAAAAAGACTGAAATGTGCAGCTAAGAATACATTCAGATGGAAAGAAGAAAAAATAGGCAAGAACGATTAGCTATGTGAAGTGTGAATAGAGAGAAATGCTTGTAGAGTTGTCTAAAGCTGTCTGTGCCACACCCCTATTACAGTGGCTATCTTTTAGTGTTGCGTCTATGGCACATCAACATTTGGGAAAGTAATGGGAATGGAATTCACACTTCCAAACAGATCTGTCGATTGACATCAAATGCCTCCCTAGTGCAGAGGTCGCTCGGTCGATTTTTACTTGTTGTCACAGCTTGGCCCCGTCTGTCATCACCCCGTGTACTGTAGTGGAATTCATGTGCCGTCTCGACCCGAAATTGTTCGCTGTGGACCTCCCAAGCACACTGTGACCCAAATACCTCATGCATAAATATTGTCCTCCTTTAATGCTTCAGCACAGCTGGGTGAATTGTTCTATTGCAAGTCGTAGAGCGGATATTTAAGAGCAATTGGCCATGCAAACGACGGACTGTCCATCTTAGATCTGTATTTCCTGTGATTTTGTCTCCTGCATAAATAGACCCAGGCGTGGTTTGGATGCACACATAGTTGACACACAAGCATATGGCAGAATGGCTGGTTTGCTGGAGGGTGGCTGGAATGGTTAATGGGTGGGTCGGGGTGGACCAGCTGCATTGGTCAGCTGTGCAGACAGGCGGAGGAGGGTTACACCTTCTTGAGCCTCATTAAAGATGAATGGTAGCTTTAATTCACCACCTGCCCGGTCACTTTCAGCTGTACTTATGAGGTCAGATATCAGAGAAGAATTTTTATGTTCATAAATTCATTTACTGCATAGTCAAATTCACTTATTTTCATGTTAATCACTTACTGGCATTGTTATGTCACCATTTATTAGTTTTGTTACATTCTTGTTTGCAGTTTCTATACTTTTCAGCATCAGACCTACTGTAAAGGATAAAAATACATTTGAGTATATAAATCAATTTAAAGTAAGTAAACAAATGTTATTTTGATTTTTATTGATTTTATTTAATATTTATATTTAATATTTTTTTGTATTTATTTATTTATTTATTTAAATTTATTTTAAATAAAGAAGATTGTTTTAATATTTATTTATTTACAATTATTTAATTACTACAGAAATATAAAAATTTTATTTTAAAATATTTATCATTTTCTGTAGTAATTAAATAAATAATTACTTAAGTAAAGCAAATGTTTGCAGAATATTTATTAAAATGATAAATTTTAGTGAATAAATGAATGAATATTTATTCATTAAAATAAAATGATTAGTTTGATTTTGTAAACAAATATGTTAATAATATGTAAGTATATGTGTGACATGTATGCATTTACAGTATTCATTTATTATTTACTAAATATTTATTTATTTATTTATTACTCATTTAGTAATTACTCAAGTAATTATTTATTTAATTACTATAGGAAGAAGAAAGTTTTATTTTAAATATTTTCCATCTTTCTGTAGTACTTAAATAACTTTAGTAAAGGAAATATTTATTAAAATAAAATATCCTTTTTAATAAATGAATGAATAAATATTTAAGATAAACCATTATTTGTATTTAGTTAATAATTTAATGTAAGTAATTTTTTACAGTATTAATTTATTTACTTAATAGATGATAGTTGATAGATAATAGATGATATGTGTGTGTTACTTAATTATTTAATTACTATAGAAAGATCAAAGTTTTTAAATATCATCGTTTGTGGTAAATTACATTAGTAAAGTAAATAAATAAATATTAATAAAATAAAAAATATATAAAAAATAAAATAAAATGTCATCTTTATTTAATGTAGAAATGTAAGAAATATATAAAAAACAAACAAATAAATTCTTAAATAATCAAAAATGTATAAGGAATTAAATATTTATTAAAAATAAAACTACATCATCTTACTTTTCCATGTTTTTTGTAGTTTTTGAATGCGTAAAATGCTGTGATTCCAATAAAACCCCTGCTCAGCCCAGTTACCATGGCAACCGCAGCAGCTCCAGTGCAACCCAGTGATCTGTCCCAGAAATCACTGCTGACCTGCTGTTGTACCTCGTGTTCACCCCCAGCACAAAGCACAATATCCTCTCTGACTCGTACCAAGCAGTCTGCCAGGACCGTGTTTTCTTACCCGCCAAATAACATACAGGATTTCCATTCATAACGACTTACCAAACGGCTATGTTTGCGCCTCAAAGGGGAAAACGGCACCAAGCACGCAAACAGACAAGCCACATATTCAGTTTTCCTTTAAGAGGATCATATACGGATCAACCTGACAGCTAGAATCTGGCTCAACTAAATCTGATTCTAAACAATCGAAGGGTGGAATTGCAAGCAGTTAAACCCAAAGACTGGAAGTCAGTCGATCTGGATTATTATTTAGTGCAAATGAGCACAGAACATCAACATATTTCTTCAGGTCTCAAATGTGACGTCCTTTATGGTTCTTACAATACTTTTGATGTACATGGACATTAAAGTGTTATTTCACCATGTCTGTTTAAACTTCCATTATCATTTATGGCAACCAGTAAAATAAACACGCTTACCTGAAGACTTCCTGTCAGTGTTCTCATGCACTAAGTATCCAGCACTTTGTCTCTGGAAAAGGTCCAAAACAAGCACTAGTTCAGTTCATAGAGTCCACAGTTTTTTCAGACTTCCTCTAATTAACCTTACAACCTTTTTGATGATGTCATAATACTTTAGCCCAATGTCGATGGCTATGATTGGTCAGTTTGTGCACGGAGACTGAGGAAATGGATGGCAGTGATTGTCTGGGTTATGTAATGCATGCTATGAAGCAGCTGTTGAGTGTGGCTGACCGCCAAAGCCACTTGCAAGGTCCCAGAAGCCCCTCGGCAAAAATCTGGACATAAAAAGTAGAAGGCATTCTTCTTCTGTAGAAGCTGGTATTGGTTTGTCTATAAATTAAACTGACTAAAGGTATATGAAAGCTAGTGAAGCACCATTTGGTTTCAGTAAAACCGTATCTGGTGTTGTTTTCTTGTTAATAATGTTGTGGGATGTGTAGTAGGAGATGTCAGGTCACTGGGGTAATTTCTTTCATCGCTAAGTGAATCAGAGCTGGGCTTGGGAAGCCACCCAGGGCCTCATGTTGCTGGGCTGCCAACAAGCACGCAAAGAGGCAGAAACGCAGACAGAGCCACCATTGTCCCCATGCGGTGCAGAGAGCCTTGTGACTGGAATTGTTCCACCTCTCCCCTTTCAGAAAAATGGCTGTTCTTCTGGGGCCCTGAATATAGAGAGATTCCTGGGTGGCGGCGTCTATACCGGGGTGTCTAGCCAACTTTAACCTTCATACTGTAGGGAGGCTTGATGCTGTAGGGAAAGATAAAAATATACTATTTTCATCTTATTCACTCAATGCTTGGAAAATGTATTAAGTATGCGGCTAATTCAGGAAAAACTGGGGCATTTTTTGACATTAAAATTACTCAATAAGTGTTCTTGATCTTTTTTTTTTTTTTAATTAACAATTTGTTCTTGTTCACTTTATTGTACTGTCATATATTTTACTCACTGAAGCGTGAGACTGCTTTCCTGCCTCCAAAATTTGTAAATAGCACAAATCAATAGCATGTTGAACAAGCTTATTGAACAAACACTCCCTTCACTGAATGAATCAGATTTTTTAAAATTTTGTATACAGATGATAGTTTAATATTTCAAAAATGTATTTATTTACTTATTCATTCATTCATTCATTCATTACTCATTACTTATTCATTACAATTATTTACTACACAAAGATGAAAGTTTCATTATAAATATTTTTCATATTTCTGTAGCAATTAAATAATTGATTAAGTAATGTGAGTAATTAAATATTTATTCATTAATTACCAGTTAAATTAACTTATTTTCACATTAACCACTTACTAGTATTGTTACATAATTGCTTATTAATAACTTACTTAACTTACATTCTTGTTTACAGTTTCTAGGTTTTTCAGAATCAAACCTACTGTAAAAAAAAACACAAATACATGCATTAGTTTAAATAAAAAAAATTTTAATAGTTATTTGCTTTAGTATTTATATGCAATGTTTGCTTCAGTATTTGTGTATTAAATATGATTTATTTATTAATGTTTATTATGTATTAAGTAATTATTTATTGAATTACTACAGAAAGATTAACATTTTATTTGAAATATTTATTGTCTTTCTGTATTAAATAAACACTTAAAGCAGATATATAAATCAATATTTATTCAATAGAATATATTTTATTTTGTAAATAAATGAATAAATATATATTTACAATAAAACTATTGTCTGTATTTAGATAATAAGAACATAAGTAAATAAGTAACGATTCATTCTTGTTCACTTCCTTGTACTGTCTCATATTTGTAATTCACTGAATTGTGATTGCTTTCCTGTCTTCAAAGACTGACTATAGTATAAACCAATAGGATTCTTGTGTGGGCTGTGAAGGATAATTTTATTGGTTGAACTTACTGAACGAACACGCCCCCTTCACTGAATGAGTCAGTGTTTTTAATCAGACCAAGACTTATGAATGAATTGTAACATTCCGTTTGTGAACGAACTAAACAGTTAATACACTGAAAATGAGTATCTGCATGTAGTTTGTTCAGTTCAGCATGCGAGTCAGTCTTGTTCAAAACGAGATAAAGGTGACAGAAGAATTTTTGTATGTGTATAAATTTGTCAAAAATTACCATACACAATTATTTAGTAAACCTTAGTAGATTTGTAAATATGCATACATTAATAAGGCTTCTTGGGTTTTAGGCCTTGTGTTTTTATCAAATTAGTTGAGTGCATGATTCAGTAACTCACTCATAACACAAAAGATTCTCTTGTTGCAGCATAAGGTAACCTATAGAAATGCTCACTGAATGAATCGGTAAATTAATCAGAATTAATCATTTTGTTGAACAGCTTTAAAAGATTTGAGTAATTGAGATGTATCAAAATCCCCTTTACTAATGCAGTACACATTAGACTAGAAATAGCAATCAGCTCAGATTGTAAGGGTGAACCAGTCTTCCAGGTTCAACTGAGCACGTTGTAGTGCAGTGACAGATAAGTGTTCCATGGTGAACATGTGTTTATAATTGTAAAGACCACAGAATTCGCTGATGCTGCGGTGTGAAAACAATGGATGCTCATGGGCGTATGGTGATGCCGGGTGGCATTGATGTGCACACGCGCTTCCAGATGCCTGACAGAGGCATGACTGCTGCGGATGATTTCTATCAAGGCACCCGTGCTGCGCTGGCTGGAGGAACCACCATGATCAGTATGTGTCCAACTGTCCTTAGTGTGACGAGTTTGAATCCAAGATTAGCATATCAGCTGCCCAGAACATCATAGCAGCAACTTAGCAATGCCATAGCAACCACATAGAAATGTCCTAGCAACTACCCACAACACTGTAGCAACCATCTAGTAATGCCCTAGCAATCATCCACAGTGCCATAGCAACCACATAGCAAATGCCATAGCAACCCCCTAGCAGCCACCAACAATGCCACACAACCACCTAACAGTGCTCTATCAACCACTAACAACACCATAGCAACTTCTTAGCAACACCCTAGCAATCACCCACAGCACCTGGAAAACACATAGTAAAACACTACTCAGAACAGCAACCACCTAGCAAATGCCCTTGCAACTACCTACAACACCATAGTAACCATCTAATAATGTCCTAGCAACACCCTGGCAGCCATCAACTATGCTATAGCAACCACCCACACCACAATAGCAACCACCTAGCAATGTTCTAGCAACCACCCACAATACCTGGGCAAACACATAATAATGTGTTAAACGCTACTCGGTACAGCTTAGCAACCACTAATATCTAGGGACTAGACAATCACAGAGACTTGAGCCAGTAAGCAATGTCTTAGCAACCACCCACAAGACCATACCAACTGCAACAATGGTATAGCAACCACCTAGTAAGTGCCCTAACAACTACCCACAACACTATAGCAACAATCTAATAATGCCTTAGCAACTCCCTTGCAACCACCAAGAATGCAACAGCAACCACCCACACCACTATAGCAATTACCTAGCAATGCTCTAGCAACCACCACAACACCATAGCAATCACTTAGCAACACCCTGGCAACGACCCAAAATACCATAACAACACCCTAGCAATGTTTTAGCAACCACCCAAAATGTCCTAGCAACACCCTGGCAACCACCCACAACACCCTTTCAAAAGCTTTGGTGTTTATCATAAAGACTAGTAAATGCCCTTGTAGCTACCCACAAAACCATAGCAATCATCTAGTAATGCCCTAGCAACACCCTGACAACCATCCACAATGCCATAGCAACCACTTAGCAACACCCTAGCAACTACTCACAACACCCATACAAACGCTTAGTAATTCTTAAACACTACTCAAAACACTAAGCAACTGCTAAAATCTAGGGACCAGAATATCATAGAGGGTGCGTCTCAATCAGCTCCCTAGCTCCCGAGCTCGTGAATCAGTAGATCGTGTACACGAAATTGGTCACTGGTAAGTTCCCTGACTCACTGCACGTTGGGACAGTGATCACTCGAATTCCAGTGACATGATTACATACAACGTCAACGGACAACATAGTTGAACGTCATCATTGGAATTAATAAACAACAGGCAGGACCAATCTAATTTTTATATTATTTTTTATTCTCTTTAAAAATATCGTTCTGTTACATGTTCCTACAACATTTCAGCCGAATATTAATTATAAATGATAAATAGATGTGTTCATTACCTGTCTAGCGATGTGTTTATGTTGAAATATACTAAAAAACGGTCCGTCTTTTCAAATCTTCTATTGCGTGTCATTTTATTTATCTCGTTGACTCGTGTGTTTATGTTTCACGCTTCAGAAACGTGACGTTATTTCCGGTAAGGGAGCATATGAGCGCCGATGCTCCCTAGGTTTTGCGGTGCATTGTGGGATTTTTCAGGGAGCGAACATTCCAGTGCACTGGAAGGATTTCGCGATTGAGACAGCCCTTTAAAATGGCCGACTCCCTGATCAGTGCCCTTACTACTGAACAAGGGAGCTGATTGAGACGCACCTAGAGACTTGGGCCAGTAAGCAATGCCCTAGCAACCACCCAAAATGCCATAGCAACCACCTAGCAACAGCCTGGCAACTACCCACAACACCTGAGCAAATGCATAGTAATGCAATAAACACTACTCATAACACTTAGTAACCGCTAATATCGAGGGACCAGATAATCATAGAGACTTGGGCCAGTAAGCAATTCCATAGCAACTACCCAAAATGCCATAGAAACCACCTAGAAACACCCTAGCAACCACGACAATACCACAGCAACCATCTAGCAATGGTCTATCAAACAAAACTTACAGTTTCTCCCATTTGCTTGTAGTCTTTATATAGATAACACAGTTAAACGGATGGTTCATCCAAAAATGAAAAAGCTGTCATTATTTAACCTCATGTTGTTCCAAACTTATATGATTTCTTTCTTCTGTTGAACACAAAAGAAGATATTTTGAAGAATGTTGGTAACCAAACAGTAGCTAGTAGCCATTGATTTCGGTAGTATTTTATTCCATAATACAGTATGGATGTCAATGGCTACCATTAACTGTTTGGTTACCAATTTTCATCTTTGGGTAAACTATCCCTTTAAATTATGGTTAGAGCTGCTTTTCAAGAACTATGCTACCGTTTCCTAAGTGTTATGAAAGCTGTAATGTTTTGCTGAGGCACCTGTATTCTTTATTATGCAGCCGTCATCGAAAGTGTCTGACCTCAGTGCAGACAGGATGGAGACAGTGTGCTTAAAATAACACAAGAGACTGTTTTAACATCTTCATTGTCCTCATTTCAGAGCAGCATTATTAACTGATTTGAAGTCCTTATTAATATGTAGGAGTTGTTTAATATCTGTCTAACCACTTTGTGTGTGTGTGTGTGTGTGTGTGTGTGTGTGTGTGTGTGAACAGTTGATCATGTGGTTCCTGAACCCGGGACGACTCTGATCTCGGCCTTCAATCAGTGGCGGGAATGGGCGGATAGCAAAGCGTGCTGTGATTATTCTCTTCATGTGGACATCACTGAATGGCACAAGGGTGTTCTAGAGGAGATGGAGGCGCTCGTCAAAGATCACGGTAAACCGCTGTCAACATCTGTATCTGCTGTACAAACCCAGCAGAGTTAGTGAATACTGCATCGCTCAGGAATTCTGCTGCTGCGCTGTTTCACTAATATCTCACGGACTCCTTCATTTCCCTCTGTAATTTCATCCCCCGTCTTTGTGTGCAGGCGTTAACTCTTTCCTCGTCTACCTGGCTTACAAAGATGTTTTCCAGCTCACTGATTCCCAGGTATGGCTTCCTCCATGCGATGTACCTACAGCACCTACTTGAATCTTACAGTCAGTCTCATGAAACCTGTCAAAAACACACCGTGGTCATATTTAACCATAAAATCAAAAGAGAGAAATAAAAACAATGAAAATTAAGTTTGTTTTTTGGACCAATAATGCAAAATTTTTGAATGGTCCTAAAATATATTTGATATCTTTATATATTATTTTATATATTTATGTAAAAATAAATATATTTTATAAATATTTATTTTATATAGTGTTTTATTTTGCAGTTTAATGTGACTGTCTGCCTAT
Organism: Sinocyclocheilus rhinocerous; assembly: GCF_001515625.1. NCBI lineage: Eukaryota > Metazoa > Chordata > Actinopteri > Cypriniformes > Cyprinidae > Sinocyclocheilus > Sinocyclocheilus rhinocerous. The sequence continues at coordinate 363,112 of NW_015627050.1, forward strand.
GCACTTACAAAAATTATCATGGCTTTAGACATGTACCATGGTATTTTTAAGTACATTTATTTATTTATTTACTTATGAGTTTGCAGTTTAATGTAGTCTCGCATAGTCAGACCTTCAGACTGACGGCTGAAGGTCTGGAATCCATGGCAGCTTTCATTAGCCAAAACCCACCCATTAGGCCGTTTGACCGACATGTCAGACAACAAAATCACAGTTCGTTTCATTTCAGCGTCACGCTTCGGGGTGTGGAAATGTCGCCAGCCACAATAACAGACTCAGTGTAAAACTCTCAACCGTATTTTAAAGATTCTGTGCTGCTAACTTTAAATATTTCACATACTTTTGAAAATCCAGCGTTTAGTTGATCCTGATAAGCGCTCGTCGTCACAGTTGTAAACGCGACGGATTTCTTCTTTCATGAGGGGGTTTGCCGTTACGACATCTTTGTTTCCAGGTGGAACGTTATAGAACTCCATGAATTGGAGTTCTATACGTCACACACGTCTCCCGGAAATCCTGTATAATTCAACCAATCAGATGACGACTTCGAAACTCCTGAAGTGTTTCCACTTTTGTGTGCCATATGCATCAGACGTTTACCCAACGTTCCGTGGGCATGACGTCTGAGGCTGAGACTAAGTTTAATGTGACATTTCCTCTGGAAAGAAATCCTGACTATTCATTTACAAAAACTGTGACTTTGCCTAACTATGTAGGGCTGCACGATAAATCGAAAGGGAATCGAAATCGCGATTCGACAGAAGCTGCGATTGTCATGCGTATCTTTCAGTGAAGCACGGAAGGATTTATCTATGCATTTACAAACAAACAAGCAAAAATATTTATTTATTTGTTTTATTTATTCATTCATCCATTCATTCTCCAAGATAATTCTTTGATTCTGATCAGTCAAATAAAGCAATATGCCCCGTGAAGCCATGGTTTACAGTAAATTTATAACAGCTAAGGGGCGTTGTTAGGCACGACGCAAAGTGGAGTTAAACGGAATAATAAAACAGTTATTCCATATACGTAGTAAGGTTTCACAAAATAAAACAGCAAATAAAGTGTAATGATATTAATAAAAACAGTATTCTTCCACCAAACAATGTAGTTTCTCAGAAACGGTTGTGGTTGCAACAAAGTGGTTGCCGAGCAACACACAGACGTAAACAAAAGGTGTATGTTTGTAGAGTAATTTACAACAGCTTCGAACGCGGCTCAACCAATCAGAAGGACCGGAACTATCCATTTTATAACATGGAATTCAGCAATCAAAATGATTTTTAAAATTACAAAACATTCTGCCATCTGTTACCATCACAGTACCATGGTACCACTTTTAGATGGCACAGTACCAAGTTTTGGGGGGTTGGGTGTTTATGTTATAATTCCTAATGACAATTGTGAGAAGAAAAAAAGAAGATAATAAAAAAAAAGAAATCTAAACAGAGTCCCTTGGCAATGTATAAACAGATGATGCTTGAGTAGTCTGCCGATGACCGTTGCATCTGTTTTAAGCATGCTTCGTCATTTGCCATTCCTTTCTCATTGTCAGCCTTTGTGTGACTTCGAATGTGTGTTTGTGTGCAGATCTACGAAGTGTTCAGTGTCATCCGGGACCTCGGGGCCATCGCTCAGGTCCACGCTGAGAACGGAGACATCATAGTCGAGGTGAGATCTTCAGAGGGGCTACACAGTCCAGCACTGAGCTCCATTACTCAGAGTTACTATCAACAATAAACTGTTTGGAGATGTTAAATCAAAACATATGCTCCACAATGAACGCTCAGACTTTATACTGGCAAGCAAATCCAAAGCAAATATTCCTACATGAGCTTGATATAATTAATTGCAGATGACTTTTGGCTCGCGGTTATGTGTATTTATCATGATCAAGATAAGCAAACTCTTTGTAATGAAGACATTTTTAATATAGACAGTATATTGGGACTATGACATCATGTTTTACGGATTCAGCCATCTCATGCTACTCTTATCTTCCCATCCTGCTCGTTTTCTGTCTTTCTTTCAACAGGAGCAGCGCAGGATTTTGGAGTTGGGTATCACTGGACCAGAGGGACATGTCCTCAGTCGACCAGAAGAGGTGAATGGCAGGGAATTCTGGGAAAAGACGTCTATTTTCCCATGTTTCCAAACTTCTGTTGAAGAAAACATTTGTACTGAATTGGTTTTATTGATCATTTAGTTGGAGGCGGAGGCAGTGAACCGCTCCGTAACAGTGGCCAATCAGACCAACTGCCCTCTTTACATCACCAAGGTGATGAGCAAGAGTGCCGCTGATGTCATTGCCCAGGCCAGGAAGAAAGGTGAGAGCCAAAATGGAGAACTCTATTTTCAATATGGTGACTCTAGGAAAGGCCCGTCTTTTATTTAATCAATCAAGTCTGGAATGGATCCAAACCTAGTGGAAACATTCAAGGTTGTTTTACTAACATGGAAGAATGTTCTGAGGCGGTTTGATCTAACTCCACTCCCTCCGTGCCATTAAAATGAGGTATTATTATTAAGTCTGAACAAGCAAGGCAGGTTTTATGAAAATGGATGCACTGCAGTCCTGCAAAAAATAATAAGACAGCATCTATGACTCAGCTGTTCTTGGCTAGACAGCAAGAAATGACATCATGGTGGTCGGGCTCCAGAATAAGGGCAAGGGAATTACAGTGAAATTATATATGTCTATTCCTAATTTGGTATCTTTGAACCATTTAGGCACCGTTGTGTATGGAGAGCCAATCACAGCCAGTCTTGGCACTGACGGCTCGCACTATTGGAGCAAGAACTGGGCCAAGGCTGCTGCCTACGTCACGTCCCCACCCTTGAGCCCGGATCCCACCACACCAGACTATCTCAACTCACTGCTGTCATGGTAAGAGCACTCAAAGTCTGTTTATTAGTAGTATGCATTACTAATTTAATTTGTTTCAGTGGTGGAGCCCTGTAATAAGCGTACCATGAGAAGTGAAACTGGTTTATTTTTGTGGTATGAGAGTGGTTAAAAAATGCAAGTTCCATATTACCTCAGATGAATTTAAAGTGAACTGAAGGGTTGACTTTAAGTTTAGGAGTCTGCAATATGGTTTACTTTTAAAGATGTGTTAAGTAAAGAAATACAAATTTCTTATCTCAAGAATACTTCAATAATACTCAAGTATTATTATTATTATTATTATATTTTATTAGCAATAGAATAATAATAATAATTATTATTATTATTATTGTTACATATGATAGTTATTATATACATTATATTTATAATATATAATATATTATAAATATTATTATATTAATAATTATTATAGTATTTTATTACAAAATAATATTCCATGTGAAGCAATAATGATAAAATTTTTTGTATTTTAGTATGTATATTTATTAGCAATATTAATTATTATAATTATTGTTTTTAATTATAAAATTGAGTACACAAAATATATATTACAAAATTTAGTAGTATTAATTGAAAGACAACAACAATCATAATTATTATTATTATTATTTATTATATTAATAATTATTATATCATAATATTTTTTAGTATTTAATTTTATTGTTATCAATTTAATAGTGCAAATAATTATGATATTACTACTACCACTACTTCTACTTCTACTACTACTACTAATAATAACAACAATATCCAGATATGCAGTGGAATATCCAAAATATAATATTAAATCATTTTAATAAATACACATTATTATTTACAACAACAACAACAATAATAATAATAATAA
>NW_015627050.1:367912-368261 GCF_001515625.1 Sinocyclocheilus rhinocerous
ATTACATTTATGAAATTATTTTTTTGTTTTTGTTTTTCATTAGCAATATAACTATTATTATTTTCATCATCATCATCGTTATTATTATTACATATTATATTTATTATATACATTATATTTATTATAAATATTATAAATATTATTAATTTTATATTAATTTTATTATATTAATAATTATTAGTAATGATTATTTATAATTTTATAACAAAATAAATTAACTACAAAATAATATTCAAAGTGAAGCCATGATAAAAAATTATTGTATTTTTGTATGTATTTTTATTAGCAATATTAATTATAACAACAATTTTTATTATTATTATTAGTAGTAGTAGTAGTAGTAGTAGTA
>NW_015627050.1:369184-433652 GCF_001515625.1 Sinocyclocheilus rhinocerous
TTTTATTATTATTATTATTAGTAGTAGTAGTAGTAGTAGTAGTAGTAGTATTAATTGAAAGACAACAACAATCATAATTATTATTATTATTATTTATTATATTAATAATTATTATATCATAATATTTTTTAGTATTTAATTTTATTGTTATCAATTTAATAGTGCAAATAATTATGATATTACTACTACCACTACTTCTACTTCTACTACTACTACTAATAATAACAACAATATCCAGATATGCAGTGGAATATCCAAAATATAATATTAAATCATTTTAATAAATACACATTATTATTTACAACAACAACAACAATAATAATAATAATAAAAATAAAAATAATAATAATAATAAAATCTGAAGCACTTTTAGGGCCAAAAACAGTGTGAATTTAAAAAGTGGGATTTTTGGGACCATGTTTGCTCTGAAATGTTTCATTTAAACAGGACACAATTGTGAAAAAGGGTTCGCTAAGTGGAAAAATTGAAAATTGTCTCCTCATTCACTTCATGCTTCAGTGGGGATCTGCAGGTAACAGGAAGCGCTCACTGCACCTTTAACACCGCCCAGAGAGCTGTGGGTAAAGACGACTTTACCCTCATCCCTGAAGGAACCAATGGCACTGAGGAAAGGATGTCCATCATCTGGGACAAATGTGTGGTGAGGCAGAAATACTAGTCTGCAAATAATAAGGGGAGACATTTAATCACAAGCTACCACATTGCAGCATCTACACTTCCATCAGTCATATAAACAAAATCAGTCAGTGGTCATGTGAGCCTAAATAGTCCCAGCTGAGCAGACAAGCACACTCAAGTGAACACAAACACAACCGAGACAAACTGTCATCTCTCCCTGTGGTCCCCCTCGTTCGTAGGTAACTGGAAAAATGGACGAAAATCAGTTTGTGGCCGTCACCAGTACCAACGCCGCTAAGATCTTCAACTTGTACCCGCGCAAGGGCCGCATCGCAGTGGGTTCAGACGCCGATCTGGTTCTGTGGGACCCTGAACTCACGAAGATCATCTCAGCGAAGAGCCACAATCTGGTGAGATCTGCTGTCAGCAATGTCACGTGTGTTTACAATGGACCCTGGTTACTTTCCTAACACGTGGTCCTGGTCCTAGTGTGAATGATTAACTGGTGCAGGTTATTGATTGTGTTTATGTTTTCATGCCATCACATTAACGTCCCTCAGTGTAGTTAATTATTGAGTGAAGTTGTGTTCTTGTGGAAGTAGTTTGCAGTCGTGACCAGTGAACACTGGTTGTTCTGACCGAATGTTGGGTGTGGGTATGTTACTCATGCGAGTGATGTCATTCTCAGCTCTGCTGGGTAATTAACGTCTCCCTTCTGGTCTGGAGGAGTAACAGTGCGCACAACGCCATGAGGATCTTTTTTAATGTCTTCTATTTGTGTTCTTGAGCTTACAACACACTGGCTTTCACGGGTTGTGTTCTTTTGTTTGGTGGATTTTGTTTAACTTCATATCTAAACATCCGAGATTTATTTTAGAAGCAAAAGTGTGTAAGATAAATATTGTAAATAATGTATTAATATAATATAAATATTAAGATATTTGTATATAAATTATAGGTATTATTTACATTTATAATTAATAGTAGAATTAATCATTTATTCATATATTTAATTCATAGTTTAATATATTTCTTTTTAATCTATTTCAATAAGTAATGTAATAATAATGAATAATATAGAATACACTTGTTTCTAAAAATATATCTGGACTTAAAAAAAATATATATATATATATATATGGGCTTGTTTTTATCCCATATGCAAATATTTTTCCCCTTAAGTGTAAACCTCACTAAATACTGTAAGAATTATGCTTTAGACAAGAAAAGTGGGTTTGCAATGAATAAAACAGAAAATATGTGAGATATAATCACTAAAAGTTTTTTAAAAGAGACTTTTACTTTTAAGCAAGGATTCATTAAATGGATCAAAAGTGACAGTAAGGATTTTTACATTGTTACAAAAGAATGTATCAGTGTCCACGAAAATATTAAGCAGAAAAAAACTGTTTTCAACACTGATTATAATACTAATAAATGTTTCTTGAGCAGCAAATCAGCATATTAGAATGATTTCTGAAGGATCATGTGACACTGAAGAAAATTCATGAAAATTAACGAAAAATTGCTTTGCATCAAGGAATAAATTACATTTTTAAATATATTGAATTAGAAAATAGTTATTTTAAATTGCAATAATATTTCACAATATTGCTTTTTTTACTGTATTTTTTTATCAAATACATGCAGTCTTTGTGAGCTTAAGAAACTTTTATGTCTTAATATTTACAACACAATTCCGGTTCTCAAGTAAAGAAGTTAAGAAAACAGTTGTTTTACATTCAGAACTGTGGCTAATCAGTAGGTGTGTGAGCATGTGTGTGTGTTGATTATCAGACTCACTGAATAACCTCATGCTGTTTTTAGGTCTTGTGGGACGTACTGTATTGCTTTTAGCAAAGCGCCAGTAGCATTTAGAAGGGTGGTCACACTTTTGCCAGCACACACACACACCCTGTAAACTTTAATATACTTCCTCCCTCATTCACTCCCTCTCATTTCCAACATTCCTTGTTTGTACTGTATTTCTAAACTGGTCTGGGTTCTGACAACTTGTCCTCAACATAGTGTTTAAATAGCTGTCTGAAAGGATCAATAATGATTTCCAACGGGACATCACCTCCATTTCCACCAGAATATCATGCTTCATTATGTGGAAGGGATCTGGATTGTTTGTGCAATGATTTCTTGCTTCATAACCATCGAAAGCTTATAAAATGTTATACATTGGAAATGTTTGTAAATCGACATTAGGTTCTTGTTCTGTGTGTTGTTAGTGTCATGTTGTTGCTTCTTGTTTTCCAGGCGGTGGAGTACAACATCTTCGAGGGCACTGAGGTGCGTGGGTCGCCTCTGGTGGTCATCAGCCAGGGAAAGATTGTGCTGGAGGATGGGAACCTCCACACCACTGAGGGATCCGGCCGCTACGTGACCCGCAAGCCCTTCCCTGACTATGTCTACAAGAGGATAAAGGCTCGCAGCAGGGTGAGTTATGCATTCAACTTCCTTTATTTGATCAGGTTTTCTAATCTGAAGTTTATGGATACACAATCGATTAGTGACCATATTGTGATATTGATTATTATTACTAGTATTATTATCAAATGTTTTTGAATATTACAATATAATTTTTATAGAATACTACTATTATTATTATTTATATTTTTGTTCTATGCAATACTGGTTTAAAATATAGATATACATATACATTTTCTGTTTATTTTAGTTTATTATAGTTGTTGTTTTTAGATTTTATAAATAAAATAATCACAAAATATTACCATTTGTTATTTTATAGATTTTTTTTATAGAATATTACTTTTATTTTTGTTTATCATTATTATTATTATTGAATATTGATGTTTATTTTTATAGACTATTATTCTAAAAATATTCTATAATACTATATTTTTTTGTTTTCATGCTCATTACTTATTAATATAAATGTCAATTCATGCCTATCGCGTTTCTCATCTTATTATTGTTTATTATTATTGTAAGATCTTTGAATATTATAATTTGTTTTTATATAGAATGTTATTAGTTTTATTATAGATTATAATTTTTTATTATTATTATTTTCATTTTTTTTCATAGAATACTGATTATATATATACAGTGCATATATATATATATATATATATATATAGGTGTGTGTGTGTGTGTGTGTGTGTTTGTTATCCAAAAATAAATAAATAGATTACCCATTTATTCTGTAAATATACTTATTCATAAATTCAATTTTCATGCCTTTTAATATAATTGTCAATTAATGCCTATTAAGTGTTTTCTTTCTGCATTAAAACGTACTGTTTGTAGTTTCCTAAATGTTTGAGGTTATCAGATTAGCTGTTTTATTAATATTATCACTGTTGTTTTGTAGCTGGCTGAACTGAGGGGCGTCCCACGGGGTCTCTACGACGGGCCGGTCTGTGAAGTCTCAGTGACGCCCAAAGCTATGACCCCTGCTTCCTCTGCCAAAACCTCTCCTGCCAAGCAGCCCGATCAACCGGTCCGCAACCTGCACCAGTCTGGCTTCAGCCTCTCCGGTGAGCAGTTTAGAATATAAACTAAAAATCAATAGAGATGCATGATATTTCATTACCATATAGGCTGATATTAGAGATTAAAAAAAATACATATATATTTATATATAAATTAAATATTATTCAATAAAAAAATATAAGTTTTATTTGCTTAGTACTAGCCAGAAATGTAATATTAGTGAGAGATTTGTTGTTTTTATATCATTCACATGTAGGGCTGGGTATCGAGTTCGATACTTTTTAGGCACCGACTGACCGAATTGCCTCGATACCATCGAGTATCGAAAAACGTCTCGTCGTTCGGTACCAAATTTTTAAATAACTAAGGGGTTAATCTCATCAACGTCAGCGAGCCAATAAATCTGCAGCACTAGTTATTTCCTCTGAGTCAGAGCAGCGATCATGGAAGAGAGAACACAGACAAACAGTGCTGGAAGCTGCTAATGCTCATCAGTAAATCAGTGGAAAATGAATAGAAATGATGAGTCTGTCTGAGCTATGCGTTTTAAAACGAACACACACTAGTGTAAATTTAGCCTATAACAGATGTGTAAACTGAAGACTATTTGAGCTTTATTAATATTTGCACTGACTTATTGTATTGGTTACATTTTGTTCCTTTGTGCAGTGGCTCAGGAGATGAGTCTTTGAGTGTATTAACATCAACAAGCTGAAAAATAAAACCAATTTGGTTTTACCCTAACCCTAACCCAGCCCTATTCACATTAATGTATTGTGAAGCGTTTTGAACACTTTCACAGGAATGTTCATCATGTTTAAATATTTGATTTCCTTTTGATTTATCTTATTTCAGGTGCTCAGATTGACGACAACATCCCCCGCCGCAACACCCAGCGCATTGTTGCGCCCCCTGGTGGCAGGACCAACATCACCAGCCTGGGCTAGATGATCTCCCTCAGCCTGACAGGAGAATAGGGGGTTGGGGGGGAGGGGTGTCTATAACGGAGGTGTTTGCTGAGACCACCATGTCACATCAAGAACAGGGCCTATGATTCTCCACTCCCTAGTCTCCCAACCCCTGAGCTCCATCCCGATTCCCTTGTTTTTCTTTTCCCAACCTTACACCACTTCCTAAAGGAGACATCTAGAGAAAAAAAGCATTTGCCTCATGTGAAGAGAGAAGGAAAAAATGTAACATCCACATTTGAGCACTTCTGATTGTATGATTTTTATACTGTACTTTCGACCCACCACGAGTCATGTTATTATTTTTGTATTTAACTTTATTTGCTTTTTGAAATCAGAGGGATCAAGTGTGTGTATTAGAGAAGCTGTTTGTCATTGTTACTTATTAACAAGGCAGTGGTTAGAGTACTGGGTTTCTTGTGTCATTGTTTGTGGCTAAAAGTCTATTAAGACTTTTAAGTCTACTACATTAGGAATGTCTTTATTTTTGGGAATCTTTTACTAAGTTTTTTTGTTTTTACTCAAACAAGCCGTTTACATCATTGTGAACACCTGACCGTATTCCGCCCGTGCCCTTTCCGTGGCATTCAATGCGATCATTTCTGTACCAGTCAATAAAAGAAAGCTTTTCCAGTGGTTGCTGATTAAAAACCATGTGTTGTTTCACAACCAGAGATGTGTAATTAACACTGTTAATGTTACTGAAGAAGAAACCGCATGTAAAAACAAGCAGCTTAGCAATGTTGGAGAAAATAAGAGAGGACCACAAATGATTCTAGCTGGAAACCTTCCTTGTTCTAGCCTCAAACTCTTTTTTTTCGCACATGCTGCTTTAATACCCAAAGGCTAAGAAGAGGATAAAGTCAAGGTTGTATTTGGCCATGAAAAATAGTGGGCTGTTTAGCTACTGTGAGGACTATTGAGAACTTAAAAGGTGTTATCTATGGAAGGTTGATTCCGTCACGGGATAAAAAAAATAAAAAGGTAACTGCGACTTTTCATCTCATAATTCGAACTTTTTTCTCGCAACTCTGAGTTCGTATCTTACAATTCTTTTTTTCAGATAATTCTGAGAATAAAAAAAATAAAGTTGCAATTACTTTTTTTATTCCATACAGAAAAAAAACAGAATTGTGAGATGTAAATCAGAATTTTTTTGGGGGGGAAAAAAAATCAGAATTGCGATATATAAACTCGATTGCGAGATGTAAACTCGGAATTGCAAGAAAGTCAGAATTTTGAGTTTAGTTATATCTTGCAATTCTTGCAAGACTTTTTTTCTCAGAATTGGCAGAAAAAAGTCACAATTTCTTTTTAGTTTCCATAGTTAGCTTAAGAAAATGCTGTGCAATATGTGAAATTGGTAGCAATTTCCAAATGCACTAAAGCCCGAAGTATACTTAAGTGATGACGCGAACACTTGGCATATGTTTACAGCCGAACATGTTGCCTTTCAAAGTATATTTCATTTGATAGCGTGCGCAAACTCGATACATGCGGACTACAATTAACTAAAAACTACACATGTTGTCCCCTTGTGGACAAATTAATTAGTGTGAATGTGCATGTGTGAGCTAAATGAATGCGATTACAAAAATTGGGCTCCACGCGTACTAAGTATACTTTGGACTAAGAGTAACCCCCAGATATATGGTTCTGTTTGGTCGCGGCGCAAAACGAATGTGCCATGTGAGTCATGAGATTTTATGGTATTGAGTGACTGTGTCGCTACTTTCTATGTCAACAAATGTGATATCGCAAACCTTACGCTAATGTGTCTTTTTTGTATCTTTAACTCCAAGCTGTGCCTGAGATGTACTGATCACGTTGAGTACTTCTACAAGAGCTTGTTCATGTTTTTTGTTCGAAAACAACTCAGGCTGTTAAATGTAAAATAGCCGGTTAACCGATTCAAAGGTGCCAGATTTTTCTCTTAACTCGTCATAGTGCTTTTTAAAGTATGAGTTATCACAGCGCCATTTTTAATGTCGACATCCATTTTAGTGCCGTGGTAATATGCTGCATCCTGTAATAATATCATATAAATAAAAGTTAAAGGTTAAAGGTGATTTTCAACAACTGTGCCTGTGGCAGCTCCATGTTTTCGTGGTGTTATTGTATTTTATCAACGAATGAATGAGAAATTGTTAATCTGTTTGTTTTTCTTCCAAGTTGGTCTGGAAACCTGAAAAACATGCCATAAAAACCCAAAGGGCAATGCATTGAGCAGCTAGTACTCTAAGTTGAGCTAATACAGCTAGCACAGTGTCCGGTTTCTTCTCCTGTGTTTGACACATTTCCTTTTGAAACAAGAAGTTTGGACGGGACACACTGGGATCAGCTCTTTTAAAAGAACCAGGCTTTAGGCAGGCTATGTCAGTCATTTATTATGGTATTTGCTAATGCTAGTCGGTTGTGGAATTGAGGGAGGGACACTGTCACTGTAGAGAGCATCTGATTGGATAAAAATCTGTGTAGTACAAGATGAGTCATCAATATTTTTGGTTGGTTTGCAGTTAGGAGAAAGACGTTTTAAATCTGCCAACATTTAGAGTACAGCATGTAGATATCGCAACAAAACTCTTAAAGAAACGATAATCCACATTTTGTGAACTGTGCTAAAGCGTTCATCTCAGGCAAAGAAGGCATAGTAAGTTAAAATAGTAATAAAAAGGCTTTAACTGGTTTCACTGTGCCTTGCTTAAATCTCACTATGGATTAGCAACGGCAGGACTTTTTTGTAGTCTGTTTTTCATTTAGTAAATCCGTCCTCCAGCTGTTTTCTTTTCCCTCTTGAACATCGGCAAAATCTTGGCCTGTAACATCATCCATTGCTTGCCTTTTCCTCTGCGACTCAACACAGAGAAACAACAACAACACACACACACACACACACACAAACAAGCGATTCATTCCAACGCTGACAGGGTTTAAACTGACATATTCAGTGCTGCTTGTTATTGTATATATGCTACTGAAACTGTTGGGGATGTCAGTGCTTTCGAGTTCGCTTGCAAAACGTTAGTGATGTTAAAGTTTAGTAAGGTTGGAGGAGAAAGCTTTCAAGTTCTCTCTTTCTTTCTCTCTCTCTCTCTCTTTTGTTCGTTTTTTGCGTTCCCCAGAGAAAGTTTTCGAACGTTTTCTTCTGAGAAACTTTGCGTTCACTCGTACAAACTTTAGTCATGTTGAAGTTTAGTAAAATGAAATGGGAGGAAGAACTACAGGCCTGTAACAGGCCTGTCTCATTGCTTTCGAGTTCTCTTGCAAAAACGTTTGCGTTCCTTCGAGAAATTTTGCGTTCGCTTGCAAAACTTTGCGTTCTCCTGAGAAACATGGCGTTCACTCGCAAAACAATATAATGTTAACAACATGCGGCGGGAGGGAAAACTATATTCAAATACTTCTGCAAGCTATAAAGTTCTACGAGTGGACGCAAACTTTTTGTTTGTTTGTTTTTTTTGGTAGAACGCTATACTTTTGCGCGAGCGAATGAACAATTTCTCTGGAAATGCAATACTTTTCCAAAAGCGCGCTAAAGTTTTGCGAGTGAACACAAAAGTATTTAAATACAGTTTTTTCTCCCATATCATATTTTACTAACATGCAGGAAACTACAGCGATCAGCAGGAGAAACAGACTGCGCGCGCTGTTGGAACGGAGGGTGACGCGAGGTTATAATAATTCAAGTGGTCTGTTCGCACGGACTAATGTGTTAATAACGGCCGGCCGCTGCAGGCCCTGTAGAGTCTATCACCTCATGACTGTTATGATTGTTTTCTTTCTTCTTGTTTCTTTTTTTGTTTCTTGCTGACCTCGTTGCTTTTCCACTGTTCCTATGACGACTGTCTCTGCTAGTCAACAGGATCTGGCTCTTTTATTTGTCATGGCAACACATTACACATCAGAAGCATGCCCTTAGCAACCCTTCTGGGGCTGGTGCTATTAAAACAACATTGAATGGCTGGATCATTTCAACTGAATTGTAATTACAGTGTAATACAAACCATATACAGTAGCCTACCCAACTTATTGAGAAGGTAATCAGAATTAAATGGTTAAGGTATACATGTCATTCAAGATATATTCAGAGAAATCAACATCCACATTTTATTTAACATTTTGTTTTATATGTATTTGCATTTCTCCACAATCTTGCTTCTAAAATAAATATGATTACTTTTTATTTTAAATAGGTCTAAAACAAGACAAACATGTTCAGATATTTCATTTAATTGAAGTTGGTGTGAATATATGGCATAAGGCATGTGAGATTTCCTTGTCTTTTCCTTATCGAGACATTATGCAAGAGTTCAAATGAAACATGCCTTAAGCATTTCCTCTGATCCCAGAGCAGCTGTTGGCACTAATACTACACACACACACATACTTTGCTATGTACGCTTGCTATGTTCTTCTACGTGTGGTATGTAATCTAAAATGCAGATGCACTGAAAAGGTCATTCAATCTGAGATTGCCAATGATTTATAATCCCAAACCCTCTCTTTCCCCAATCCAGAAGTGAACATGTTGTGTGCTGGTGTTTATTCTGTTGGCTGTGCTGTTTGAGGATGTTTGCTTGCTTTTAAAAGTGTCAAATCCCTTGGATGGTGATGGGGAAAAAAGGAAAATTAATAAAAGGGGGAAAAAAGAGACATTTTCTCTTCTGTGTTCTTAAACTTCAGCCATTTGTACAATTTACATAAAAATAATTTTGAATCAGGAAACCAGAATTAAGTAGACTAATGCATCTCACTAACACATACTGAATCCTTTAGTAGTCTGTTATCATTATATCATCAAATTTGATCATCATCATGAGATTTATGATATTTGAACTATACATACACATACATATATTTAAATCTAACGTCTATTTTGAGGTTTAAATTGACTATTTTCTAAGATTATATGAAAAATATTACAAAACAAGTGTTTCCACAGCTTTTGGACCCCATTGTACACTCTAAGAAAAAAAAATGTAGAAAAATTAATATCGTCTCGGCAGAAAATTACCAGTACAATTTCTGTTCAGTTTACAGACATTTCCTTCAACTCTAAAAAACAATACAATGCAGCGCGTAATTCAAAATATGGGACAAACATGTAAAAAATCTTCATACTTCAACCTTCATACCACTGTCGCAGTCTGCAGCGGGTGTGCCCAGGAGGGCCACCAGATGACTGTGTTCTGGGAGCACATGGCCAGTATATTGGACTTTTCTTGGAGTGTATTTGTATTTGCACAAGTTTTGAAGACCTTACAAAAAAAAAATTGTTTCAAATGGTTTTGTCCACAATCATTTCATTACCAAGTGTTTTTTTTTTTTTTACATTCCAAAGTATGAATCCTCACAGTTAAACTTCACAAAAGTGCAGATGCATATTATAGATGTTGCCACAAGGTGGTGCTCCTGTATACGAGAATTAGCCAGATCTCTGGTCATTCGTGTTCCAGGCTCACAACCTTGTCTTTGTAAACTCCTTTGAAAAGTTATCTTTTATTCTTTCAAAAACATTTCATACAGCCTCACCGTCCATCTTGCATATGGAAACCTGATGAACTTTCATTGTCAGAGATGTTTCAGGTGCATTCAGGGCACTGTTGCTATGTGCAGTAAATGAGTTCTTATTTGCGGTAGGCGATGCATTAGTAGGCCCCCAGGAGTCAGTAGATGTAGATGGGAAACCCTGTGGAGATTTGGGGCCATGCATAGGGTCCCGAGCAGAGGCCGGAGGGCTCCAGATCCTGTGTGTTCTGCTGAGGCAGTGGCCACGGAGAACGTTCTGGAAGGCCTTCTTGAACTCTTGACTGAAGCACGGGTAGATGATGGGGTTGAGGCAGCTATTTAAGTAGCCAAGCCAGAAAGTAATTTTGAAGACAGTGTCCGGGGGTCTATGGGATGGGAAGATGGAGCCTTTGGAGACACGGAAAGAATGAAATGACAAAATTACTATATGGAGCAAGAGACCTCCATCATTCATAAGGTCACCCCAAGACGGAGGGTCAAATGGTTTTGGATGTTTCATATTTTCAAAGGCTTTGCTTTGATGTGCGCATTTCCTTCCAGTATTTTGAAAGCTTTGAATTGGATGCACAAATGACTGACTCATTGCATCTTAGCTGTCCAATTACTAAACACACAGGTCGATAAATAAGCTGCATTTCCATCAAAGTTCAAATGATTTGCCTGCAAACACATGTGGAATCCATAGAAAAGATGGTTTTCTGAACTAGGGCTGCTGTTAAAAGCCTCTGTTCTAGGTTGAAACAGACTGCAATACTTTCTCTTTCTTTCATAATTCATTCTTTTGTTGTAAACAAGCTCATTTAAATGCAATCTAAAAGGCCCAGCAAGGATTATGTCAACGTTGTTTACGCACAGAGGCATATTGTGCGAGAACATCGAGTCGTTTGGAAACATGGGTGAGAATAAACATCAGAAAATAAATGTAATGTGTTTCGCTTGAAAACAGAGTGTGTCTATTAAATACGCTCACATACCTCATTTAATTTAACGAAATATTTAGAGCAGTATGTTCTTAAAGGTTCAACAAAATTTGGTCATCGTTTACTCACCCTCATGTCGTTACAAATCCAACTTACTTTCTTCTGGATGTTTTCTGAGAAATGAAAATGAATAAGGAGGAAACAGCCAAAATGACACTCATGCACTATATTTCTGCTGAAGGCGTACAATAGATTTGTATGAGGAACAGACCGAAATTGAAGCTATTCAAATCTCATTTGTGGCTGTTTATATTTACAATAAGCTCCCCTCTGCAGTAGCTCTTAAATATTTTATCATCATTTTAAAGAAAAACAAAACTAATATAAAAAAAATAATTTAAAAAATGTAATAAAAATTGTGTGTGTGTGACCAAAATGTAGAAAAACAAAACAAACAAAAGCAAAACAAACAACACAACACAAGCTACTAACCAGTAGCTCTCAAAACTCATTCGCACTTTCACATTCAAACCTTAAATAATTTGCCATTATATTCTATAATTTTTCTACTAAAAACAAAAGTAATATTTACTTTTGTTTAAAGTAATACAAGTTGTGTAGTGTGACCAAAAACAAACAAACAAAAACAAAAATAGGCCTAAACAAAAACAACACAACACACACAATATAAAACAAAAAGCAAAACAAAACAAAAAGTCACTGAATAATATTAGATAATTGATTCTTTTATGACAAAAACATGTTTGTTCAGGTTGGAAAATGTTATGTGGTGCAACTGTGGTGTGAAATTAATATTGTACATTTATAAAAGAATATAAAAAAAATATCATCTGAATTCAAATTGTATTTTATTGTTTGTTTGTTTTGTTTTTTTGGATGGGCTTTGCTGTGTTCACAAAAACGTTTAGTTTATACTCACTTATGGGCAGCACCAGGAAAAAAGGCAGCCAGCAGAGCACAAAACATCCCACCACAATCCCCAGAGTCTTGGCCGCCTTCTTTTCCTGGGAGAACTTAAGCAGACGCATGAAGGCGAAGCGCGAGTTCTTCGAGTGTACTGCTTTCTCCTTCCCAGCGGCATGCTGGGCGTTGTGACAGTGGATCCGCAGGGTCACTCCGTGCTCATTTAACCCATTCGTCTGCCAGCCCTTCCTCATGGAACGAGTCTTTTGCCGGGCCACCACATACACTCTGCAGTACATTACCAAAATCACCGTCAACGGCACGTAGAAGGAGCATGCAGCGGAGAAGATGGCATATCCCGGCTCTTCATTCACTCTGCACACCGACTCGTCCTCCGGCATGGGCTCCCTCCATCCGAACAGCGGGCCGACAGAGATGGCAGCCGAAAGAGCCCATAGAGCCACCACTGCCGCCAGTGCCCTTCGACCTGTAGCCATGGAAGGGTACCGCAGCGGGTAACTGACGGCCATGAAGCGATCCACAGAGATCACGCAGAGACTGAGGATGGATGCCGTGCAGCATAGCACGTCAAGTGCAGTCCAGGCATTACATAAATGATGGCCGAACACCCAACGGCCCAAGGCTTCAGATGCGGCGGAAAACGGGAGCACCATGGAGCTCAGAAGTAGGTCTGCAACGGCTAGATTGGCAATAAAATAATGCGTCACAGAACGGAGATGGCGATGGCACACCACGGAGAGGATGACTAGGATGTTGCCCATCACACCGAATATTATAAAGAGCATCAGCACCAGGCCCAGAGCCAGTGTCTTAGTGATGTCTATGTCAAACGCAGGTATGGCAGTGCAGTTGGGACAGTTCTCAGGAAAAATGGTTAAACTTATGTTATCTTCTGCTGGAAGCACGTTGGTCATGATGTGAGAGTCCCTAAGTGCAAGTTATGAGGTTAAGATTGAGTAGCGGACATGCTGTGCAGATGATAACCATCCATGACTTTTAATATGTTTGTGGTTTCAACACAAACACGCTTTAGTAGCCTGCCAGTCACACGTGAAGACATTTGACTGACATTTCATCTTCTCAGGTATCTCTTTTGATATCAGCCATTAGCCATCATAGTTTTTTTCTGATCTTGCAACCTTAAAAAGAAAAAAAATACAGATTATAAGCAATGTTTCTGACAGGATTTTGTTTTTGCACCAACCCTCACATGCTAACTTGCTCAACCAAAAATCCAATGCTATTTTTCCCAACTCGTTTATCTTTTTTATGCAACCCTGTTATGGATATGTATCTTTAACTACAAGTGTAATGTTGGTTTTTGGGGTTTAAGTTTCTTGTCTTAGTTCTTGTCATTGTTATGTCCTTCAGTCAATGTGTCATGTTGTGATTGGTTGTTTTAGACATGTGTCTTGTTTCTCATTGTTTGGATTGTGTCATGTGACCCATTTGGTTTGATATATATATATATATATAGCCCTCATGTTGCCAATGCCATTGTCTCTTGTCTAGCTTTGTTCGTGTAATCTACTGTTTGGTGAGTTTGTTCATGTTTTTGCCAAGTCTTGTTCATTGTGTTTCTGCTCACTTTTGGATTTTATTAAACTGCACATGGGATCTCATTCAACTTGCCTCCAGTGGATGTTCATTACAACAAGTTAACATAAACATACAATAAGTAACTAAAGTGATTTAAGTTTCATTAACCTAATGAATTAGCATTTTAACGTTGCTTTCCAAATAAAACAGTAACAGTTGTTTGCTCGAGTAACCTGCTGTTCTTCTTCAACTGTTATACCTACAGTGAGTATCTACAGTAAGAGCAGTGTGCTAGTATGCATTTCTGAATTTAGCCATTGTGTTCTGTTCAGACTGATTCATTAGAAGGATAGATTCCTGTTTCATTTTGAGAATTGCGATAGATTGTTGCAATGAATGTTTGTTTTCGTTTGCAGTCAGAGAGATGATCACAATTGAAAGTTGTTCATTTTCAGTATATATTATTTTGAGGCACTTACAAATCACAATTCGGATAAAATACAGATATTATCATAAAAATGTCTCAATATCTGGCTATGAACCACTTATGTCTTTAGCTCAATGCGACTGATTCTTAACCCTTCTGCAATAAGTAATGGGATGGAAAAGTGCCTGTTCCTTCAAGTTACTATTGGGTGAATTGTTTCGGTGTAGCAGTTGTGTCCTGCGGATGTTTAGGCGCCTCAGTTCACAAAAGCCATTTAGGAATGATCTTTTTGTCAATATGGTGTGATGCACTAACTGCAGGAGCTATATACAGGCCAAATCTCTTTCACTGAAACAGAACTAAGAAGTTCCTGCTCCAAAAACCTTAGGAAAAGAAATATAAGGTGCGTTGCCAGATATCATATTGGAAAAACGCTTTAAAGCTGATTAAGCAAAGCTTGGGGAATTTATATAAAGATTTATACACAAACCAGACACGGCAACATGGAAATTAATATGCCTTGTGCTTACAAATAAAACCTAGATGTATACATTCAAACCATAAAATGTATGATTAAACAAAAGTCATGTTTTGTTGTAATCAGGTGTGCTGACTTTGAGTCTGTCTATCATCCATCTGGTGAGCCTGGCTAAATATACTGTGCCCAAAATGAGAGGGGTAATAATGATTTTATTATATTATTATACAGTGTAATGTTTGACAAATTATGAAACTGGACCGACCAAAAGGCTTCCTGTATTTTTGTTAGAATCAAAGGCATTTAAGGAGGAAGTTGTCACAATGGAAACTTATTTGAAAAAAATAAAAATAAAAAAATTAACGAGTTATGCAACATATATAAATATTTGATGATATTGTAATTATATAGGCCTATATGCAAATTCCTTCAAACTACAAATATATGTCAACATTTATACATGGCTGCTGAAAACAGTCACATGACCTTGGCGCCTCTGAAAGATGATAGGTGCGTTCGACTTGAAGCACGGCTACAGACGGCAGTCAATGAGAGTAGCCGCTTGCAGTTGGGGGCGGAGTTGAAAACGGAGCCGTCAAGCCGGACATTTCTGCTCCCGTTAGTTACGCTCTCGCGGTGTTTGTGCTGCGTTCGCAAATATGTTTATTCAACCAATCAAACAAACATTAAATTGCGTTTTTTTGTCTTCCTTCAGACTAAATATCCTTCTCAAAATTAACTGCACTTACCTTAATTCAGAACAACATCTGTAAAAGCGAATGAGTTTTATAAAACAATAACTAATGATCAAATTTGTTTTTGTCATACTAAGTTATAAGCATCATATAAGCATTATAAAGTTATATCATTTTAATTAGTGTCTTCTTAGCTTCTAATAGGCATAGCTATGTGTCAAAGATGTCAAGCTAGCAGCCTATACCAAGTTTTATCACGGCTGTCAGTGTAGAGACGGTTGCAACAACCCAGCATGCTGTCCCTTACCACAACATTGATGTAAAAACTTCCCATAACATTACATAATTGTAATTCTATGGATTAATAAAGAACCCTTTAAATAGTTAGGTATCTCTCCTTTTTATTTAAGTAAATAGGTTAAAAATCAGTTAGAGTAAGGTGGACTAATTTCCTTCACTCTCACCCTCTTACACGTCATCACACACACACACACACACACACACACACACACACACTTATTAAGTCAGTTACCTAAAATGGTAGATTTGTCTAATTTGAATTTGAAAAGTAAGACCGATTACAATTTGGTTAACTGCTAGTCAGTCAAACTAGTTCTTTAGACGCAGTCTTAGCATATGCAACTGGCCCCAGTTCAGTAAACTTTCACAGAAGTTAACAGAAGTAGGCTATTCTTAAATTTCAGTGTCTTGATTTTGATTACATTAATATTTTGTAGTTCAAATGTATTTTAATAATTAACCAAAACATCTGTGCACACATAAAATAAAGTAATTTCAAAATGATATTTAAGAATGAGTTTAATTACATTTTAATGAATGTTGCAACTGCCCCTGTGGACTGTTGCAACCATCCTGTTGTGGGCTCTGTTGCAACATTTGACTTTGTCTATTGAAGTATAAATTGTATGTATATTATCATATGTACACATGTTAGTGTGGGTGAGTAGCTGACAGATGTTGCTTTATTGTATTAAAATGTTGGCTTTCTAATACAAATAGTCTCTGAGAAACTAAAGGAAATGCGAAAAGTGTTGCAACTGTCCCCACTCTCCCCCTACTAATACTTTCATTTCACTTTTAAAAGATGAGTATATACAATGTAATCATTAAACAAACAAAAAAAATGTTTTCAAACATGTTTCAGTGTGTATAAAGACATATTAAATATATATATATATATATATATATATATATTTCTTTTTAGTAAATTTGCTACTTAACCTAATTATGACAACATTTATTTCAAGAATTTGAGACTTCTACTTAAACATTTCTTCTTTTTGCGACTTCCAAACAGTTACACAACCTACTTTGACTGACAAAGATGATCAAAGTGAATTTTAATTCAGAATGTTCTTAGAAGAGGGTTATTCAAGTCATTGTCTGTATCAATCGCATTTTTGATGTATTTCTGAATAACAATATATCTGAACTAAAAAAAAAAAAGAAGCATCACGTCATTGATACATGTGCATTTTAAAACTTAAGTGCTTTTTTGTGGGCCTCTTAGGTCTTCTTGTGTTGGTTTGATATGAAAGTTTCTAAGCACAATTTGTTTCTGCTTGAACAGTCGGTGGAGAACAGTATAATTCATCAGCACTGATCACTGACGTCCCTGAAGGTCAGCTTTGGTAATGAAAGTGAATGTCACAGCCAAAGAAAATAAATGATTTATGTGGCTATATGAAATGGCATTCCCGCCTGTGGCTGTGAATGTCGCTTTGTATTTCTTCAACTGTCCATTACTTTCTCTCGAAGATCCACCAGCATGATTTGTTTCATAATTCTTTCCACAATAATCCATGCCCTCAATCTATGACCAGAACAAGAAAAGTCCTCCGACTCTCCAAAGGTTATGTGTCTGTATTGTCATTGCATGAGAACATAAATTAGATGTCATGTCATTTCAGTAAGACTTTCTTTATAGGTTACATTGATGGTGTTCTTTAAGTGTTTGACTGCTGGTCCCCATCCATTTTCATTGTATGGAAAAGAGCAGCATTAACATTCAAAACATCTTCTTTTGTGTTCAACAGAAGACCATGTGTTTTGAATGACAAGAGAGTGTAAATAATTCATTTTCATTTCATTTTTTCCCCCTAAAACAAAGAAATGAAGAACACATGCACCCTCTTTTTCTTTTTGTTTATTTTTTGGCTACATGCACCATGTCCATCATAGAATGCTTATTCATGCAAGATCTTATGTCCATGAGCTTTTGTGTCTTTAAATCAAAACCGTGAACACTTCTGTTTTGTGTTTTACGTATTCCTCCTTGCCGTGCTTCATGCAGAATTTTAATGCGAGCATGACTGATTGCTTGCACTGACTTTGAATGCCTTGGCTCCCATCTCCTCCCTTGTTGTCACTTTAAATATTTAAGCTATTGAAGCACTTGCCTAAAAGCTGCAGTCTCAAGACGTGCTGCGAATGTTAAGGGTCCTTCATTGTTTAGTTGTAGGGTTACTTTGGAAGCCAGCCAACGTCAGCAGTTGCACAAACCATAAAGAATGAGGAAGGAATGAATCCTCCGCTTAGACGCTGACAAACAACAGATCAGATGAATGGGGTTTAGCGCCTGAGAAGTGTCTTGTACGGTGGCCGAGAAGTGCAAAATAAATCACAATTCTGAAAAAAACAAAAACAAATTACAAACGCAAATGCAAGCCTAAAAAACAAAATAACAATTCAGAAATCACAACAACAATTCAGAAAACACAATGACAAATTCGAATCACCGTAGTCTTGGCCTGTAGAAAATGCATCGGATCCAATGGATCCATTACAGAATATTAGAATAAACAAAAATACCAGTACATTGTCATAGTGCTATTCTCACTGTATTAAAAACATAAAATATGAGAGTTTACAGCATCATCTACACACCCACAGCCAGTTTAGCAGAAAGTTTATGAATGTATAATGAAATTATTTAGTGATATTATTTGGGGAAAATATCGTTAAATAAATGTCACAGGGGGGAGGCGGGGATGGGTTTGACTCGGTCCGTTCGCAGCGGGGCCCGGTGCGACCGCACCAGTTGCACTCCCCTAAGGACACCCCTGCGCACCACACACACACACACACACACACACACACGCAAAACCTACATGGTTGTTCAATTATATTGTATTTTTAGTAATAATTACATTTAATTTATTAATTATAATAATGTTTATGTATCATTATCATTTATAAGTTATTTTTAAATGTGTTATTATTATTATTATTCAGTTTAATCTAGTATTGAGATACACGAAAAAGCAGGTTGACTCTGAGTCATTTAAAGTTTATTTGTTTGTCTATTCTGTTTTTCTTACATTTATCTCTGAAGTATTTTTAACCGTCAAAAATACATATTATTCATATTTATTAATTGGTTTTCGTTCATTTGTAGATATTTTGCTGATATGCACTGTATTTTTACTTTTAATTATTAATTTAAAATAAATGTTAAATTATTTTTTTTTATTCATGTCATCATCATTCATTTATTTCACTTTTTGCATGTTTTTTCTGACATTTGACTTCTGAATTTATTAATTGTAATTATAATTTATTTTACTAATGTACTGTTTAAAATCGATTTAATATTTAATATTATTTAATATTCTTTAATATATAGAGCAAAAACGGTCATTTATTTATTTCCCTCTTTAAAATGATATCCTGTCATTTGCATAAGAAAGACGAGTTGCTATTGGCTGCCGCGGTTCTTCTTTCCTGCGCGCGCAGGTTGGAATGGGAATAAGGAAGTAAACAATGTCCGCAGAAGGATGAGCAGTGTTTTCATTGGAAGGCGGGCAAAGTTTTCGTAGTGCTGTGGAAGTAGCCGTTAAAAATCAACCCCGTCGGCTCGAAACGACATTACCCCGCGTCTCTGGTTATTTAGTGAAAGAATACATTCACTAAGCGTCTCTTAGTGAAATAATACATACTTGAAAGGCACGATCTGGTGAGTGTATGAACGCTTCTATAAACTGACCAATATCAAGCAGATACAGTCGGAAACAGCAATACAAGATGTATGACTCAAGTCTGTATAAATAACCTCTTGGATGTGTATTCTAATGATATAATAGCTGCTATTAATTAATTACCTAGCTTGAGACAATAGCCTATCAACAGAATGTTATCAAATTACTGTATTTGAAATTTAATGTGGACTGGAATTTAGACAGTAAACATGACAGTCTGAAAATGATAGAATACAAGAATACATACTTGAAAGGCACGATCTGGTGAGTGTATGAACGCTTCTATAAACTGACCAATATCAAGCAGATACAGTTGGAAACAGCAATACAAGATGTATGACTCAAGTCTGTATAAATAACCTCTTGGATGTGTATTCTAATGATATAATAGCTGCTATTAATTAATTACCTAGCTTGAGACAATAGCCTATCAACAGAATGTTATCAAATTACTGTATTTGAAATTTAATGTGGACTGGAATTTAGACAGTAAACATGACAGTCTGAAAATGATAGAATACAAATCTAACATGAGTTTTCTACTGCACTATTGTGATGCATGTACCGTTACTGTATTATAAGTTAAAACTTTCTTTCTGCTCTCGCACAATAAACCACATCAGGAGCGGATACTCTCTCAGATAATCACGGTATAGTTTGCTACTCTTCATCATCTTCAAGTGCCAGTAAGCCTAAACATCATCATGATGGCAACTCGGAACAACACAGCCAGTGCTGCTCCAAACAATAAGGTGAAATACTCCAGGCTGGCAGATAGTGATGAAGGCTACATTGATCTACAGGTGAGAAAAACTGATGTAGGAAAATATATAAATTGTATTATATATGTATTGTTTGTAGCATAAATGAATAAACACTGTTTTATAGTTCAAGAAAACACCACCTAAAGTACCCTACAAGGCTATTGCCCTGGCAACGTTCCTATTTCTGGTTGGCTCTGTATTGATTGTTGTTGGATCCCTTCTTTTGGCAGGATACATTAATGTCATGGTGAGTAAACAAAACTGCAGTATTGTAAATATCTGTCAGTATGTTAGACAGTAATGTATGGTCTTGTTGTAGTACCCAGATCGCACGATTCCCGTTCTCATCATCGGCATACTGATCTTTCTTCCCGGATTCTATCATCTGCGGATTGCTTATTATGCTTCCAAGGGTTACCGTGGTTATTCTTACGATGACATCCCAGATTTTGACGACTAAATGGATCTAGTCATACCGAATGCTGTTACTTATATGTGTTTTCTGCAGATGTTGCATGATTTGCCTTTAGACTTTCATTCTCTGTTTACTCCGAGTTTCTCTGGGAGAGAAACTGTGGCACACTGTGCTTTATTGAGCTGAATATTGTTATTTTACCAAAAGAAAAAAGAAGTGCAATATTAAGCAAAATAGAGTATTTATTTAGCTAAATACATAAAAGGCCAACAAGAAATATGCTGATATTTTCGTAGCTTTTATAAAACTTGAAAAAGTATTGTTTTAAAAGCTAGAAAATGTATGTATCTGTAATGGAGCATGTTATTTACTGTATATACACTATATCAGTCAAATGTTTGGACACAAATTAGATTTGTATGCCAAAGATGAAAATAATATACTTTTTTTTTTTTTTTAACTGGATAAGTTAGTCTGGAAAGTGATGAAAAGTAGCCAAAAAGTAATGTACATGCCCTAAAAAAGTAATGTATTTATTTCATACTAAGTATGACTACTAAGTTCTAATCTATTAACATATTTACTGACATATGCTCGGGACTTACTGATATAACAATTATAATTTGGAGTACTACTTATGCACAATGCACATTTCTAAGCCTAAAATGTGTTTTAATATCACTGTTGATGAGGATCGTATGGTCTTTGAATAAGATCGGTCTTTAAATGCAAGATATTTAAAGTGTACCTGAAGTATACTTGCATTAGTTCCACTTCAGCACAATCAAATATACTTCAGTATCTTTAATTGGACTTCAGCACTACTTCTGCACAATTAATGTGCATTAGGTACAAAATTAGTTGTTCCAGTTTAGCAGACTTTACATATACCAGTTTAGTATACTAAAAGTACAATTGCAGGGTATATTTTATTAAGTACATAAATATGTAAATGTATTTGTAGTTTACTTAGCATGAAATAAATGTATTTCAAATACATTTTAGTATATTTATTTTTCACTAGGGTGGGAACTTCTGTATTGTTTAAAAAGTATCCCAGGACGCACATCATGTAGTCCTGAGTATGCAGAGCTAGAATCTAGGCAAAAAGTGGTGACTTTGAGGGGGAAAAAAGCATGATAGATGTAAGATATTTATGTTGTTTCCCTTTTTTGCTTACTACATTTTCCCATATACTTCTGTTTGTGTTCCCATGCTTGCATGTTTGTTATTTTGTAGTTTTATTGACCTAACCATTATTTTAAAGTGTGGAAAATAGTAATATTGAGCAGATGTGTTCAAACCTTTGACTGGTAGTTGCAGTATTGTTTTTGTGGAATAAACCGTTTTATTCAGTCTTCTCTTTGGTTTGAAAATGCTTGAAGGAAGTATGTTTGCCTTCTTGTGCTTCTGATTTCTGAGGGAACAAAAAGTTGTATTTTGAGATCCACTAAAGGTTATGAGAAGTGTACATTTTTTGATAGCTTTTTTTTTTTGTATTAAATATTTATGTATGTTGATATGCTTTTTTTTAAGTTAAGCAAAACGGAAGAGTACATTTATGAATTAAGATTTTTGTTTTCAAAACTATATAATATATATCGGAAATGACCGATTAGACACTTATAATGGTATACAATAAACCATACTTCTCTTTTGGTAGAGACTTTAATAGAATATTAAAAATTAAACTTTTATTGAATGGATGATCTGCATTTGTGTAAATGTGAAGTATACGACAGGAGGCACAGAAATGGGTAGCCAACAAAACAAGGTGCTGCACTTGACCTTCAGTTTTCAGGGTTATTGAACCGGAGGTAATATCAGCCTTAACATCTTTCTTTATGTATCCTTTTTGTCTCAAAACCGTTTTTTTTTTCCAATGTTAAAACTAGATATTGTTTGCAGAATTAATCATGCAACATAAGGAGGATATTGATAGCATATTGTTGTTTGAAGCATTTATTGAATACATACTGTTTCACATAGTATTAAAAAGTATATACTGTGAAATAAGCAGCAAGGTAGTGTTCCTTTCAAAGATGCCTCCTGTCCTGAAGAGAAAACACAAGAATTCACTGCCCTCTAGTGGTCAGTAGTTCAAAGTGTTGGAACTACGAAATAACACGTGATCTGCCACCGCTAGGGGTCCCACAAACTACTGTTTGATCCTGTAAATAAGACACTATGCCAAGCCGAACTTTGAAGACTGTTGCGGTGTAGTACTAATATATAATAGGCCTATAATAATAATTATTACTATTATTATTAACCGTGATAATAAATAATAATAGTAATAATCATTACTGTTCAGAAGAAGACGAAGTTTGTCTTGGATTATGTTCTTATGAATTTTATTGCAGGTGTAGCAGAGTAGAAATTGTAGTGTGTGTTTGTGTTTTACATTACAACACTTCATGGTTTAGTTGCATTGAAATTCATGGCAACACCCATGACACATTTTCACTTAATTTCACTACCATATTATCCAACCCACATTCTAAGCCAGCTCTTGTCATGAGTCGTCTCAGTAGTGATTTCCGTGTGCCCAGATGTCAAATTGACCAAAGTACAACATCAGACACACCTCTGTATTATGAGGTCAGACGGAGTTAAATACCCTATGCCTGTAAAAAATGTAGGGCTGATGAATAAAACGTTTTTCTGTATTATATGCCAGCTGCCTTTCAACCTGTAAAACATTTAACATTTTAAATGATCCTTTGATATTAAAACACATTCGTTCTTCAGACGTGACAGCTGGTTATGTGTAAATGTGTGTGCTGGTCCATTTGTTTGTCCGTGTACTCTGCGCATGCGCGCCTGTGTTTGCATGGGTTTGGTGAAGCAGCAGCGGGAGGAGTGAGTGAACTCAAGAGGTGCACTGATGCGCGAGCGCAACCCTCCCATAGAGACTAACTTTACGCGCTTGGTTTTCTTCACTACATTCATAGACACAAGAGGAAAGTGAAATATTATTGCCCAGTGTTGTGAAGTTGTCCCTGAGAATTTGATTATGATATGGAATTAACGCTGAGAGAGTAAGAGTATTAGTTCTTCTGGAATAATTCTACGCGTAGTATTTTTCCGTCATCAACTCAAAACAGCGCTGCTTACTACAGCTGCTAGATGAAGTGATACAGGTGAGTATATAAACAACAGCTCACTCTGATTTACAAGTTCCGTTCTTTAAGATAGACTAGGTTGGAAAGAAGAAACATTTCTAGATTAGAAATTGAATGTAATAAAAAAAAAAAACATTTTTAATTGTGCGTTTTGTGTAATCCTAAAACCGAATGAGCGGTAATTACAGCACCATTTAATTAAGAGTAAGTTTAAGTCACTTGTAGCCTATTTAAGCGCAGTATCTTTAATAAGTTACGTTCACTGGTCACGGTACACTTCATCTATGGTTTACATACAGTTTCATCATGTGATGCAAACAGTAAAAAAACGTATTACTTAAATACAGTAGAGTACTGTTAAAATTGGCTGTAAATTAACGGCAATTTCTTAAACGGCAAAATATTGCCCAGAATGCATTGTTTTCTACAGCACATTACTGTTTTAATGGAAAACAGTACATTACTGTCAGATTTGGCCGTTATTTTACAGCACTTTTTTTTACAGTCTATCTATCTATCTATCTGTCTATCTATCTATCTATCTATTTATTCGGTTTTATACAGGCTAACACACAGAATAATGTTTATTTGCCAAACTTAAGTTGTATTATATTGCCAGCAACATTTATATGCTGATTTGGGTTTATTGTCTATTTATTTATTTATTTATTTTTTATTTGTTGTTGTTGTTGTTGATAGTGTGTTTGTTTGAGAAGTGGGGGATTTATTTAAGGTTTGACTGTTAGCGAGGACAAATTAAAGGGTTTTGTTGCCTCTGCAAGGGGTCCAAGTGGATTTGTGGGGGCAGGTCAAGCAGATTTGCCAACATCTACCCAGTATAGTGTTTTATAATATCCAAAAGAGGCTTGTTAGTTGTTGTAGATCAATTTCTGACCTGTTCATCTATAGTGTAACATAGGGTGAATTCAGGTTGATGGCTGATTGGGACACTTTTTCCCAGTCATTTCAATGACAAAAAGTATCATTCAAACTGAATTCATTCCTACATTTGGACGTTTAATCTTTTTAGTTTTTTTCTTTTGGGTTAGGTAACTCATTGAATTGCCGTTATTGAAGTTCATTAAGCGTTCATTCATCAAACTTCCCTAATTGAGTGTAAACAATCCTTATTGAGTGTAAACAGTCCTTATTGAGTGTAAATAATGGCTGTGACAATGGATTTTCCTTTTCATCAAATGTTAGCCCAGTGTGACTCACGTGTAGATCCGGAGTCAGTCGCATGCGTAATGTAGTCAAATTCATAGTATACCACAGTGTATTCGCTGGTCAGAGACATCATTCTTATTTACAGTGATATTAAACTCACTTTTTCCAGGCTCACTGCAAGCCAGATTATCCTGGATTACACTGAGTCTCTGTGTCTGATCTGTCATGAATCAGTCAGCATTCATGCACAGCACCATGCAGTGTATGGATTATGATGCTTGCATATGCAATGGTGTTATAACATTATCATTACGGAAAATCTGTAATCAACACTGTCAAGGATATGGCACTTTCTCTCTTCATCAAATGGCTGATGACGTTTTTTGAGGGTTTGACACTTTTGAATTTATACGTGCTTATTTCTGTCACTGTTTGCACCACTGCAGGAATTTGCATGTTGGTGAAGACTTTTGGGTTGACTGAATATTTTTTCCTCATACAAACAGTGATCTCATTCCATTTGTTTTTTAGATCATTTTAACTGGTTTATAGTAGACTAAAGCAATCCACCTATAGCAGCTAAATCTCTATTATCATTCTAAAATGTGTTTGGATGGTTTTTTTTTTAAGTGCACATCTGGCTGCATCATCTATTGAGTTCATAAAAAGGCTTTTGTTAAAGCTTTGTAAAATAAGGAAAGTGGGTTAACATTTCTGACCTCCACAAATCAATGGTTAGTCCATTTGGCTGATTAAATCCGTGAGCTCTGGTGTAGCTGCGATCACGTCAGCAGGGAATCTGCTCTGAGCCTCAGAGTTTCAGGTCCAGCTGTTACAAATGATCTGTTTATTTGCTCCAGTGAACAAATGCGTTTGTAAAGTAGGACTCACTTTCACGGGATGACGTGACTACTGTTTTAAAGGCTTTCAAAGAGTAAATAGTTCTGTCGCAGGTTGCTAGTGTGGACGTTCCTTGTTTGTTTCATTCTTTACAATGTTTTTTGTGCTTCGTTGTGCTTGCTTTGCCACATCTGAGAGGAACGCAGTCGTGTGAGGCTTTGTTACATCTCTGGCCTCATTTAAAGTCAACATGAAGCCCCCTTAGAATCTCATTTTACTTCCATGAAATGAAACAGGATATTCAATGACACAATATTACAAATGAGCAATTTAAACATCAAAAGTGGGTGTTATGTAGAGTTCTGCAGAGATGACGTATTTTTGTAGGGCAACTCAGAAATTAGCATCATTCTGGTTCCCTGGACAAAAACCCAGTAGGATTTTTCCATTGGCTTTTTGGATTATTGCTGTATTGTTCATCATGATAATCTTCACAAATTAACACTACTTTTATGAATTTTGAAATACGATCACCAGAGGTAAAAGCTATAGGCTATATATATAGATATTGCTTAAACAGTCACTAAATGTGTGGCCTAAGTGACGTCAGCAGAAAAAGAAAGTTGGAATTACACATTTTTACAGTCACAATTAGACTGGAAAACACGTTACAAAAGTTAATAGTGTAGTAGTGTAATAGTGTAAGTTTGATTTATTGTTGACTTTAAGAACAAATTTACTCTATTCATGCTTAAAATATTGGCCTAACACTCCTTTATCTGATATGTTAGAATATTTTTTTTTACAGCCCAGCTTGATTAAACAAAATTTCTGAATTTTATTGTCATCCTTTTCTACTTGAATGCAGTATAGGTCAGATATGAATAATTGAATGACTGGTGATCCTTTTGCATTAAGCTTAAGCTTGTAATGAATGGGCTATATTTAGCTTTCACGCTCGATTTGGCCCAGTTCCTTCTCATCACAGCCAGATTTATAGACTGAGAGAAATTTGTGACACGAGTTCAACCAGTCCTTTGTAAACCCCAAAAATGAATGGACGACTGAATTGAACTCTTTCAGTGTCTTAAATTAGCATATCCTACAATATGGTCCCAGTTTAGTGTCATTTGAAGACAGAAAATGGTATAATTCAACATTTGCTCACTGGTTAGACAAAATTTATAATAGTCAAGTACTGTAAGTCTGTAACCCTTGCCCCCAAAGGTTAATAAATTGGATTTTACTGCCGCTTATTGAAACTACAACAGTAAATCAAAAAGACAGCCTTTGTGTGCTTGGTAATTTATGTAGGACTTTGGTCTAGCTGGGATGGTGCTAAGATGTTGCTAACGTTCCCATTAAGATTGAACAATAATTAACATTATTTCTCGGTGTTTTGTGAATGTTTAAAATGATCAGATTTTAAATGTGTTAAAAAAAAAATCTCGAACCTTAGAGAAAGCATTAAGGGAATGTTCCATTTGATCATTTTGCAGACATTATGGGAAGGTTACTTTTGAGTGTTCTCTAAATGTTTTGAAACAAGTAGTAAGTAGCAACATTTAAAGAAAGTTAGACAAAAATTTTTTTCCATGAATGATGTATAAAGAACATTAGCCAAAGGTCTGGGAACGGGCAGAAAACAGTAGAAGAGCGCTTACCTACCAGCTTTTGTCAGAAAAAAACAAGTTTTTCAGCATCCCATAGAGCTGATGCATTGCATTTTACAACATACAAGGAAGGGATGGTGCTAAGATGTTGCTAACGTTCCCATTAAGATTGAAAACATTATTTCTCAGTGTTTTGTGAATGTTTAAAATGATCAGATTTTAAATGTGTTAAAAAAAAATTCTCGAACCTTAGAGAAAGCATTAAGGGAATGTTCCATTTGATCATTTTGCAGACATTATGGGAAGGTTACTTTTGAGTGTTCTCTAAATGTTTTGAAACAAGTAGTAAGTAGCAACATTTAAAGAAAGTTAGACAAAAATTTTTTTCCATGAATGATGTATAAAGAACATTAGCCAAAGGTCTGGGAACGGGCAGAAAACAGTAGAAGAGCGCTTACCTACCAGCTTTTGTCAGAAAAAAACAAGTTTTTCAGCATCCCATAGAGCTGATGCATTGCATTTTACAACATACAAGGAAGTACTACTTAATTACTCAAGTTCTCATGATTTTTGTACCACAAGTACTCTAAACTGTTGAATAGACGCTAACAAAGTAAACGGACTGGTAGCCGAGTGTGTGGTGAGAAACGTGTGACCTGTGGCATTGTCTTGGGACCCCTTTCAGGAGTCTTTAAGAATGGTTCTCCCTCATTGCATGGGTATAATGAGCAGGCGTATGCATTGTGCGCTGGTGCGTAGCGCACAGGCTCACAGTCAGCTAAGTGGAGCACTAGCTTTACACTTTGCACGAGTCACACGCTTTAGTATCTCCAGCGGCACCCAACAGACCTATTGCTTCTTGATGTGTTAATGATTTACCAGAAACGATGATGGGGGTTGGTCATGTGATGAGAGTGATGCGAGACACTATGATCCAAAAGCGCACCTTTTGTTAATAAAAGTTACATTTTTTCGTTTAATATAAGTGAGTTTGTCTTTATTGATGCTCTGTTTTCATTAAACAAATAAATACAAATAAATAAAACAATGAACCACAAACTAAGCATTTGTTTTAAAAGAGGGAAAAGAAAGACCTTATTTATTTGGGTTACAACGCAAGTAGGCTATAGCCTATCCGTCTTATTCATTTTGTTAATAAAAGTTAGATGTTTAATATAGGCCTATGCGAATTTGCCATTGTACTATTTTATGGCTGATGTGTTTTTATTAATAGGCTAATAATGAACCACAAACTACGATTGTTTTAAAGAAAGGGGAAATCCAAAGACTATATTTTCCTTATTCATATTGTTAATAAAAGTTCAAAGTTTAATATAAGTGAATTTGTCATCGTACTGTTTTATTGTATAGCCTTTTTTTATTAATAATATTAATAATAATAATGAGCCACAACCTAAGCATTCGTTTGAAGTAAGGGGAAAATCCAAAAACCTTTTATTTATTTGTTACAACGCGGGTAACGTATGTCTTATTCATTCTGTTAATAAACGTTTTATGTTAAATATAAGCTACTTTGTCATTGTAGCATTGCTGATGTTGTGTGTGTTTTTTTTTATTAAGAGTAATACTGAATCAATTTAATTTTGTTCCAAGAATAGGAAAGATCTTACATTAAAGATCAAAATAAGCGCTGCATATGCGAGAATGCGAGACTGGTTGCTGCTGAGCAAATAGAAGTTCTCGATCTTTCTCTTCTGTATTTTTGCAATGGCTGTAGAAATGGTTGTTAATTCTTGTTTTGGGTACGGCACAGACATGTTAGAGTACAATAATAGGATCAATACAATAGTATGATCAAAAAGTCATGGCAACTTCCTAGTTCAGTTTAAGTTGAAACAACTTTCACAATCAATTTGATTCAACTTAATTCATGTTTTACTGTTGCTTATTGTCATTGTAGGCTTAGGCTACTTTTTTCTATGAATTTTAATGAATATACAAATTAATAAAATTATTTTTAGTTTTTTTTTTGGACAAATTTTTCATTTATTTATTTTTAACACCGCACCACCAGCCCCCCCATTTTTTCTTGGGCTACACGCCAGTGGGTGCTGCAGCACCCTCAGCACCCCTACTTCCCGCGGTAATGGAGAGGTGTCAGTGAATAAATGGGAAAACAAGTTTGTTACTTATTTGAAAAAGTAACTCAGATATCTTCTTGTCAATTTAAAAGTAATACATTACCAGTTACTTGAAAAAAGTAATCTGATTACGTAGCTCGCATTACTTGTAATTAGGGCTGGACAATAATTCAATATCAATATGTATCGCGATATAATTTTTTTCAATAACAGTGATATGATTTTTAAACACATTTCCGATATTTCGATATACATTACCAGTTTCCCATACATTGATTTATTTATGCCGTAAAAGATTTATATTTCAGATAAATAGTGTTCATATCGATATCGGAATTATATCGTATCGACCGAAATTAAGAAATATATCGTGATATCAATTTTGGCCATATCGTCCAGCCCTACTTGTAATGCGTTACCTCCAACACTGGTCTTGAAGTGTGGCATGCGTTTTTATGTAGTAAAATGTGTTTTTCTTTGTCTCTTACACTTACAATATTGGTCAACACCATCAAATTTAATATATATATATATATATATATTAGAGATTTTAAAACAAAGGGCTTTTCAGTGGAATTAGATCATAATGCAAATGTTTAATTTTGCATAGATACGTAATAAATGAGAGAGGCTTTCAGTAGTTACAGTGTATTTAATCATATTTACAGCTGGGAAACTAAATTTAATTGGCTTACACAGCCAGGAGCGTCCTCTCATGAACTTAAGGCATCACTTGCTGGACTGGAGTTTGACTCATAGCTTATGAGTCAAACTCATTTTACAATCTTCCTTTCAACTGTGTTTAGGTTTATAGATGAATTAGTTCAATTCAGAGATGTTGTTGAGCTTACTGTGTACATATATACAATACAATGTGTACATAAGATCCCATAATCCTCCTGTGTGCTCTGAGATTACAGGAACAGGCAAAGCAAAGGAGGTGTGGACGTGTTTGTGACATACTCTATGGTTTAGCTCATATCTACTAGTCAGATTGCGTTTAGCATAATGCTTTCTGTGGTTGAGGTTTGTTTGCCTGTCGTTTGATCTTGTGTGTTTGATGTTCTTCAGGTATGTGAATCTGTATGAATACCCATCATGCTACTGAAGATTCTTCCTCTGTTGGAAGTCATTGTTGCAGTACTGTCCCTATTCAGTGAGTATTATACAGTAACTACTTTACAATTGATATACACACTAACCTTCTTCTCTTTATAAGTCTCTAGTTTAAATATATTTATATAGTTTTTTTTGTTATTATTTACAAGATTTCCTTGTATTTTCTAATTATAGATCACACTAGTACAGCAGAAGTTCACGTCCGTGCAAAGAAAGGAGACACTGCTGTGTTGACATGCAGTCTTCCAGCCCTGGATGAGGGCAGCTCTGCTCCTCAGCACGTCATCGAGTGGGTGCGTCAGGGATATGATATCCCCATCCTCATCCAGTTTGGAGTGCACGATCCCCGAGTGCATCCCAACTATGACGGTGAGTGCCTCAACGCTGACAGCTTTTTTACAGGGGTTAACAACCTCGGGCACATGAAGGGTTTTAATTTTTGTAACACTGTTATCATGCATCAAAGGAAGAAAGAAAGAAAAATAAAATGAAAATAAATAAAAGCTATGAATGGATAATAAATAACAGGGTTGGGATTTCAACATTATATCAAAAATAAAATATATCAAATAAAAAAAAAACATTTGGAAAAAAAATATGAATGGGTAATTAATAACAGGATTGGAATTCTCACAACACTGTTATCATGCATCATTGTATCAAAATGTATCAAATGAAAATTAAATTTTGAATAAAAACTAAAAATGAATAATAAATAATAGGGTTAGAATTAAAAAAAAAAAAATAAAAAAAAAAGAAATGCATGGATAATAAATAACAGGGTTGCAAAATTAGCCTATATTAAGTGATTGCTCAGTCAAGAACATCTAGTTTGGCACCAGATGTTGATTTGCTGTAATTGCTAAACTTAGTTTTGCCATAAAGTAAAGAAAAATACATGATTATTAAATTTTCTTACTCATTTTTTATTCCTAATTCTTTTTTTTTTCTTTTTCTTTTTTCAAATTGAGCTTGACGTATGTAGAGAATATTGAGGATATTGAATGAGATCATGTGTTTGTTTGTTTGTTGAAAGGGTCCAAATAATGTTATTACTTGGGTGCATTTTACTTTTTTTGTAATATTGGGAAAATCATGCAGTAAACAGGGTTGAGTGCAAAATGTGGACACAGCTTTTTGTTAATTAAAATTGGTCAGTAATTGCAAATCATTTTTTATTACAATGAACTGAAAACCATTTCAACAGATTTTATTGACATTTTGGCATTAGATTTAAGTGTCTATATTGTTACCTCTGAGTTGGGACAGGTATTGCGTTTTTTGAAAAGCTTGCCAACCATGGACTGCCGCATTGTAAACCACATTTTACTATGGACAAAGCAGTATCTCTCACCTCTTTCATAATTCGTTCTCCTGAGTGCCACTTCGGTCATAGCGTGTCTCAACTTACAGTAACTCTGCTCTTTTGTGTGCTGTGGGACCTGCTAGTTTCTCCCCCCTCTCCCTATTGTGTCTTTGGCAGCTGGAATACAAAGGGTGTCTAAGGGGAAAAGAGCCTTTCAATAGGCTGAAAATACTTTTCCCTCCCCTGTTTTTAAAATGACAGTGGATCTAATATAGTAAAAAAAAACAGGTAACACAGCAAGTTTTCTGTGCTTGGATGAGCCTCACCTTCCAGGCAGTGAGCGAGCGTCCCTTTGCAAGTAAACAAATTCTAGCAGACAGCACTGCACCTGTTCATCGCGATGTTGCCCGGGTGATGGAATGCAAACCTACTGAGCATCAGCAATAACTGATTAAGTTAACTTATAGTATGGTTTATAGCCAAATAAATTTTCTCATGCAACAAGCAATTGTCTATGTGGTAATGTGTAAAGAATTATGAATTTGTTTACAAGCGACAGTTTATAAACACATTAGTTTACTTGTGTGACAAGCAAGCAACATGCAGCAGTTCATACACAAAATACACAAATTTGTTTAAAAATTGCAACAGTTTTATAAGTGAATTTGTTTACTTGTGCAACATGCAATAGTTCATACACAAATTTGTTTGTATGTGCAACAAGCAGTCAGTTTATTTGTGCAACATAACACTTCATGCACAAACTTGTTTACATCTGCATTAAGCAACATTTTAAGTGAATTTGCAGTGATTTGTAAGCTAATTTATTTACTTGTGCGACAAGAAACAGTTCATAAGTGAATTTGTTTACTTGTGCAACATGTAACAGTTCATACACAAATTTGTTTACATGTGCGACAAGCAACATCTTTTAAGCGAACTTAGAATGCTTTATAAGTGAATTTCTTGTGTGAAAAGCAACAGTTTATAAGTTAATTTGTTTACTTGTGCAACATGCAACAGTTCATTCACAATTTCGTATACATGTGCAGCAAGCAACGTTTTTAGATGAATTTGCAACACTTTAAGCACATTTCTGTACTTGCAAGTTTTCTTGGACAAACAAATGATAATTGCACAAACAAATGATAATGTCAGCAAATTTGACTCATTTAACAAGCAATATAAACATTAATTTGCTCTTGCACTAAACAATTGTTTATTAGCAAATTTGTTATGTGGCAAGCCATGGTTTACCAACATTTTTTTTTTTACTATTCAACAAGTGATGGTTTATGAACAAATTTGTTACTTGTGTGACAAGCAATGACTTGCAAACAAATTTGTTTACTTGTGTGAGAATCAGTTGTTTATAAACAAATGTTTGGTTGATAGTGGCTTCACATCTTTTAGCGTGTGTTAGCACATTCTAGTAGCATTTTAGGAGACTGAACACCGCTGGATATTGATTTTATTCACATTCCTTCCTTGTGAACTAAAAGAAGGAGTGAATGGCCTCATGTAAACCAACAGCCGATTAAAGGTTAGAGGGCGTCACAACTGTCGTTTTATGCGATGAGAAACAAAGAAAAGAAACAAAAGGTGTAAAGCCGGGACTTTTTGTGCAGTGAGGGGGGCAGGTGCAGCATGGGAAGAGGTGAAGGGTGAGCTTGGTGGGAATTTCATTGCCTTAGGCTATATAATGTCTCATGTGTCCACTCTGGAGCTCATAGTGATATTATTGAAGATGCCATAACTGTTACACGCCACAAAATCAAAATGTTTAGGTTTTGTGGTGGTCATTTTTATATACCTTAACTAGATAGAATCTAGCTTGCTACATTGGCAGTAAAGTAGAAGCGATCTGTAGATTGCGGGAGAAAAGCGTGACCATCAGAGGTCTATTCCAGATGACCTCCCATCCCCCTCATCTGTCACCATTCAAAAACTCAATAGAGTCAAAACTCTTTCTAACTAGCAGCACGCTATCTTGAAAGACCATTGGTCTGATCGAACCAAGCAGCTTCCCAGTAGCCTGTCATGGTGATTCAAATTTCAAAAGATAACAGTGTCTTGAAACACAATGAAAAGAATACAGATGACGAGTATGGTGTGAAACCCGACCCTCGCTTTCCTGAGCTGAAACTGGAGAGTCCCTACCTGGGAAACCTGTGCCAAGAGGTGACACAATGTCTCTGGGATACAAGGCAGCAGATAGGATTTAGACTCCAGGTTTCATAGCCTCAAGTCACAGACTCGTTGAATACAACCTCCAACTAGGAAACCTTCAAACTTTGAACCTTTTTGAATTTGAATAGGTGGTTGTAGTAACTTTGAGTGTTACTTAAATAGACTTAATTGCGGGTCATTCGTCCTAAAAAATTCCTACGTTTGTTTTTAAACATGATTTAACAGCTGTAAAACACTTGAAATAATTGTAATGCAAAATTCTGGTCTAACATTGCCTTCAAATGATGAAGTAAGTGGATACAAATGACAGCATATGTTACTTCATACATTAAGGAGTCTAATATTAGTTTCTCCTGAGATTTGAACTGCCGTCGACTAAGCAACAGAGTGAGCGTTTGTTTGTACGACCGTGATCTGCTGTGGGAAATGGTTAGTCAGTCATAAGTAAACAAGTGAGTTTGTACTTGCATGTGAAGACTTCAGATAAATCTTTGCTGCACCAGGAAACAGGTGAACACACATAGATGTATTTTTTTTATGCTTGAATATATTAGAATAACTATAGATTGTTGTTAAGAGATACTTCCCAGTCCTGTTTTTAGTCATCCATAAATGGGCATAAACTCTCATGCCTAAGGTTTGTTTGCTCATGTTTTTCTCATAAAATTTACCCAGAGGGCAGATTTTTTCCCCACACCTCTGGAATTAAGTTCTGTATTATGTTTCAGTTATATCACATTTGTCTCAGATGTTTCTCCTTAAATTGTTTAGAAGAAATAAAAATCTAAATTAGACAGTCGTTGACAAAATAAAAATGTCACACTATAACAAATGTGACCCTGGAGCACGAAAACCAGTCTTAAGTCGCTGGGGTATATTTGTAGCAATAGCCAAAAATACATTGTATGGGTCAAAATGATATATATTTTGCTTTTATGACAAAAATCATTAGGATATTAAGTAAAGATCATGTTCCATGAAGATATTTAGTAAATTTCCTACTGTAAATATATCAAAACTTAATTTTTGATTAGTAATATGCATTGAACTTCATTTGGACAACTTTAAAGGCGATTTTCTCAATATTTTGATTTTTTTTGCACCCTAAGATTCCAGATTTTCAAATAGTTGTATCTCCTGGTTTTGTGGTCCAGGGTCACAAATATGGAGAATATAACAAAGAATACATAGGAAATAATTTTAAATCTTTCTGATATGAGTCAAAATTTGCTAAGGGATAATTAAATGATGCACAGAGTTGTTTTTATCGTCTCTTATAACAAAACTCTTTTATTTAAACGCTCCATTATTACCCATAAGCAGGTTTTGACTCATATCTTTGCAAATCTGAGCACAGTGTGAGACATTGTTGAGATCTCTTCTAAAACTCTTCTTGTGGGTTTACCAGGTTCTTTTTCTTTGGAGGCAAATCAATATGGAGAATATAACAAAGAATACATGGGAAATAATTTGAAATATTTCTGATATGAGTTAAAATTTGCTAAGGGATAATTAAATGATGCACAAAGTTGTTTTTATTGTCTCTTATAACAAAACTCTTTTATTTAAACCCATGAATGTTCCATTATTACCCATAAGCAGGTTTTGACTCATATCTTTGCAAATCTGAGCACAGTGTGAGACATTGTTGAGATCTCTTCTAAAACTCTTCTTGTGGGTTTACCAGGTTCTTTTTCTTTGGAGGCAAATCTGTAAAGAAGGAGATTCAACAGAAGTCTCAGTTTGCTCTCATTGCTCTTTTGGAGAAACACTAAAGGGATCTCTGTGATTTCCCTCGTACTATAGCTGTTCTTTGTCACAGTGTGGTCTGAAATTTCAAAACTAAACAGTTTACTTTCTCCTCAGCTTTTTTCAGGAGTGTCGAGTAACTTGAGAGTTTAAATTCCTCCTAAGCCCCGCCCCCGAACTGATTTTAATCCCTGTCACCACGGCAACTAAATTCAAATCCACACCACTGGCAGGAGGTACCATGGCAACATTTTAGTGCTGGCTTGTACCCTGGGTGTCTGGGCTGGACAGGAACACATTGCATAGTCCAAATCCCCAGGGACGATGGCGTCCGTGTCCCTTTTTCCGTGACCTCTGGCTTTCATGTGGGTAAAATAAACAGGGGTGGATGGACCGTGATGCTCTCAGCTGTTATCTCAGGCTGAGTTCTGTTTCCACAGTCACTCCTCTTGGGAGCTTGGTTAATGATTGCTGTCACCACCTATTTTCATAAACACATCATAGCTATACTCCATGCATCGGCCGCACACGTGTTTGCAGATGATGGATTTTCAGTTTGGAGTCTGTTTTATCTTTGATGTGGCTTCTGTGGTGGAGATTTTGACCGCCAGTCTCTTTAAATGACTATAGAGTTTTAGAAACAAACACACGAGTCTTTGAAAAGCAATTTTCGTTGAATGAAAGAGAGATAAAGAGAGAGAGAGGAAGAGAAAGACGAAAGAGGAGGGAGGGGTGAGTCAGCAAACATCGTGGCTACAGGGTGCAGTCACCTGGCAACTGAGAGATAGAGTTTCAAGCACTAAAAAGATCTAGACTAAACACTCAGTCTATCTGAGCCATCTCCAATTAAACTAAATGGTATACTGGACACGTAAATGTACAGTGTGCATTTTATAATTTAATTATTACATTTAAATAAACAAAAATCATTAAAACGTAAATTCCTCTTCCAACTAAAATAAATGGTATATTAGACACTTAAATCTACAATGTGTAATTTAAAATGTAAATTCATTAATTTAATTTAAATTAAATTGTTAATTATTTTGTTGCATTATTTACATTTATTTGAAAACGTTAAGTCTGAACCAAATATGCTTTATTTGTACAATTTGATTAAAAAAATATTCAGCTAAAATATGTGGTATATTGGACACTTAAATGTACTTGTATTTTAGAAATTAAAATATTTTAATTTTAATAAAAAAATCATTAAAAATGTAGTTTTTGTTGCATTATTGAAAGTAGTATAATTGATTAAAAATAAATGGTATATTTGACGCTTAAATATATAGTGTATTTTAGAATTTAAACTAATTTATTGAATTTAAATGTAAATAAATTCAATTAAAATGTAAACTATTTAAAAATGTTAACTCTGAACTAAAAAAAAACTTCATTTGTACAAACCTTAATTTGAACTAAATAAACTTCATTTGTAATTTTTTTCCTTTGATTTTTGACAATAAAATTGTAAACTTAATTTAAATGGACATTAAATGACAACTGATTAAAAGCAAAAGCATTTACATGTGCTCATACTTCTAAAATAATAATAATATTATATTTTAAATATTATTTTATATCTAGCTTTTTTGAAGCTTGTTAAAATTAATTAAATTGTATAATTTATATCTGCAACATACACTTTGCATTTGTTTTGTGCAAACTCACAGATTCCATGTGTATTTTATTTTAAATTGAGATTAAAATTGTGAAAAGTTATATTTGCTCATAATAATATAAAAAATATAAATAAAAATAATACTAATATAGAAAAATACTAATAGTACTCATATAAAA
Organism: Sinocyclocheilus rhinocerous; assembly: GCF_001515625.1. Classification (NCBI taxonomy): domain Eukaryota; kingdom Metazoa; phylum Chordata; class Actinopteri; order Cypriniformes; family Cyprinidae; genus Sinocyclocheilus; species Sinocyclocheilus rhinocerous. The sequence continues at coordinate 406,981 of NW_015627050.1, forward strand.
AAAATCTAACACATTTGCAAATGTACCACACTTTATATCTACATTTTTTTTAATATTTAGCTTGTTTTCTTGTAGCTTGTTGGATTATTGAAATAAAATATATATTTGATATTTGAAAAATATGCAGTCTGCAACAAAAAAGCTTTTTTTTGTACAAACTCATGAGTGCTCATGTGGATTTTAAATCAATGTTAGAAAATTAGTCTGCAACAAATATGCACTTCTCTTGAGTTTTGTACATGTTTGTCATTTCTGATCCTTCCCCTCTCCTGATCGTGTCCAGGTCGAGTGTCACTCATCAGGGGTACATCACTGCAGATGAGGGGGCTTCTCTTGGAGGACAAAGGCTGGTATGAATGCCGAATCCTCCCGCTAGACAAAACCACAGATGAGGCTGGCAGCAACGGGAGCTGGACTCTGCTCTTTGTTACAGGTGAGACTCACCATAACGAGTAGACCTGAATTATTTATAGTAAGAAAAGATATCAAATTTTACCATAGTCTGAATCAGAACCATTACAGCAATTCTCTTTATGTCAGATCAGTGAGACAATGCCATTATGCTCATCCCACAGTCTCCAACCCAAGCACGACTCCATTCAAACATGCAGTGAACAATGAATGAATACACAGCCTAGCCTGTTTTCATGCACCTGTTACCAGGCTGTGCTCATGCACCTGTTCGAGAGTCCGCTCTGTCGACCACACCTTAAGGCCATTTTCTGACACTCAGACTCAAGTGTTGGCCAGATTACAGAAGCCACTTGAGGCCTGTGCTGGCATTAGGTTCAGTTTTCAGCTCATTAGTTCTTTGAGCCACGGGACGCCAAGCAGAAAGAGCATCTTGCAGGCCTGGCTGGACTCTACTGTAGCTTTCATTAAAGTAAAAAAAAAAAGAAAAGAAAAAAAAAAGAGTAAAGCTGAGGGTGCTACTTTAAAACTTTAGCTTTCAAAACTGTGTTACTATTTAAAGTAGACAGTCAGTCTACCATTTTGAATTAGTACTTAGTTACAAGCTACTGATAAAAAGGGGTAATATATTTTTAAAAAATTATTTAAGATATATAGATACAATACACTACCACTGGAGTCGGTACAATTTTTTTTTTAAAGAAATAATTTACTTTTATTTAGCATGGATAAATAAATTCATCTGAAGTGAAAGGAAAAACATTTATAATGTTGCAAAAGATTTCTGTTTCAAATAAATGCTGTTCTATTGAACTTTATTCATCAAAGAATCCTTTAAAGAAAATGTATCACAGTTTCCACAAAAATATTAAACAGCACAACTGTTTTCAACATTGATAATAATCGATGCTTCTTGAGCAGCAAATCAGCATATTAGAATATTGAAGACTGGAGTAATGATGCTGAAAAATCAGCTTTGCATCACAGGAATAAATTAAATTTATATATATATATATATTCAGATAATTGTTTTTTATTTTCAATTCTAATAATATTTCAATATATTGCTGTTTTTACTGTATTTTTGATCGTAAAAAATGCAGGCTTGTTAAACAGTGGTGTAGATTATTAAGATATATAGATATGTCATATGTAATATGTACATTGTAGATATGTAATATATAGATATGTAATGTAATGTAATTTATATTTAAAATGTTTAACTATTAGAGTATGTAATTTAAAAATGAATCAGAGAAGTAGGCCTGTGGTTGAAAACTAAATTTGGTAACATCGCTGCTTTTTGTTAGTAACTCTTTCACACTAAGAAGAACTAATTTATGTACTGCTCTTCATAGCCTCACATTTGATTGTTAATGAATATTTGTAATTCTTTGAAAGATTATGACAGTTTTCTTTGCTTATTTCTATGTCTAGCACCTCCTGTGTTTACGGAGACCTCCCCTCCTGGAGTTGAAGTGTTTGTAGGGAGATCGGTAACCCTGAAGTGTGCAGCTCAGGGAAATCCACGGCCTACAATAACCTGGTCTAAAGATGGACGACCAATAAAACCTCAAAACAAAGTCAAGGTGGGATATTAGTACTTTAAAACCCATGAAATGGATAAAAAATGCTATTGTCTTCCCTGTGTTGATATATTTCAATATATCAACAGTGGTGGAAAGAGTACTGAACAAATATACTCAAGTAAAAGTACCATTACCTTCCAAAAAATGTAGTGTGAGTAGAGTAAAAGTCATTCTGGCAAAAGGCAACCCCATCTCAGCGTCGAAAATTATTGGTTGAGGAGTTGCGCCAACAAGAGCAAGCAACGAGATGTGCAAAAGCGATCTCCCAGGTAAAGTAAGGCCAGTGGTTGAGATGGCAAGGAGTTGAGAGGCAAAATCTCTCTTGGAAGGAGCTGTGGGGCTTCCAGGCTGAAATTGCATCTACCAACTTCAGACCAGACCTTGTGTTCTGGTCCTCAAACAAAGGTTTGTCCAGTCGAGGTTGGCTGCAGGGGCTTCATAGGGAGATCTGCCATCAAACTGTTTAAGGAACTAGTAATCCGAGGCCAATCCCAACGGCAAGCTGTCAAGGCCCTTTCCAGTGCCGCTGAACAAGTGAGTCAATCGTTCTGGATTAAGAGGAGGGAAGCTGTCTGGGTCCCATAACAACAGAGGTGAAAGCAGAGGGGGGCACACCTGGAATGCCAGTTGTTGCCGATGAGCCCTCTGGAGGTTTTGTGGGCTAATATCATCGAAACACCAAGGAATTACCCCAATGAAGCTGAGGCCTTTTTCGCTTTAAGCTGTCAAGGCCCTTTCCAGTGCCGCTGAACAAGTGAGTCAATCGTTCTGGATTAAGAGGAGGGAAGCCGTCTGGGTCCCATAACAACAGAGGTGAAAGCAGAGGGGGGCACACCTGGAATGCCAGTTGTTGCCGATGAGCCCTCTGGAGGTTTTGTGGGCTAATATCATCGAAACACCAAGGAATTACCCCAATGAAGCTGAGGCCTTTTTCCCTCTATACCTTCTCCCCTCCACCCCTGGTACCACCACTCAAAATGCTCTACACTGTTCCCCACTTATCTCAGGCAGGTGCAATAGTAATACGGGATAGTAACACCTAGTCCTAAAATGCAACTACGGAAAGTTGGGTGGGACATATCAAAGTGCATGTCCTTTTTTAAATAGACAATAACATTTGTGACCCTGGACCACAAAACTAGTCATGAGGGTCAATTTTTTTTCGAAATTGAGATTTATACAAAATCTGAAAGCTTTCCATTGATGTATGGTTTGTTGGGATAGGACAGGCTGACTGAGATACAACTATTCGAAAATCTGGAAGGGTGCAAAAAAAAAATCAAAATATTGAGAAAATCGTTTTGATTTGAAACAAGTTTTGATATATTTACGGTAGGAAGTTTATAAAATATCTTCATGGAACATGATCTATACTTAATATTCTAATAATTTTTGGCATAAAAGAACAATGGATAATTTTGACCCATACAATGTATTTTTGGCTATTGCTACAAATATACCCGTGCTACTTATGACTGGTTTTGTGCTCCAGGGTCACATTTAGTTCACATCACAGCCTGGAAAAACACTGTGATTTACTACTTGAAAGTGCACATTTCAGAGAGCATTTGATTGGACAAAAATATGTATACACAACTCCAAGCAATATCAGTCATAAGCATTTTTAATCCATTTTACTGGAAAAGAAAGACGTTTGTTTTGTCAGCTTTTGGGACTGTACTCACTTTGACCTTTAAGGTAATGGACATGGATTAAGTACAACACCTTTTTGATTTCATTGACTTCATCAGGTTCACAAATGCAATGGAGGATCAGATCTAGAATATCCTCCATTCTCTTTTCCAGACTTTCACACACTTCATATCTCTCATTTTATCCTATAGATCATTAATGGAAGTGTATCTTCCCATGCTGTAAGCAGAGAAACATCAGGCCAGTATCAGTGTCACGCCTCCAACACTGAAGGAAATGTAACTCACGTCACAATGCTCAAAGTCATTGGTAAGTCAGCACTGATATTTTCTCCACATTTAGGATGATTATCTGTATTGCTCATGTTAGGGGCATTGCAGTGATCTGAGAAGTGTTGGGTTGACCATTATAAACCTTATCAGTCTTGCTCATGAATATTAATTAGATGGCATTATGTTTGCCCATTAATCAGAACTAATTTGGTGGAAATCAGGTAGGTGAGTGCAAGCCATATTAGGATTACTGATGTGGATTGCACATGTATTTGATCGACTTGCATGTAACTGATTGGCAGATGTTTCTGTTTTGGTCTTAAAATATGATTATGGCCCAATAAGAGGGGAAGGGGGACAATTTTCACCCTAGTTGTAATAGATTCTAAACCCCTAGCTCATGTCATTATATTCTGCATGACAACTATAAGCTTTTCTGATTGAATGGCGCCACCTAGTGGTGCTGTTTCATTACATTACATTTAAGCGCACTTCCTTTTCAAGTGAATGTAGCTCAAACAATAGAGTATGATGCCAGTATTGGAAAAATAATGGGCTCAGTTCCCAGGAAATGAACGGCTAAAAAAACAAAAAAAACAATACAAGTTTGCTAAATGCTTATTTGTATTGAATTTGCATTTGTCATGTACTTCAAATCTTAAAAGTATATTTAAAAAATGTACTTGCAGTTAATAAAATATTAATAAAAGGTCACAAATGTTCAAGTGTACTTACAGAGAGTATTCTTGTATGACTATGTTTCTGAACACACTTAAGTACACTTTTAAAAGGTGCACTTTGTGATAATGTCAAATTAAAATTGTACATTAAAGTACATTTAAATCATTATAAAAGAAAACTTATTTTGATGTATTGACAAACATGATAAAGCACATGTAAATTACTTCATGTATAATTAAAAATGTATTTAAATACACAAATTACAAGTTTCAATAGAAATGATTAACATTAAAGTATATTTGAGTGTACCATTGCATGTCAGTACATTCGACAGTTCACTTGAATCTAGAAGTAATTATGAATTCACATAAAGATGCAAGTCCTACATATGTGCATCAAAAAGCACTCTAACCCCTTCAGACCTGAATTTTTTCCACTGAACAAATTTTTTTTATCCACTTGATATTTGCTCTTCTCCAATATAGAAATAAGTCTAAAAAAAACAAGATTTGTGCCAACTCATTTTTTTAATTAGATTTCTTCATGTACACTATAATGGACACCAGGACTGAAGAAAAATAAAAATCCCCATATTTTAACCATACATAATAAGTAGAGCTTGTGCACTATAGTTGAACTAGTGTTTAAGATTTTGAAAAGAACACATACTATAAGAATGAACAATGCAGTAAAAATGTGGAAAAAAAGGTAAGATGATATGAAGTCTCAAAAAAACCTGTTTGATCCTTTTTGTTGGTTGAAGTGGGTGAATCTGAGTATATGTATAAATGTCTTTGTGTGTATGTGAATGAGTTTATGTGTACTTGCTGATTGTTTTGATGAATATATGATTGTGTGCATTATAGCATCAAGGCATCAGTGTGTGTGGAGGGGGTGTGAGTGTGTGTGTTGCTGTGTATTCACTGATCTCACATCCACTATGGCTGTTTCTCACTAAAACAAATGAAAAGTTGATTGACAGGCTATGGTCACTTTGATGACATAAATGAAATCATATTAATATTAATTTAATTAATTAACATCAATGTTAATAAAACATTAACATTATAATTTATAGCTCTGTATTTAGCTTTGAAATGCTTCCACAAATTTCTCAACCTGTTATACAACTAATTCATGAGGTGCTGCTGATATCTTTCAAGACCTGATGTCCATTGCGATGGACATTACTTTTTTTTTTTTTAATCCTGTGTTCTGCAACTCTGAAAGATCTTCAAAATAACTTTGAATATTATCATTTGATAGTCTTAATTTTATAATAGGTGCAAGTTGATGAGGCTATACCACAAACATAAATCTGCATATAAAAGGTAAAATGTGGACTTCCTCCTCTTCTTGTCTAGTTGGTTAGTCATGTCTCTCTTTTGTGATGCCTGTAGCTCAATCAGATTAAGTTAGGAGTCATATCTTCATTGTGATTGGTTGATCAGGGACCAATCAGTGACAAGGCATTGCTCATATTATGAAAACATAAAATTGTATTGGTTTAAACAAAACATCATGTGATGTCCATTGCAGGGTCCGAAGGGGCTAAAGTTCAGCTAATTCCTTTAAATATAAATTAAAAATTGAATACATTTCTATTTAATTGTAAATAGCATACAGTTAAGTGTCTGAAAATTAAAAAAAAAAAAAAAGGATATTATTTCCATCAAACTTTTATGGAAGGTTTCAACTACTTTTTTACAAGGAGAAGCAAGTGAAACATTTTTTTCTACATATTGCTGCATTATGGAACATTGTGTATTTTTTCTAACAACAGGCCCTCCAGTGATCGTAATTCCTCCAACGGACACTGTTCTCAACATGTCCCAGGATGCCAAGTTGAAGTGCCAGGCTGAGGCTGACCCACCCAACATGACCTATGTGTGGCAAAGACAGGGAGAAGACATTTACCACATTGAGTGAGTTCTCTTCTAAAACTGTGAACTTCCCCCTTATTATTTACAGGTAATGCATAGCTTATGCATTATTCATGTGTTTGTTTCAGGTCTCTGAAGTCTCGTGTTAAGGTCATAGTGGACAGTACACTTCTCATATCACGTTTGACTCCAGAGGATTCTGGGAATTACACCTGCATGCCCACTAATGGACTTCCTGACTCCCCCTCTGCCTCGGCCACCCTCACTGTGCAGCGTAAGTGTTTCACAGAATAATGAATTAATGAATTTGGGTTTGCCTGCACTAGTATAAGATTGCCTACACTAGTATAACCCAAGTGTAACTAGGAACTACTAGTTTCAACTACATTTATGTTCAAATGTATGTATACATGAGATGCAAAGTCACATCACATCCGGATGATATTGTCGAATTTGAATTTGAATTTTTATTTTTATTTTGTAGGCCTCATTTTACATATCATATGTGCAACATTCTGTGCAAAATGAAAATTAAAACTAGCATACACATTTCATTTAATTACATATGTTTATATCAGTGTATGATATAAAAATTCCACATCCCTAAGATTTTTAATCTATTTTTATCCTAAGCACTTATGTTAATTACTTATTTTATTCATTTCAAATTAAGAAATGAATACCTTTATAGAGCAAGGACACAATAATTTGATCAAAAGTGACAGTAAAGTCATTTACTTTTACAAAAGACTTTTTTAAATAAATGCTGTTATTTTGAACTGTGCATACAGAAAGAATCCTGAAAAAAGGTTTTAAAAAATATTTGGCAGCAAATCAGCATATTAATGGAGTAATAATGCTGAAAATTCAGCTTTGCGCCAGAGAAATAAATTAAATGTTAAAATATATTATAAATAGAAAGTGGTTATTTTAAATTGTAAAAATGTTTCACAATGCTACAGTTTTTGCTGTATTTTTGATCAGATAAATGCAATCTTGGTGAGCAACAGAGGCTTCTTTCGTAAACATTAAATATTTTACCCAAAACATACAAATAATGTATGAACTAATATTTAAAATAATATATATTTAACAGACCCAGCACAGGTGATGAAGATGGCCTCGTTGACCTTCCTCCCCACTGGCATGAGGGGCATCATTGCATGCCCCGTCAGAGCTGAACCACCGTTATTACATGTTGACTGGATTAAAGATGACAAACCACTTGATTTAGACATTGTGAGTAACCATTGCTTTTTTCAGTGTCAAACAATAAACCTTTTAAATGTACATTTTATATGTGTGCTAGTCCTAAGTGCTTTTTCTCCTAGCTACTAATGCTTGACATATTGATTTTGATTTGGTGACATCATGCTGTGCTTACCCTCTCTTGGTGACGTAACCTCACATCTCTCAAAGAGCAATATTTCAAAAATCACTCAGAATAACTGAAATTCTTTCAACAGTATCCTGGATGGACACTGACTTCAGAAGGCTCTATCATCATAGCAACAGCTAATGATGACGCTGCAGGTGTATACATGTGTACTGCCTACAATAGCTTTGGGACAATGGGCCAGTCTGAGCCCACTACTGTTATACTACAGGTGGGGCTTTACAGAGCGTTGCCATTTCAAATTTTTTTTTATTTTTTATTATTATTATTTGTAGTTTTCTATGACAAAATAATTATTTATAAAAATATATATTTAAATAAATAAATAAAATGTTGTAGACGTATAAAATATCTACAAATAAAAAATTTTTTTACAACAAATATCTGTCATAGATTATTGTTGTGAAAAAAGTGGTGGAATGGTATGGAAATACAGTCAGATATGGTCAGTGTAAATTTTCAAGCCATAATTTAAGACCCTTAAATGTTGTGTTTTCGTCTTTTAGGATCCTCCATCATTTAAAGTATCACCTCGAAAAGAGTACAGACAGGATTTTGGTAGGATGCTTGTTATTCCATGTCAGATGGACGGTAATCCGGCTCCAAAAGTCAGCTGGAAAAAGGTGAATGCCTTTACACTGTGCTCTTGCACTTCTTTGTTCACTTGTCAGGGTGATTATATTCTACCATATCTTTTTAAGCACATATAAAATAACAGTATTTGCATTAAACAAATTTCCCCCTTTTCCATTTATTATATATATATATGTATATAATATAACTAATATAACTTATATAGTAATAAGTACCTTTGTAATAGTCTGATTTTCTAATTAGTAGAAATACCATGTTAAGTTTATAAAGAATTGTTTAGGTTTAAATACTCCAAAGAGTACTGAAAGGGCATTACTGTACACATTTTATGTTTATTTTTTACAAACTAGGGGACAAGTTTAAATTATTTTCCGTGATAATCGAGAAACCACAGATGTTGTTGATTTATCTAAGCACATATTTAACTCAGAACATTCCAGTAATGTAGACAGGAGTAATGTTCAGCAGCAATACATTACAACTGTTTATATAAAACCATGCTGATTAACATTAGAAAAAAGAGAGTTTTCATTTTCTCCAAATATAATAATGCACCCCCTATAGCTGGAATTCAAGTTTTTAATTAAAACTGGTGTTTAATCTCATTATATGCTACATTTTGGCACTGCTCCTTTTAGGTTGGCATAGCCTCTCGCTCACTGTTCACTCTAGCAGCGAATGGCTCCCTCATTCTGCATCCTCTCAGTAAAGACCACCAGGGGGAATGGGAGTGCAGTTGCACCAACCGAGTGGCCACTGTATCCGTCAGAACAACAGTCCTTGTACTCGGTAAGACCTTAAGCATCTAGATCAGTACTACCGCACTTGGGCAATGTGATGTTTGCTGTAACAGTAAAGACAGACATCATCTGTGTTCATTTTGGGCTTGGATTTCAGCTAAATAAAACCCCTAAAGGGGCTAAAGTTAATCTTGTATTGTTGCCCCTGAGCTTTTCAAAGTTGAGTAGTCCTCATCTAGATTGAACTTGCAACTTGCTGTCACACCTCATGTATCACACTTCGTATGTCACACATATACTGTTTCCTTCTGATTCACAGGTACAAGTCCACATGCAGTGTCATCTGTATCTGTGATCCCAGGAATTAACCAGGCCAATATCTACTGGGTGGCTGGCTTTGATGGAGGATATGCCCAGAAATTCACTGTCTGGTTGGTGTCTTGTCTTGTTAGAGTTTATCTCTGTAAATCTTGGGAAACTATTTTGAAATGGTAGTATGTCAGATTATGTTTTTTTGTAATAAGAGCAGTATTTATGTGATAAATTTACTCTAAATGCAAATACAACGTAGAATCTCAAAGCTGCGTGCACAATACAAATCTCACAAAAATGATGTAGCATTTTGTCGTGCAACATTACTATCTGTTGGCAAAAATGTCACTTTAAAAATGTTTAGCTAATTTTATGCTACTGAAAAAGGTTAGTAGTTAGCTTTTCACTGGATGGTTTATGCCTGTTTTCATACATCTATTTTTTATTTTTTTTTAACTTGTGCAAACATTCTTTTTCCAGGTATAAGCAGGTGTCAGGAGAAAGGAAAGAGGAAAAGCAAGAGTGGTTGTCTTTCTCAGACCTCTTCACTGAGAACAGTCTGTTGGTCACCAATCTTCTTCCTGCCACTATGTACCAGTTCAGTGTCATAGCCCAAAATAAAATTGGCACTGGGCCCTTCAGTGAGATCACCACCATCACAACTCTGGGTAAACAAGAACCTTTCAAGACCCTCTGAAGTTGCTTTACGAGTCTAGTTTTCATGACCATGAACCATTATTCTTTACATTCTGTTGCTATTAGTTGGCATATGATATTAAGGGGATGGCATTTTATTGAACAAAATATTGTACATAGAAAGAAGAGAATGCCTGTACATTTAAATTTGAATATCTTATCATTTTCATTAATTTGAATTAATTTAGTCATTTTCTAGGATTATACTAGCATAAGGGTGGCCTCAAAGCTAATAGACATGGTCTAAAACCACCAAACTCCAATTTTGATTTCATTGGGTCTTTAAAAGCACTTAGCTGTGTGTTGGCTACCTCATGCAGACCCAAATTAATGTTAAACCATCTGTGTTTATGCTGCACACTGTGGATAATTGAATAAAATCAAGCTGTTCATTTCAGTCTCTCTTATTTAATATTTTATTTTACAGATGCACTTCCTGTTGTGGCCAAGCTAGTACCACCTACAAATCTCTCAATCAATAAGAGTTCAGAGGGAATTCTTCTGTGGTGGTCAGTTCCAAAGGCCCATTCTCCACCCATTGACAGTTTTGTTGTACAGTCACGCCTTGAAGGAGGGGAATGGATTAATCTGAAAGAGAACATTAGTCCAGTTGAAAGTCAAATCTTTCTTCCAGGGTTATGTAAGGTAAATGTTCTTGAAGACATGATCTGAGATTTTCATGAATCAGTCAGCTTGTCATTTTTGATAAATGCAACTCTTTCTTCCTTTTCTTTCATCTTTATTTTGTTATTTTTCTCACGATGTATCACTCTCTGAAGGACTGTAAGTATGAACTGAGGCTTCTCTCTCGGCATGGAGATCAGCTGAGCATGCCCAGTCCATCAATCAATGTCTCCACCATCGGTTAGTGCTTCACACATTCCCTGTTCTAATCCCCTGCCTGAAATATTTCCTTCAGAAATTGTTAGAATTTATTACTCTAAGCTATACTAAGAAAATCTATAAGTCTTTTAACTTACCTAACCATTAAACCTTTCTTTGGGCTCTGCAGGAATTAATATGCACCCAGCCAGTTCCCGCCTCCAAGACTTTCCTGACCAGCTAATGGCTGGTGTTATGGGTGGAGTAGGACTCCTTTGTCTTACTCTTATCCTGACCCTGGCAATTGTCTGTTTCATTTTTCACAAAAGGAACCGAAGGCGCAGGCAAAATATCAAGGGTAAAGAAACGACACTTTGAACTGTTTTAACAGTCTCAATGTATCCACCTTAGAAAATCTTCTCACTCCTTTATCTCATATTGTTATTCTTCATGCATGATCATTTATCCTGTCACTCATTCCATTGTAAAATCGGTTCCCTCCATTCAGATCTCCCTCCTGCAATAAATAAGAACCCTTCTGAAAAGTAAGTTCACCACCCTCACCTCATGAAACCTTTGTTCATTGTCCAAAATTTTGCCATTCATTGCAACTATTTTGGAATGTACTAAATTCTTATCCTTGACCTTAGCAGCCCTGACAACACCCTAAACCAAAGGCTCCTACCAGCTCGTCCACTCTCCTACACTTCCTCTTCTTCCAATCACTCCTCCCTTGAAAAGTCTAGTCACAGTGATTTTCATGCCCAGCAGCAACATCTCCTGCCTCAAGCTAACCCTCCATCCCACCATTCCCTCCCTGAGAGCCATCTCCAATGGGCATCACTTGCCCCTGTGTCTTCTGTGGAGTTCATCCACCCTGATGGACGCTTTATTGTTGATCCTTGTGAAGACACCAATATTGTCAGTTCTCAGATCAAAAGAAACCCAAGTCAAAACTCCCATCAGTCATCAGATGGGAACAGGAATTTCAGAATCCAGAAATCCCAGTCTTTGAGATCCTACAGGGATGAAAGAAAAAAGCCACCCTTTGTCCTTTCAGTGGATCTTCCACCTTTCGGATCAGATATCCCTTCTTCCAGCAGAACACGAGCTATGGCTAAGCACCTCTCGTTGAACGGCCATTACATGCCCATTCAGGAGCAAGAGTTCTTAGATGGACCAGACCAGACAAGTCTCTTGTCAGTTAGCAGTGGCTCTTTTCTCTATCCCCATTCAGAAAGTACTCTGGGTCGACAATCCCTGAAACAAGGTACCAAACACTCTACAGCCAGTAACCTGGTTTTTCAGATGGAGCACGAGAGGGAACAAGGAAACCTAAGTCGCTGTTTAACTTTAGCTCGTGAGAGAGAGGAGCTTGAAAGGGAACTGCGCAAGTACACTGTTGATCAAACTCCATATAGTCATGAACAGACAGATGATGAGTCTGGACAAATCTGGAAAATTCAAGAAACCTCAACACCTCAGGGTAACTACCAAGCCATCAGACAAAGCCTTTTATATGAAGATGCCAGCATGTTGAAGGGAAGAGCTGCCTCTTGCATTCCGTGGGAAGAAAGACACAGGATTTCTTCAGCAAGCTTGGTGCCCCTACATACCTCTCATGGAAAGGATACCGAGTATAGGCAGAATCAACAAGGTTACTATTCTATCCAGAGATCCAACTACCAAAGGTCTCGTAGTTTAGACAGAGGGGAACACCAAAAATCACAAACATGGGACCGAAGACGAAGCAGAACTCCTGTTGAGTCAAGTCTTGGTTGTGTAATGGATGAACCTTTAATCTACAAATTGGAGAAGACCCAAACTGATGTAGGGCATAGGGGCCAGAGGACCTCAAGCAGAAGTCAACATTATTTTGGCCCATGTATGTATTCATCCTCAGATGATCAGCAGAGGCGGACCATAGAAAGAAGCACTAGACAGACAAATCCAACTAGTGTTTATTCAGAGATGAGTGTAGATGGACCTGATCTTGAGAGCCAGTCTCCATATTCAAGGTCAATGCTGGGCACCGATCACAGTTATGAGACTCTAGATTATGACAGACCCAGATTATCAGATCTTGAAAATGACAGATCAGTAGAGTCAGGAAATACGACTTTAAGAAAGCAGGAGAAGTTGAACAATTGGTCAAGCAAAACTGTATCTCAAATTAATGTATCTGGAACAATGCCTCGGAAGACAAAGAGTCTGGGGTCAAACAATTGGAATCAGAACAAGAGCACCCAAAGTTTAGATTCAAAATTATACAAGGACCATTTTTTGACGCCTGATGCCTGGATAGACTCGCTGACAATTGGTCGAGATTCTACAATGTCCCCCTTTGCTTGCAGACCCAACTCTGTGGCAGATAAGCCTAAACGTAGTCTCAGTTTGCAAACAGATTCATCTGTGCCTTTAGAAAGTCAAACACAAGACACCCATAATCAGGCCTCTAAAACCTATGATGGCTCAAAATCCCGCAAAAACCTAGTGTTGGGACATAGAACTCATACTGCCTTATCAACAGGGGGTTCTAGCTTGCCTCGGCCTTATTGCCCCTCTCTGCCAGCCTTGCCATATGGAAGACGGAGTCAAAGCCAAGAGGGGGAGAGAGAGGAGGAAGACGAAGATGGGCAGGAGGTGGATGTGGAAATTAACAGATACAGGAAGAGTTCAGAGACAGAGGGAAGTTACCGAAGTTATGCAAGCCAAAGCAGTGGCAGAGGCAGCATGGATGCCCCTAACAGCAGGCAGTTCTCTCTCAGCCCCCCTCTCACCAGCTCTCCAGAGACAACAGAGGACAGTGACAGAGACGAGGCAGGTCTACAGGAGCCTGAACGGCATGAAAGGTACAACTGGCTTTTCTTTGTCTTACTCCATATATTTATCTTAAAGGGGTCAGGAACTGATAAATCAAATGTACCTTGATCTTTTGACATAGACAGTAACAGGTCAATGTACTATAAAAACATCCTGTAAGTTTCAAAACTCAAACTTTCTTGTTAGTTTAAAAACAGCTTTTATTGAAACCAAGCTCAGAAAACGACTCGTTTTGGAATGTGCCACTTTATGACGTAATAATGTGTCTAAGCACTGCCTCCACAGGAGAAGATCAACGCCTACTTCTACAGCACTGCCTCTTTAGCCCCGCCCACTGATACACGCTTAGAAGTAGGAGAGGAAATACTAGAGAGACACAAGCACATAATTACTCCATCAACAGAACCATACAGATGACATTACAAGATTACAAGACACTGTGTAGTGTAAGTTGTGAAAAATAGTCTCTGAATTGCCTTCCTTGTGATCCTATGCCTATCTAGATCGGACACGAGCGCTGTTGCGTCATGTCGCGAATTCATTTCTCTTTCAGGTCAGAAGCGGAGCAAATGCTTGTATGTCAGAAATAGAGCGGGACATCAGTTTACTGTCGGGGATCTGTTGTGTCAATCCATGCCGCATCCAGTGTAGACAGAATCACGATTATAATAGGTTCTGTTGTCTGTAGTCGAGTTGCGCCGTTCGCGTCCGGTGTAAACAAGGTGTAAAATTAGCAAAGAGCTCCAGATGGCGTCAGTGAAACACTGTTTTTTTTTGTTTGCTTTACTTTGCTACAGATTCATTTTTAAACAAGACAGTATGATGCAGGCTTTTCAGAGAGACTGAAAGTAAACGATGATGCGGCACTGAGTCTGACTAGAGTGGATCCAACAGTAATGTCGCAATGCATAAGTGTGAGTAAACGTGCTTTTACCACTATTGCATTGTCTGTTCCTAGTGTTGGGACATAGAACTCATACTGCCTTATCAACAGGGGGTTCTAGCTTGCCTCGGCCTTATTGCCCCTCTCTGCCAGCCTTGCCATATGGAAGACGGAGTCAAAGCCAAGAGGGGGAGAGAGAGGAGGAAGACGAAGATGGGCAGGAGGTGGATGTGGAAATTAACAGATACAGGAAGAGTTCAGAGACAGAGGGAAGTTACCGAAGTTATGCAAGCCAAAGCAGTGGCAGAGGCAGCATGGATGCCCCTAACAGCAGGCAGTTCTCTCTCAGCCCCCCTCTCACCAGCTCTCCAGAGACAACAGAGGACAGTGACAGAGACGAGGCAGGTCTACAGGAGCCTGAACGGCATGAAAGGTACAACTGGCTTTTCTTTGTCTTACTCCATATATTTATCTTAAAGGGGTCAGGAACTGATAAATCAAATGTACCTTGATCTTTTGACATAGACAGTAACAGGTCAATGTACTATAAAAACATCCTGTAAGTTTCAAAACTCAAACTTTCTTGTTAGTTTAAAAACAGCTTTTATTGAAACCAAGCTCAGAAAACGACTCGTTTTGGAATGTGCCACTTTATGACGTAATAATGTGTCTAAGCACTGCCTCCACAGGAGAAGATCAACGCCTACTTCTACAGCACTGCCTCTTTAGCCCCGCCCACTGATACACGCTTAGAAGTAGGAGAGGAAATACTAGAGAGACACAAGCACATAATTACTCCATCAACAGAACCATACAGATGACATTACAAGATTACAAGACACTGTGTAGTGTAAGTTGTGAAAAATAGTCTCTGAATTGCCTTCCTTGTGATCCTATGCCTATCTAGATCGGACACGAGCGCTGTTGCGTCATGTCGCGAATTCATTTCTCTTTCAGGTCAGAAGCGGAGCAAATGCTTGTATGTCAGAAATAGAGCGGGACATCAGTTTACTGTCGGGGATCTGTTGTGTCAATCCATGCCGCATCCAGTGTAGACAGAATCACGATTATAATAGGTTCTGTTGTCTGTAGTCGAGTTGCGCCGTTCGCGTCCGGTGTAAACAAGGTGTAAAATTAGCAAAGAGCTCCAGATGGCGTCAGTGAAACACTGTTTTTTTTTGTTTGCTTTACTTTGCTACAGATTCATTTTTAAACAAGACAGTATGATGCAGGCTTTTCAGAGAGACTGAAAGTAAACGATGATGCGGCACTGAGTCTGACTAGAGTGGATCCAACAGTAATGTCGCAATGCATAAGTGTGAGTAAACGTGCTTTTACCACTATTGCATTGTCTGTTCCAGACCGTTTGATATGTACTGAGTATTTATAAGTTTTTAACCCAAATGACCTATGTTATTTTCAGAGTACGTCACAGCAGCGTCCATCTGTTATTTTAATAAGCGAAACTGTTAGCCAATCATAGCAGTGGGCGTTCACTTGCGAGTCTTGAATGCGCCCCGCCTATAAAAACAGACCGTTCTGCAGAGAGGCTCAAAAACAGGATAGAAAATCATATTACATCTAAATACTTTTTTTTTTTTTAATGTAAAATCACACTAACATCATAAGTGAACCTCAGAGAACATTATAAAATAATACAAAAATGCCGTTCATGTCCCCTTTAAGCTGTTTTTAATGACTTGATTGTAGTCATTAAAAGTACTATGGGTACTATCAGTATCTGCACTGATAATACCATGTTTTTTGAACATAAGACCATGGTAATGCCATGTGTTTTTTGACATTTACATTTAATACCACAATTTGTGGATGTGGTACCATGGTAATACCATGTTTGGCAGTTGCAAGGTGTGTTGGAGCAGGGTTGGAACTGAAGTCTGCAGGACGGCAGCTTTCCAGGAGCAGGGTTGGATATCCCTGATTTAAGGGTATCCACATTAGACGTAACGATACCTCACATTCCTTTATCTTCTGACTTTAGATCTAGAAGAGGCTCTGTGGATGAGAGTTATGAGTGGGACTCTGCTTACGTCCCAATGCATCCTGTGGACCCCAAAGTGTCAATAAGCAAGGCAGGTCTTCAGAGTCAATTGAAGAAGATCAGCACTACAAAAGATTATGGCAGGCCAGATTTAGACCTGAAACAAAAAGGTAAGAGAAATGCTTGCTCTGTTTATTGTAACTCAGCAAAAATGACTTACTGTTGTGAAAATGTATCTTCAGGGATACCAGGAAAGCTGTTCCTTCACTGTTGTATGCTGGTTTATTGTTATCGTGTCATCTGTTTCAATTTTACCTGTGCCTAAATGCCAAAAAGTGAACTCCCTCCTGTTGTGTTTGTGACTGTGAGAGTGAAATTATGAAGACTAGTTCAAAGAGTCTGAACTGTAATGTATTCAAGGCATTTTTCTCTTTCTGGTTTCATTCATCTCCATTGTCTTTTTGACCCAAGGTCTTTACGCTCCAGCTGGTTGGAAGGAATCCGTTCCACTTTTTGAACTTCCTAGTATTCTTCCTCCTCACTGCGAGCAAGAATCACTTCTTGCCCAGGAGATTCGGAAGAGCTTCACGTTACTCCCAGACACAGAATCCGACGCTGTGCTTTTTTGATTAAGGACAGTAAGTACACCATTCATGCTGATTAGCCTGCACTGTTTTCATTGGAGCTCATATACTCGTAAGAAGTCTGAAATTGTGTTGGAACACTTAAGATGATTAGATTTATTAGTCAAAACTGCACCAAATGTTAGCATGTTCTCAATTCTAGATTGGACACAGCATGGTTCCCATCAGCACACATCTGAATGGTCAGGATGAGAAGGGACACTGGGTGACACAATTAATTGGACCTCTGTGGACCACTCAAGAACACACACTCCTCTGCCCAACTAATGGAAATGACATTACCTGATGGATGGGCCAAAGCACTGTGAAGAGAACTGTCATTTAAAGAGCTTACATTACAGTGGGGCAAATAAGTATTTGATACACTGCCGATTTTTCAAGTTTTCCCACTTACAAAGAATGGAGAGATCTGTAATTTTCATCGTAGGTACACCTCAACTGTGAGAGACAGAATCAAAAAAAAAAAATCCAGAAAATCACATTGTACTCACAGTTGAGGTGTACCTATGATGAAAATTACAGATCTCTCCATTCTTTGTAAGTGGGAAAACTTGAAAAATCGGCAGTGTATCAAATACTTATTTGCCCCACTGTATGTGCTGGAGATGCAAATCAAAAAGGGAATACATAATACAGGACTTTGCTCTCTGCACCCTGCTGTTGCTGGTGAAACTGAATTTGAAATAAAAATGTTAAAGCTGTCTCGATGTTGATTTTTGGCTTTTGATGAGGCTTTCGATTGCTCTGTAATTCCTATTTTGACAGTAAGTGCACATTATAATTTAGAAACCTCATCAAAGCTCTTTTATGCTTGGTTACAGTAATATTTTATTATGTGAAACAGGATGTTGAAAAAAAGTATAATTTGTAGCTATACCTTCAAGATGCCAAGTGAATTGGAGTTGCATTTAAAATCCTCTATAAATCTTGTCAAACATTTCACTGAAAAATTGTGATTGAAGTACTGCTTTGGCAGCAACTTCAGTTTTCTTGACAATCATTGGTCCTCCCTACTCACTCATACCTACCTCATACATGCTACAATCCCAATGACACCATTCATGTAAATTTCACACTGTCATTCACATGGAGAAAAGCCACTGCATAATGATCAGTATGCAGTGCATCATCTAGTCTTGACAGACTTACAATAGACAAGATACAAACCTCCAGTAGAATGTTTTGTATTGAAGTTTCCTATTTTTTTTTTTTTTCATTTTTGTTGATGGTGTGTGGGCTTTTTGTTTTAGAGTTTGTAATGTTGCTGAGCGATTCTCATCCGAAGGAGCTCATTTTTTTTGTTTTAATGAGTCATAGTGTCTGACGATGATGTTTGAGCCATTTAATGAGAAAAGAAAACGTGTAAAATTGGATGATTATTTGCATCAGTGTCCTTTTTCAGGAAGAATCTAATAAACAGATACTCTTTCAGAGTGCAACTGGAAGGAAATGAATAAAATCACTGCAGGTCATGAGAGTTAATTGCGTATCACAGCTCCCTGTGGTCTGGCCATCTGCTGAGCCTGACAATACAGAGTTATGTGAACTAACAGAGCTTAACTGTTTACAATTAAACCAAACATTTTACAGTTCAAATGATTTTCTTTTAATAATTTAAAAAAACAAACCATTTTCATTTTTAAAAGCAATTAACATTAAACTATATGGATGTTTTATTGGTTCAGAAAGCTAAAAACACTATAATTGCACTGTGACAATTTCCACTATTCTTTATTTTCTGCCAGTATGAAATGTGTTTCTTTATCTACTGCCTACCACAAATTCACAGAACGTAGAATCTTTGCAAATATGTGTATATGTAATTGTTATATTTTAGCTTTTTAATCAAAGCCTATTCACACAAGACTGTACAAATAAATTCCCTTTTCCTAGTATGAATTGTTCCAGTTGTTTGCAACCCAATTTTTGTTTTGGAAACAGTTTGTACTTACATTTTTGTTACTTTATCAAATTATGAGTTTTAAGTCATGTACAGTGGGTATAGAAAAGAATCACTCCCCTTTAAAATAATCACATTTTGTTGCTTTGCTTGAAATGAAGAAGGACAGTTTTTGTTTTATCCAGCTGCATTTACTCAGTGCAACTTATAACATCCAAGTGAAAGCTAGAACACCAAAATGTCAGAAAAAAATAAAACAGAAAGCATGAAAAGAGCTTTCCTGGAGCATTTCAGTCCTTGGTAGTGCAACTGAAGCAAACAATCAACTGTGAGTGGCAAGACACTGTCAAGAGATCTCCGGGATAAAGATGTGGACAGGCACAAGTCAGGAGATGGATACATACAAATGTCAAATGCTTTATCAATGCCTAGAAGCACAGTGAAGTATATTATTAAGAAGTGGAAGGTATTTGGTACAACACACAGACCCTCCCTGGATCAGGGTGTTGCTCCAAACTGGATGAAAGCCAGGAGGAAACTGGTCAGAGAGGCGAACAAGAGGCCTACAGCAACTTTGAAGCAGTTGCAGGAATTTATGACAAAGAGTGGTCATTGTGTGCATGTGACAACAATATCACAAATTCTGGCTTGTATGGGCGGGATGCAAGAAAAAAGCCACTCCTCAAGAAAGGCCACATGCAGTCACGGCTGTATCAAAGCGCACCTTGAAGAAGCGTAGGGGTGTACTGACTTTTGTGGCCAGCGGTTTAGACATTAATGGCTGTGTGTTGACTTATTTTGAGGGGACAGCAAATTTACAAGCTGTACACTCACTACTTTACATTGTAGCAAAGTGTCATTTCTTCAGTGTTGTGACATGAAAAGATATAATAAAATATTTACAAAAATGTGAGGGGTGTACTCACTTCTGTGAGATACTTGTAAGTTGCACTGAGTAAATGCATCTGGATGAAACAAAAACTGTGTCCGTCTTCATTTCAGGCTGCAAAGCAACAAAATGTGACTATTTTAAAAGGGTTGATTCTTTTCTAATCCCACTGTATGTGGATTTATACATTGATTAAAGACAACAAAACATTGACTTTTGTTGGTGTGTAAACACTACAAAGCCAAAAGAGAGTCGAGTTCCTCTATATCCACTAGGATGTGCTGCGCTTTCACAAATAGTCTTTTTACTAAATAATCTTGAAAGCAGTGCAAGCATTCTTTAAACATTTAAGTTTTATTATATTAATACTTACTAAAATATAAGATATATAAGCCCCTGAAGGAAATTCTGACATTTTCCAAAGGAATCAATAAGGTTTACTGTCACTTTCTGAATTTCATCTAGATGCTTCGAGCTGCGGAAGCAAAGTCCATTACTTTCTTTTTCTTCTTTCTTTTTTCCCTCTCCTGTTGAGCCGTAAGATATGCACCTTTTTCCATTTGTGAACTCTCTTTTAGTGGACTGAAATCCTGACAGGTTACAGGCGGACACATTAGCATGTGTTCTGAACATAAGGAGCACAGCCTCCATCATTATTTAAAGCTTCCAGCAATGCCACATGCTGCATTAATCACAGCTGAGGTGAAGGTAGAGATGTGTCAAAAAGCGCACATACTGCATTTCCCTCACACATTTTGAAAGTTTCCACTTTTTCTAGTTCTTTTTTTCGTGTCCGTCTTCATTTCAGGCTGCAAAGCAACAAAATGTGACTATTTTAAAAGGGTTGATTCTTTTCTAATCCCACTGTATGTGGATTTATACATTGATTAAAGACAACAAAACATTGACTTTTGTTGGTGTGTAAACACTACAAAGCCAAAAGAGAGTCGAGTTCCTCTATATCCACTAGGATGTGCTGCGCTTTCACAAATAGTCTTTTTACTAAATAATCTTGAAAGCAGTGCAAGCATTCTTTAAACATTTAAGTTTTATTATATTAATACTTACTAAAATATAAGATATATAAGCCCCTGAAGGAAATTCTGACATTTTCCAAAGGAATCAATAAGGTTTACTGTCACTTTCTGAATTTCATCTAGATGCTTCGAGCTGCGGAAGCAAAGTCCATTACTTTCTTTTTCTTCTTTCTTTTTTCCCTCTCCTGTTGAGCCGTAAGATATGCACCTTTTTCCATTTGTGAACTCTCTTTTAGTGGACTGAAATCCTGACAGGTTACAGGCGGACACATTAGCATGTGTTCTGAACATAAGGAGCACAGCCTCCATCATTATTTAAAGCTTCCAGCAATGCCACATGCTGCATTAATCACAGCAGGTGAAGGTAGAGAGATGTCAAAAAGCGCACATACTGCATTTCCCTCAAACATTTTGTAAGTTTCCACTTTTTCTAGTCCTCTTTTTTTCCTAAATTCAGTGTAATGGGGCAATCTTAATTAGTATTCATAGGTTGTAATTATATAACATTAATAACTAGATAAAAAAGTTCGTCAAGACAAACTTTAAGTTGGCTTGAGAAAGCCAGACCAGAAAGTTTGAAAAAGATTGAAAAGATTGAAAAGTTTAAGACGTTTAAAAAGTTTTAAGTTTGATGGTTTTCAGTCTGAAATAGCAAAGTTTGAATATTTTGAAGGCAATACAGTCTGTCAGTTTAGTAAATTGTTTTTCACAAATTGGAATTTGTGCAAAGGATTGTGGGTGACTGGAGGACATTAGGATACACTTGATGCAGAAGACTTGAAATATAGCAGACTTGCCACTCATTTTAATTATTTTTATGGAGCTTTTGGTTCCTTTTTGAAAGATGAAAGCTTCAATTCTCATTCATTGCTATCCCATGGAAAGGAGAATAAAAAAGAATCATCTTAAACAATTCTTGTTTTGTTGTCCTGCAGAAAAAAAAGAAAGCCATTATGTTTGGAACAATATAATGTGAGTAAATAATAATAGAGTTTTAATTTTGGGCTGAACTATCTCTTTAAAATGAAAATGCTTCATTTTGTGTGCATTTCAGAGATCACCTCTTCAAATGAGTTCAGTGAGACTCCTTTTGTATCATTTCATGAACTTTTATTTGAGTTTAATCTGCTCTGACCCTAGCCTTTTGCAGTCATATTGACCTAAATGTGATATGTCAGTAAAGTGGTCATTTGCCTTTTCGTCTCTGTGCCCTAAAACTGATTACGATTTTCCAGTTGCATTGTGACACATCATTCATAGGCTGACCAGGAGTGGCTCTCAAATGGGCCTTTTGTTTGCATCAAGAAAAAAAAAAAAAAGAGAGTATGCATTTAAGGTATTTAGGAAGTTGTTTCTTTCCCTCTGTGGCCGTGCACACATTGATCTAGTGGTGACTTTGCATTGAGTCATATCCAAAAAAGTCCTATATGCAGCCAGATTTTGACCAGAGGCATCAAGTTTGGTCCACTTTGCAGCTTCTTCCCACCTAACAGTGAAGGTTTTCAGAACTTTGGTTGATGTTCTGGAAAGATTCTCTCCAAGTTATGAACAAACATTCAAAGTTATCTGGGGCCTCGTTTATAAAATGTTACGCATAAACCGTCCTACATTCGATATAAGATCATTTCTCAAATGTACGTGATTCAGCAAAACGAACGTGTGGACAAAAATGTGCGTAAGTCTCTCTACTAGATGTGAAATTTATAAATTGCAAATGATCTTGAAATTGTGCGCAGCTGAATGGTTTCAAACCTCCGCCTAATTAATCTCATTAGCACCCTGATAGCACATGTACATCACGGAAATGTCTATTTGACGTCTGCATTTACATCTGGAAGACGTGTGTTTGCTCATCTGCAATACCTCTATAGGATGTTTCCTATCAGATGTCAAATAGACATTTAGAAACTGTCTTTAAGATGTTTATGATTTTATGTAAAACTGACATCTTAGAGATGTCTATCAGATGTTTGTACACAGCAGATGCTTTCCAGATGAAGCGATCTTTAACAGACATCTTGCAGACGTATATGTGCTATCTGGGCATATAAAAGAGCACCAGTCAACGTCTAAATTCTTCAGAAAGGTGAGCGGCAAGAATTCCTTAGATTGCCAAATACTTGCAGTACTTCGACTCTCTGCCACAATGAAATGTGTGTATGCCTTCGACCCAGATGTGGCGCTAAGCACTTTTCCACATCAAAGAACGTCTTTATAAACCTGAATGCTGAAAGCAGCTTTATTGAGCGTTTGTGCCCGAAACACTTACAAAAAAGGTTTTACAAAAATCATATTTACATTTATTTACATTTATGCATTTGGCAGATGCTTTTATCCAAAGTGACTTACAGTGCTCTTATTACAGGGACCCCCAATCCCTCTGGAGCAATCTGGAGAAAAGAGCCTTGGTCTAGGGCACACTGGTGACAGGTGATGGTGGGTATGGTGGTCAGCTGCTGAATTGGCACAGCTGTGTTGAAATGGCAGTAGGATGGACAAGGATAAATATCTTTGAATAATCATAATATTCATATAATCATAATGCATCAAAAAATAGCATTTGTTGTTGTTGTTGTTTTGTTATTAATATGCCTGAGGGATGAAACAAGAGAGTTTAAAGGTCCACTGAAATGCTTAGAAACATGCAGCGTTACTCTATGTGTTGACGTCATTTTAACTGAAACAGGAAGACAGGGCGGGACATATCAAGCAGCCCCGCCCCTTTTTAAAATAGCCAGTAGCGTTCGTTTATATCACAGCTTGGGCTAGAGCCGTTCAAAGCCGTTGAGCTCCGTAAAGCTGCATTTGACAGGGTATGCCAGGGACAATCTCATCCATATTGCTATAAAATATAGCATTCTGTGTAGAATTCAAATAGCTCCGATACATTTTGTGGTCTGCGCCGACTCGCGCATGTGATCCGCTCCGTGCTATCGTGTCTCTGGACCGGAGCAGAGTGTGTGTGCGGTGCGGTGGTTAGCGTGACACAGCGCGAAACCAGACTTCTTTTTTTCCTCAATGAAAAGCGTATTTACATTGTTTGAATCGTTCCCTGTCCCCTATATAGTGCACTACGTGCCATTCACTGTACAGAAAACACTAATTCTGTGGACAAGTGACCGATTTCAGCCGCGGCTTCAGCGTCTATTTTATAGTGTAGGGGGCGGGCGCTTCGGATTCTAGAGAGCATTTGATTGGACAGAAAGTTTGATGAGAAGCTGAAGTACGATGTGAAGTCAAAAAAATCGTTGAGCCATTTTGGCGGAAGTGACGAACTGCAAGCTTTGAATGCTTATATCTTCTAAATGCGAACTGTTTTGGAGCACACTGCCTTATAGATAACCTTAAGACTAACATATTGATACTAACACCCAAACAAACATTAATTTTGATTTCATGGGGACTTTAAGAGATTTAAGCCAGTTTTGCTTGTGGATGAAAAATTTTGCACATAATATAAAGAAATTAACAACATTTTCAAGAGATAACGATTTTGGGTTTTCATAATAAAAACAATATCTTTAAGGATAACACCGTGGGTCATATTAGTAGGGTTTAAAATATAAAACTTAAAGCAACCCAAAATCTATTGGTTATACAACAATCACAAAATAAAAGGGCAGATGTTTCATCAACAGAACCACAAAATGAGCAAATTTCATCAACATCAATGTATTTACAGATAGATGAATTAAACCTGTCACTCATATCTTTTAAGATTATATCATTATCCTAGTGAATATCTAGCGTACTTGCCCCAAACTTACATTCCAACTCAATCCATCCCATTGATCTTGACATACCTCCTGACTTCATACCACCGCATCATTATCATATATCATTATCCTAGTGAATATCTAGCGTACTTGCCCCAAACTTACATTCCAACTCAATCCATCCCATTGATCTTGACATACCTCCTGACTTCATATGCAAAGAAACCAAATAGGAACACAAGCTTGTATGTCTTTTAATATGATGTCTCCAGACAGGTCTTTTGCTTGATTTAGACAGCTAAGTATGATTATGTCAGTCATTCTTAAAGCTGTCAGGCCAGTACTTACATGTAAGCACAATGTACAGGCAGATTTTATATTCCAGCCATCAAAAAGCAACATGTATTGAGCTCAGACCTTCGTGAAACATTTTGATAGAAAAAAAAAACGAGTGTCATTTTCTTGCATAAAATTCCTTCGTGAATGTGTTTGCCGAGATGTAGTTCTGTTCACCATATGGCTCGTTGTAATAATTTTTTTCTGAGCAGCCTTGGGTCTTTTCTAAATCAGCTTGTGTCAAGTATGCATACGGTATAGTGCAGAATTGCCTCTACAAGTAACTCTTCATGGTGAGTATAACTAAAATATTCAGAAATGCATAGGCAAAAACATGAATATCTAAAGGCATGATTACCTTGCATACTTATTTCAAGACAGCGAAGAGCTTTGCAGTGTGACACTATTGCAACTCTCTGGTCAAGAGCCAGACTTATGGAAGTCTGTGAAAGTGCCTCTATAAATCCAAATATAGTTACTTGCATGTCAATATTCTCCTTCCCAGGTTTTGAAGAGCTAAAGCTGGAAAAGATTGGCTCCCAGTATGGGGCTTCCGGGTCTTGGTGTCCTGTGGTTTGGCTGATTAAATAGGACTGGAGAATAACAGTCCGTCTGTTTCTGTTGATAGCAAACCTCATTCAGTAACTATTCAATTCACGGACATACAGAAACTGCATCATGTGTACATCTACCAGATCCAGAGCCTCCTCTGATAACTTATTGAGATCTTGACTGCCCGCAAAGGGTTTGAAGAATGAATTAGTACTGAATATAAATAATTAAAAACATGTACTTTTTTTAGAGAGCCCAGTCTGTGAGTATATTGCTGGAGCAAGGTCAGTTGCTCTGGTGCAATGAATTTGCAGTAAGCAATGATTTAAAAACATTATTTTTTCGGTATATTAAATTGCAGCAAGAGAAGAGGCCATAATATTTAAATCTTATTCAATGTGTCTCATGTTTACCTTAATTTTTGGTAACAATCATAATCTTGAGGAGTGAGAACAGGTGCATACTGAGATAATGTTACGGCGTCGACGAGACGAGAGGCGTGCGGATCCATATGCAAAGCTTTTATTCTAGAACGAAGTCAAAACAAGCAAGGGTCAGACAATGGCAAACAGGTATATTGAGGGCAAGACACAAGAGTAGTCCCGTGAGCGGCCGTGGTCGATCTCCGGCGAACAATGTCCAAACAGGGTAATCCAAAGGGTTAATCCAAACACAGGCTATGGTCCAGGCGAGGGGCAAACAGTATTCGAACAGGGCGAGACAAGAGGGATAATCCAGGAAAACAGGCGAAGATCAGAAACCGAGAAAACAGGCAAGGCAATACTAGGCTAGGCTAGGCTAGGAGGCTAACGAGGGCTCTGTAGTGTAGCTATCAACTGAT
>NW_015627050.1:433743-444316 GCF_001515625.1 Sinocyclocheilus rhinocerous
GATTCTTATAGTGGGTGTAATTGGAAACAGCTGTGTGTGACAAGTTTCAGGTGAGCTTGTGATTAGTGCAATGGAGCATGGGAAATGTAGTCCAGAGTGATGTGTAACAGTCTGTGTGGTGTGAGAGTCAATATAATGGGAGGGCGACCTCTGGTGGCAAGTGGATGGAAGTTCATGGACAGGATTCGTGACAGATAAGCCTAGAAAATGAGAATATTCGTATAACAGAGGTAAATTAAGTGTAGTATGACAGAAAATTATACTGATTTGGAACTGAGAAATTATGAATTTATGAAGTCAGTTTGTGTTATTTGAACACTCTTCTTCTCCTACAGTACCACGTCTGTACAGTCCTTCACATTATTATTAGGGAAAGTGTATGTCTTAGTCAACAATAACAAAGATAATAAACATTATTATTCCATCTTCATTATTTATACAGACATCACTAGACTCTTGGTTTCATCAATTGAAATGCTTTCCCCAGCCTTTACAGCCATTTTTAACTGTTGCTTGGTTTGGGGAGTTTCTGCCTTTAGTCTCCTCTTTAGCTGGTGAAATTCATGTTCAATTGGATTTAAATCTGGAGACTGCCTCCAGACTTTGCCCTGATAAACTCTTTGACTGAGCTAGCAGGGTGTTTTGGTTCATTGTCCTGTTGCAATATGAAGTACTTTCTGATGAGTCTTGTGGCATTTTCTTGAACATTGGTAGCCAAGATGTTTTTGTACACTTCTGCATTCATTCTGCTATCACCGTCGTTCGTTAAGTCATCAATAAAGTTGAAAGAGCCTGTCCTAGAGGCAGCCATGCATGCCCACGCCATGACACCATCTCCACCATGCTTCACAGATGAGGTTGTATGCTTACGATCATTTGCAGTACCTTTTTTTCTCTCCACACTTTTGCTTTCCCATCACTTAGATAAATAGATAATCTTTGTCTCATCTGTCCATGAAACTCTGTTCCAAAACTCTACTGGCTCTCCTTTGTGCTTTTTTGCAAACTCTAATCTTGCCTTTCTATGTTTGCTGCCGATCAGAGGTTTGCATCTTGCTGTGTAGCCTCTGTAATTCTGCTGTCGAGGTCTTCTGCGGAAAGTAGATTGTCAGACCATCACTCCAGCTTTCTGAAGGTTGTTGGTGATTTTACAGACACTTATTTTAGGGTTCTTTTTCACAGCTTTTATGATTTTTTTGTCATCAACGGTTGTTGTTTTTCTCAGCCGACCAGGTCGTTGTTGGTTGCTGTAGTCGCCGGTGGTTTCTTTCTTTGTCAGGACATTCCAAACTGTTGATTTCTCCATGCCCATTGTTTTTGACATAGCTCTAATTGAGTTCCTCTTTTCTTTTAGCATCCAAATTGCTTGCTTTTCTCTCAAAGTCAGCTCCCTCAGCTTCATCCTTGTTTGTGTGTGTCGTCATCAAATGCAAGCCTCAGAATGCAGAAGCAATGGCTATAACTGATACAGCACATTCCCTGCTTCTAATATCTGAAGAATTAATGCAACAGGACACAGCTGATCACTTAGAAAGACCTGTGAGGCAACTGTCCCAATACTTATGCTCACATCAGATAGGGGATGAAACTCCAAAAGTGCTGATCTTCTTAGTTGGTAAAACATGAATGTGTTGAATCACCCAATAACAAAAGGTGACATTCTGTAGTTTTGTCTCATATTCATCTTTTAATCATATTTGCAGATGTCTTGACTACACAGCAGACAAAGCAATTTTGTCTTAACTTGTTCCAATACTTATGGAGGGCACTGTATAAGTAAATTAAATTTCACAGACTAAGTATAGTGTAATCAAATATACAAAATTCAGGCTGCAAAATTATAAATGTTCTTTGTTATACATTATTATCTTTGTTATTATTGACAGACATACACAGCTTGTGTTATATCAACTCTCTTGAAAGACTCTATTTTTCCAGTTCTGTAAAGTCTTTCACACATGATGATGATGATAATAATAATAATAATTATTATTATTATAATACCTCCATTCTTCTCCCATCATTCCCCACGGCGCCACAGGGGACTGGCACACATGCCAACCAAAAAAGTAAGCGACAGTACCATCCTGTGGGTGTACTGTCCTCTCCCGTCTCTCTCTATTTTGGTCCCACTGCCGGATGGCTTCAGAGAGAGGGACCCTGTCGTCTTTTGACTGAGATCTCAATGCAAAGGCTCCTTTTTAGCCGTCGCAGTGCATGCGCTGTGATTGATTTAATCGCGAGTGACCTCGTCCCTGGACTAATACACGTTCATTACATCACTTGTGCACTGTGTTCAACTACGTTATGCATACAACATACGGAAATTGATTACAAATGAGAGAGAGTGTTTTATATATGTCCTATCTTCTTAATACATATCATTTACATACAATAAAAATGCACTGCATAGGAAGTCTTTTTTAAACCTTACACAGTTTTTAGGATTGACAATTAGATTATAGTCTTCTATTTATGTAAATGAAAACTGCTTTGCATCCCATAAGGCAAAAATATATTTTGTTTTTGGCCAAAATATGTTTTAAATATATGCTAAATATATGTTGTAAACAGAGAAGCTCAATGAAATATATTTTTGAAATTGAAAATGTATTCAGTTTTAACCATAATATACCAAAATATATTTCAAAATGTATTTCAGAGGCTAAATATCAAAACTGATATTAAAATTGATTTATAAAGATTTAATAGGCTGATGTTTATAAATAGAGAGAGAGAAAGAGAGAGAGAGAGAGAGAGAGAGAGACTATTTATTTATTTAGGTCTATTCATTTATTTATTTATTTATGGAACATTGTAAAGTATGTTCCTTTCTGATTTTTATTCAGATTATATGTTACTTACAGTATATGTTCACATGTGTTATAGACAACATTATTGAAATATATGGAGGGCAAAATATTTTTTAAACGATTTTAAAATATATATTTATATGTTTAATATATATTTTCCAAAATATATCGGTATAATATGCATGTAAATATAACCTATTTGTAACATTTTAGCAAATATTTGATTTTTTTTTTACCCATATGACTGAAGTATCCACAATGGCGACGTCCGTGCCGCGCTAGTTCATCCGTCTAATTTTAATGAACGCATTTTATTGAGTCTGAAGTGCAGCATTTGGAGCACAAAACTCCTGTTGAAGACTGGATCTAACGCCTTCGGATGATACACAGATGATACGCTGTTTCTGTGAGTTACTGAAACCAAACTCAACACTATATATTTTCAAAAATATATCGGTATAATATGCATGTAAATATAACCTATTTGTAACATTTTAGCAAATATTTGATTTTTTTTTACCCATATGACTGAAGTATCCACAATGGCGACGTCCGTGCCGCGCTAGTTCATCCGTCTAATTTTAATGAACGCATTTTATTGAGTCTGAAGTGCAGCATTTGGAGCACAAAACTCCTGTTGAAGACTGGATCTAACGCCTTCGGATGATACACAGATGATACGCTGTTTCTGTGAGTTACTGAAACCAAACTCAACACAACACGCAACACGCAACACAAGAAACAAGACACCTGCGCGCCTGCAGGTAAGAGTGATTTCTCGCATTGTAGGCATGTAATGTGAAAGAGGACTAGTTGTCCACGGGCATACTGAAACTGTAAACCCGAAAATGTCACCTCGGTTTCTTATAAAGTGCGGTTTTTGCTTCCATTAAAAACCAAACGTGGTGTGAAAATAGTACTCTGGACTGATATCGGTATTTCGCTGCTGTGTGAACGCGGCCTGTATAATAGGCCATTGAACAGCATATTAAATGCAATTGATGTTTTTCAGGAAAAATTCAAAAGTAAAACAACTGTAACATGTAAATATCATTGTCCTGAAAACATACTCCGACCTTTCAGTTACAATTTGCCTTCATTATTGTATGCAAGTGGCTTGTGTTCTTCTGTGAAGCTGTTTGTGCTTGCGATGACATTTACAATGTTTAACAGCTTCAGCTCTCTGCAGAGATCATCTCTGTCCACATTAAGAAACCTGTATATTTACAACCAAACATTAGTTTAAAAAAATCTTTAGTATTAATATTATATAAAAGATATATTTAATATATTATATTACTGTGTGGACTATCTAAGATAGTAGTGTCTGTGGCTACATTCATACCTTTACAGACTCTAAGGATCATAAAATTCTCACAAGCATATTTTTTTCCCACTTTTTTTGAATGGCATTGGCTGACCTCTTCTATGTTTTCTTCCACAATTCTCATTTGGCGTTATTATAAATGGTGTGAAATATCATAAACCTAGTCTCATGCAGAGAACGTTTCATTAAATAACAGGAAGGCCCACGCAGAGTAAAACGTTCCCCTTGTGTTTTGGCTCCAGTTGCATCGAGCGCGATGCTACTTTAATTGTCTCCTCACTGAATAGCTGTCATATTTAGAAGCATTTACATAATCAGAGTCATTTGCATATGGGACAGTGGAGTTTGCTGTAGGAGAACAACTACAGCAGATGTGAGTTTATGGCGCTGTTGTCTGCGGAGCTGTTAATTTAAAACCATATGTTGTCAGTGTTGAATGATGGAATAACCTCCAAACGCATACCTGTAATTTGGAGTGTAATTCCAGATGGCAGCATCTTGGGAAAATAATTGCTTAAGGCAAAGTGCAGTACATTCTTTAAATAGCTGGAAGGAAGCTCTGTAATGTAAGCCTATTCATTAAGCAAAACTCCTCTGCTAAGGGCTAATTTTATCACTGGCATTTTTTTTTCTTTCGCTTACGCTTTTATTCTTATTAGATAAATTGACTTCTTCATCATATCATAAATAAAATCACTAGTTATGCTAATGGATGGGAAATCCCAGCACTGCATTTTTACTACTTCCATTGAATGCTTTCTGAAACTGTGAAGATAACTCTTCTATGTTCTTTATAATGATACAAACAAGGTCCATTCTGCAAGGATTATTATTTAAACTATTGTTTGGAATAATATTCAACATTGATAATATTAAAAAAAAATCAGCATGTTAGAATTTCTAAAGGATCATGTGACACGGAAGACTGAAAATTCAGCTTAAATTGCATTTTAAAGTATATTCAAATAGAAAACATTTATTCAAACATAAAAATAAATTTTAATATTTTGCTATATGTCTGATTACTGTATATTTGATCAAATAATTATTTTGTTCCAGATCATCTGGTTTGATTCACAAGATGTGAAGAGTTAAAAATTACATAACCAAATGTTCATTTCTAGTATTTTGATGGACATTATTAAATTAGGGAAACTAGGACAGATACAAATACCTGTTAAGCTAAATTGTAGAAATATTTACCAACAATAGTAATGTCATTGATTCGAATTGCTTTACCTTTTCTCCTGCACACGCAACAGCATTCAAAGTACAAATTCATTTAGTTTCAAGGCAATGGATGCTGAGAGTGCAATCATTTAACTCCAGTTAGAGCTCTGCAGAGCTGTGCAGTGCTCATGAGTCTCAGTGCATGACAGTAAAAGTGTGAATCAAATAAAGTGCAAAACAGAATATAGGGCAGCCAGTTTCACTTGTTCCAGACATTGTTTACCCACGTGGCTTGCCGTACAACCGATCAATAAAACATGTGCAAAAACAGAAGCAGCTAACAAAGGAAAAGGTGGCAGAAGTCAGTGACAAGATGACTGCAGTCATCAGCTCTAATCTGCTAGTTAACATATCCCGTAAACACATGTGGCAAGGTTTGGCGAAGCAAAATGAGGAAGTGTAATGTCAGGTAAGTCAGAAAGATGCCTTCCAGCTACTTTTCTGAAGAAACTTTTACTTTTCTGCAAAGATGACTTGACATGCAATTGCGAATCTGAACATTTAAAAAAAAAAAATTAAAGTTCCTCCAAAAAGAAATAGTCTGTCATGTAGTCACCCTTATGTCGTGAACTATTCCTTTAATGTGCAAATGGGTACAGCTCAACTTAAAGGAATGCTCTGGGTTCAATAAAAGTCAAGATCAATCAGCAGCATTTGTGACAATGTAAAATAAAGATTAAAAAAGTTGCTATAAAAATAAATCTGGGTTACAGTGAGACACTTATAGTGGAAATGAATGGGGCCGATATGTGAACATTACAGTATGCACTGTTTAATAATATTTTAATTTTACTTTTAAAATCCAGTTTTTCAGAAATATCCAATTGCTTCCATAACAACAAAATGCCATAAATTTTAAAATGAAATTTTAAATTTTAACAGAACACTTCATGTAAGTGCTTTTATAAAATAAGCTTGACATTTCTGCTTCTAAACCTTCCAAAAACTGGCCCCATTTACTTATTATTGTAAGTGCCTCATTGTAACCTTGATTTTAGACTCCCTATAGTTTTCTTTTTAAAGAAAAAAAGTGTCAAGATGACAATTTTTTGGTAGAAATCGAAATAATGCTACAAATGCTGTTGGTTGAGCGTGACTTTTAAAGGGGTCATATGATGCGATTTCAATTTTTCCTTTCTAGCAGCATCATATGACCCCTTTAAACATTTTAACCGTTTAAAGGAATAATTCACCCAAAAATGACAATTTGCTGAACATTTACTCATCCTCAAGACCATCCACGATATAGATGTAGAAACGTTCTTTATGAGAACAGATTTGAAGAATTTTAGCATTACATCACTTGTCCACTAGTGGATACTCTGCAGTGAATGGGTGCCGTCAGAATGAGAGTCCAAACAGCTGATAAAAACATCACAATAATCCTTCACTGGAGGAATCTTATAATGTATTATGGACTAGTATTTTGGCCGTGCAACAGTTTAAAGTTGAAATGCCTTAATGATGGATTTGTTTCTTACAAACACAGCTTTTCACTTCACAAAATGTTAATTGATGGACTTGAGTGGTGTGGATTACTTGTCCATTACTGTGATGTTTTTATCAGCTGTTTGGACTCTTATTCTGACGGCACCCATTCATTGCAGATGATTCATTGGTGAACAGAGATGTAATCAGAGCTGGGTAGTAACTGACTACATGTAATCTGGATTACGTAATCAGATTCCAAAAATAAAGTATTTGTAATTAGATTAAATTACATTTTAAAATACTTGTAATCAGACTACAGTTACTTTTTATTGATTACATAATTAGATATTATTCACACAGTAGCAATACATTATTCACAATTTATTGAATCTCCCTAATTCCTCTTTTGAATGTTCCTTTCTAAAATAGGCTACAACTTATATACATTCAGAAAGTCTTCCAGTTTTGTGGACATTCACACAGAGACCAGTCACTAGTTAGGTGGCCACACAGCATTTGGCCACTGGATTTACAAAAATCATTTCAGGTTTTTATTTATTTTTTACATGTAATGCAGACATTCCCAAACTTTTTGTCATATGATCCTCTTTAACCTAATATATTTACTTGAAGTATCCCTGAGATTTTAAAATAAGTATTTTTATAATTAAGTATCAAATTTGCATGTTCACAGTTGTCTGATATTGATTAATGGTCACATGACATGCAGGTAAAGAAATAACATATTTCATTTTTTTTTGTGTTTTATTTTTATTGACGTTAATTTAAAATGATTTATTTAAATTTGAAATTTTAATGATTTAATTAATTATTAGCTTTTCATTAAACCCACAAACTCCCTGCAATTCCTTTACGAACTCCAGTTTGGGAAACCTTGACGTAATGTAATGTAATGTTTAATGCACTTGATGTTGTTAAATATAACAAATTGAATATATTTTCTTATTACTTATATTTTTATGTCAATATGGTACAAGATTACCCTATTTAAATCAATGTGATAAACGAGTTAGGTCAGTAATCTAAAAGTAATCAAAAAGTAGTCTGATTATATTACCTGAAATGTGTAATGTAATGGATTACGTGACTAACTACAATTTTTGTAATGTAATTTGGAATCAGTAACGGACTACAATTAGTAATCTTCCCAGTTCTGGATGTAATGCTAAATGTGTCCAAATCTGTTCTAATAAAGAAAGTTTCTAATTCTTGGGTGGCCTGAGGATGAGTAAACTCATCTACACCTTGGATAGCAGTATTTTCATTTTTGGGGGAAATATTCCTTTTTAAAAGAGCAATGTACAATAAACATGTAGGCTATTGTATCACTGTATCATGTATCACTGAGCTTGCTCTGCTACTGGAGAACTTTCATTTATGTGAAGATAAGTATCTCTTAAAATAAATAAGGATCTTGTCCATTTGACCTGCAGCTTCACAGACATATGCCGCATAAAATCATTT
Organism: Sinocyclocheilus rhinocerous; assembly: GCF_001515625.1. Taxonomy (NCBI): domain Eukaryota; kingdom Metazoa; phylum Chordata; class Actinopteri; order Cypriniformes; family Cyprinidae; genus Sinocyclocheilus; species Sinocyclocheilus rhinocerous. The sequence goes on from NW_015627050.1 coordinate 442,030, forward strand.
ATCAAAGCAGAAAAACGACTGCAGGTGTTGGTCAGGAGGAGGATTGGTTGATGTGGTCTGTTACTTGCCAGAGAAATCCTTGTCTCTTAAATGTCAGAATGATGTCAAACCAGCATTTCTGTCATTCTATTAACTAGATTAAGCTTCATTGGGCTGGAATGCATGTTTTATTTAGGTCTATATTCGTATGCAAATACATTTGTTACAACCTAATGAGCATTTAGAATTGTGGGTGCCTATTCAAGCTTGCATATAGATTTGTGTGGAGTTGTCAGTCAAACATGTCCGTATGACCAATTACCTGCTTGACATGTTTGACTTCTCTCATCTAATTAGCCATTTCCTCTCTCTAATTAGAGTTATCAATCTAAACTGAAATGAAAATAGCTGAAATGAAAAAATCAGCTTTGCATCACAAGAGTTACATTGTAAAAGATATTGAAAAAAAAAAAACTATTATTATAAATGGTAATAATGTAATATATGCATATATATTGCTGTATGCATTTATATATGTTGGCTTTGATATATGGTTCCTGCCCCTTTGAGATCATCTGCACCTATGTGTGTTGAAATAAACAAGTAGGGTAGCAGCAGGCTGTTTGCTTCAGATAATCCATTTAAAAACAAGACAATGCACTCCCTTCTAAACATTTTTTGAACACCTGTGAAAGCCTGTCGTCTTGTCCAACTGAAGGTTTGTGGGACTCTGTGGTGATACTGCCTGTCTCGATCAAGGTCAAGGACAGTCATTTTGTCATTTCATACTTAAACTAAACTGCCTGAGAGCTGTGTTTGTGGATATAATGAACTGTTTAGATCATGAAGTTTAGAGCACATGTTCCACTTGAAGTATCTATCTATCTATCTATCTATCTATCCATCTATCTGTCTGTCTATCTATCTGTCTGTCTGTCTGTCTGTCTGTCTGTCAGATTTTTCATCCACTCGAAACATCTAAAACCTCCTAACAACCACAAAGCAAACCACTCTAGCAACAACATAGTTAGAACATTTTTGTCAAATCTTTAAAGGAATATTTCACCCGAAAATGAAAAACTGCTGAACATTTGCTCACTCTCAAGTCATTCAAGCTATAGATGAGTTTGTTTCTTCATCAGAACAGATTAGGTAAAATTTAGCATTACATCACTTGCTCACCAGTGGATCATCTGCAGTGAATGGGTGCCGTCAGAATGAGAGTCCAAACAGCTGATAAAAACATCACAATAATCCACAAGTAATCCACACCACTCCAGTCCATCAATTAACATCTTGTGAAGTGAAAAGCTGAGTGTTTGTAAGAAACAAACCCATCATTAAGGAGTTTTAACTTCAAACCGTTGCTTATTAATTTAACAAAAAACAAACAAACGACAACAACAACAACAACAAAAAATCTAAAGTAGGACTTAAATCAAAATAACTTTTTTCCCATCATTATGCATGATTTAACAGTACATTTTCTTCTGCAAACAAAACAAAACAAAACAACAACTTTGCACTCATATGACAGCAACAAGTAAACATGTCCTTCAATCTTCCCTCTGTCTTACAAGCTTCCAATGTAAAATACAACCAAAGAGATTAATAGTGCCATAGAGGATCTAAATGATCTTAAAGCTGAAGGTGCAAAGCAGTTTTGCACAAAACCAGTTGACTACGCACTTGACATCCAATTTGGAAGATAAGTGGTGTTAACAATATTAGTTCAGTTGTGTTCTTGCTAGCATACGTATTGTTTCACAGAACCACTTCTGAGGAGTGTACATGAACTGAACCTGCAAGAAATAAAGGTAAATATAAAAAGATGGACAGTTTTGCACATTGCTTCAACACACTCTTGAACATTGATGTCATTTTGAAGGCCAAATCCTCTATTAAATTGACAAGTGTTTAGGCATGCATTTAACAAAATACCTCAAGGTTCTGATCATTCTATACTACACTCAGAGCAAATTTTGAAGGACATCAAATCACTAAATGCTGATCAAAAATGCTATTAGGCTTCAAGAAAACTTTTTAAACCAGGGATAATTTTATTTAGATAATGAGTATTTAATTCCTAAATGTCTCATTGAATAGACCAGACAACTTTGCCAACTTCAAATGTTTTTTGTGTGTAATTAATTGCAATAATTAATGTGTAGGTGTGTTGAATATATCTATCTACCCATATATATATATACATATATATATAAAAGTATTCAGACCCCCTTAAATTTTTCACTCTTTGTTATATTGCAGCCATTTGCTAAAATCATTTAAGTTAATTTTTTTTCCTCAT
>NW_015627050.1:448615-496241 GCF_001515625.1 Sinocyclocheilus rhinocerous
GGGTAACTTGTAATCTGTAACCTATTACATTTCCAAAGTAACCTTCCCAACACTGAATATACCCCAGCGACTTAAGACTGGTTTTGTGCTCCAGGGTCTCTCTCTCTCTCACACACACACACACACACACACACACACACACACACAGTAATCTTCAAAGTTGCCAAAACACTAATAAACATATTACTTTAGGTGGATGTTATCTCACTTAATGATGTCATGCTGTTACACAATGAGAAGATGTGATGCTTAGTTTCACTTTTTAAAAGTCCTGTAAGTTTCATTATGTTTTGAGTTTCCCGTGGGGTGTAGGTTGAGAGAAGAACACCTCAGGGAGTGGGTTATCGCTAGTATATAATTGGTAAAACTGTCAAGGAGAGAACGGTTCTTTTTCACTGCCAATTAGGTCACAACCATGGAAAACGTTTTTTGTGAAAAATAAATTGACCTATTTAATAAGCGCATGGCTTAATCTGGTAATGATCTGAAGTGTGATTTCCTACACAAGATCATTTTTGAAATTATTTTTCACTAAAGTGACTTAAGTTTTACATCTGGGTTTGTATTATGAAATCTTTGCAGAATATTTCCTGGCATTTTAACTCACTTACTGTCAAATTAACCCTCAGACATTTGCTCAAATTGTTTAAATTTTGTACATGTCATGCACCTGCAGTTATAATTTTTATCTGTCAACATCCTCCACATGGAGGATTCGCTCTCCTCTAGTTAAAGAGGCCACACCATCCAGCTCACTAACATGGATCTATGCAATGTAAATACTATCATATTTGAGCCTGCATCAATGACAAATAATTATGTCTGAGATGATGAAAAAGAGCAGCCCTTTAAAACGCAGGAGTTCAAACGTGGGAGCCAAAGCCATAGGAGTATATGTTTTATACAACAAAAACATTTACTGTATTTTCAATAAAACATTTCAATTTAATGTTTTAAATGTTTTATTATACATTTAATAAGTGTTTTATTAAATCATTAATCTAAAAAAAAATTGTAATTAAGTAATATAATAAAAAAAAAAAAGTAGTAAAATGCTTTCAATATGCTGAAAGAAAAAAAAAATCTAAAAATAAAATTGAAAAACAAAGTTACTGGTCATATTCTGACAGGATATTATCTGTTAAGAAGTTACCATACATTTCTTTTAACCCTAAAACAATGCAATGCCTAATTTAAAATGTGTAAAACACCTGAAAAAGTCAATATAGAAAATTATTTTATAATAATAACATAAATTATAAAATAACATAAATTCTGTATTAGACCTTTTTTTTTTTTTTTTTACTTTTTTACTGAAGTTTTACTTTTTGATTTCTCAGTCACCATTTTTAAAATACATTCAAACATTTTAAATAGTTAAAACGTTAAAGAAATACTTTGATTTTGGCTCATTTTTTTTTACTCTCAAATATATTTTACAAACATTAAAAGAAAAATTATATTAAATATATTAAAACGGCAAACTACTAATGCCAGTTTTTCAGGAATTTCAGCCCTAATGAGGCTTTTTCTTTCTTCCATCTCCATAAATGCACACCATTCAAGACATTTTTGCTTTAAACCACACAAAAGGGATCTAAATGACTTGTAATTCAAGAGAAAACATATAGTTATTGCATGTTATTCAAATCTATGTCTGCATGAATAGCATTTTTAGTGCGTCTTTGAATAAGTGTCGCGTCATTGAACCGCGTATAGATTGTAATAGACTCTGAACTGCACACTTTGAAAAACAAAGAAACATTGGAGTGATGGAACTAAAACCACTTCATGATTAATGCTTCCCTCCCATGTGTCTTTCACTAGCAGAACAAAACAGTTTGACTTTATGAGAAAACGTTTGCTATACTTTGCTAAAGTGGGTATTGGAAAAGATGTGTTTGAGTTGGTGATTTGAGTGAAGGATTTTTATTTGCCATTGTGTTTGAAACTTCCTCTTTTGGCTTGTCCCACTGATGTCTGAGCACTCAAGTCAAGTCAAGTCAAGTCACCTTTATTTATATAGCGCTTTTAACAATACAGATTGTGTCAAAGCAACTGAACAGCATTAATTAGGAAAATAGTGTGTCAATAATGCAAAAATGACAATAGTAAACACTAATTTTTCAGTTAAAGGCAGTTCATCATTGAATTCAGCGATGTCATCATCCAGCTCAGTTCAGTCTAAATAGTATCTTTGCAATCATTTGCAATTTAACACCTCTGTTTTTTCAGAATTTAGCAATAAGAAATTACTCATCAAGCAGACCTCTTGTACAAGTGCCCAGGAATCACTCAAAGGATGTTTAATGTTAGATGAGGATGGGATGATAAATAGGCTGCTGTTTTCACCGGGATATTCTGTACTCTAAATTCAGCAAAATACTCAGTACAAAAAGTCAGTCAGAAGAACTATTATACTTAATAGTTTAATAAGAGGTATTTGTAAAACGGTAGGCAAAATTAAACTGTGCTAATCATTTTGTCAATTTCTCAAACTATGTTATCAGCCCTGGAATTGAGGAACCCATTAATTTAAGTATGTAATATTGAGCTGCTGTAAATAATAGACTTACAATGCTGATTCTGAGGGTGTGAGAGATCCATAAGTCAGTCAAAGCCTTTTTTACAATACATAAACCATGTGTCTCGATGGTGACGTGCCCCTGTTGAGGTTAATGCACTTACTGGAACACAACTGACAGTCATATGGTAAGATATCTGAAAAAAAAAAAAAAAAACCCTGATAATAATAAATATGCAGAAAAACAGAATGCATCACTGAGTGCCAACATAAATGTACTTGTTAGTATTCATTTTAGATTGAGAAAATGGTGCAGTCACATTAACAATTAGAGGCAATTATACACAACTGACAGTCATATGGTAAGATATCTGGAAAAAAAACAAAAAAACCCTGATAATAATAAATATGCAGAAAAACAGAATGCATCACTGAGTGCCAACATAAATGTACTTGTTAGTATTCATTTTAGATTGAGAAAATGGTGCAGTCACATTAACAATTAGAGGCAATTATCATAGAAGTGGTATGAATGTACTTTAATATTTTTCCCCTCTTATCATTTGCTATATGTATTTATTAGGCCCACAAATGTTACCTAAATGGGATAATGTACAGACTAGACAGTTTTTAGACTTAGACTATATTTCTTTCCAATTTTATTTGTTTTGAATTATAATGTTTTATATGTTTACCAATCTAAAGTAAACATTTTTAAAATGAATGATGGCAAAACAATTAAGTAAATTCGATTACTACAAAAATTGTGAACACAATTTGATAATTTGATAATAGTATTAAATTGTATATTATATAGTGTACTTTTCATTAAATTACACAGTTGAGTGATATGAAGTACATTTCCAAACATTTTGTTTGTATCTTACAAATAAAGTAAAATTATATCAAAGATTAAGACGCATAGCACAAGAAAAAGTAGCAAAACGTGTTTAAACACTCCTTGATGCAGGAAAAACATTGTACTACATAATTCAATGAGAGTTTGTGTATAATGTTAAATAATTTAAGAAATATGTAAAAGTACATGCATTTAATGTTTTTGAACAAAGTTTTGAAACCATGTATGTTACAGAGAAATGATTAACTATTTCTTGGGAAAATGGAAAGTTCCTTATAGTTCACTGCATTTACCTGAACTGCAGACTTTGTGGCTTTACTGAGCATTTTGTATTGTTTGAGTTGTCAGATTGGTTACTAGGGTGTTCTGAGCAGTTTCAAAGCAGTTTTACATAAGCAGTGTTCCTCTTCAGGAACTCGAGCTGCGTCGGAGGACGCTTCGGGAACGCCCTTCAGCGTGACCGGCTCTGAACCTCGTGTGTAATCAGAGCAATAGATGGGGGAGACGTCACGGGCGGGTGACGTAATGACCAGGAAGCTATAAAAGCACGTGCGGTGAGACCAGCGTCAGCTTTCTGTCATTCAGCAAGCGCTCTGTGTGTGTGTCAGTCTGTTTTCCATTTGTGAGTCTTATTTGATGTTGTTTTGTCCAGAATGTCAAAAGCACAAGACAAAATGAAACACTTAAGCAAGGGCGAGGGCAGGCACCGTTTCCTGGAAGCTGACGCTGGTCTCACCGCACGTGCTTTTATAGCTTCCTGGTCATTACGTCACCCGCCCGTGACGTCTCGCCCATCTATTGGTCTGATTACACATGAGGTTCAGAGCCGGTCACGCTGAAGGGCGCTCCCGAAGCGTCCTCCGACGCAGCGTCTCGTTCCCTCGAGGTAACCATGTAACCATGGTTACATACGTAACCTGAGACGTTATTCTAGTTAACAAAAACTAAAACAATAACATTTTTTGTTACTTAAATAAAATAAACGCTATCTGAAATCAAATAAAACACGTTGCCAAGGAAGCATTTCACATTTTCATTTAGTTTAACTTGAGGTACTAAAACAACTTAAACTAAAACAAAATGTATATGTATGAAAATGTATAAAACAATGTATATATATATATATATATATATATATTTGATAAAATGTTAATTAAAATTGAAATTAAAATGGAAAACATAAAAATAAAAAACAACTCAGACTGTAATAGTATATAGACTATAGTAAAAACTATAATAGTACCTCAGTGATACTAAAATAACACTAAATGCCTTTATCATGTTTTCATCATCAGCTTGTTTGTTTTGGCACTTCACTCCCACATTAACTGTTAATTAGATTAAATTACAAAATATACTTTTTAAGAGATGTCTGTGTCAGTCAAGGTGACAGAGGCCTCATTTAAAAAACAGAAACAAACAAGTGCTCTTGCACTTCAAATAAAACCAGCTTGAAACCTCTAGCAATTAAAAAGTAAAAAAAAAAACATTTCACATAATTACTACATTATCTAATGAGGCACATTACAACATAAGCTAGCTTCATTTTTATATGTATTGACTGGCAAAGTTATAAAGACACCAACCTACAAATGTAGTTTGTAAATTGAACTGTAATTCTTTTCCTCTTTTGTTAAAATTCATTGAAATTTTTACGGCCACCCTCACTGGATCAACCTTAAACACCTCTCACCTCCACCATGAGCGTATGTTTTTGCAATCCCAGGATGGTGCGGATCGCTAAATCAATTGCGACTTTAACCTTTCAAGACAGTGTTAGTGGATACATGACAGCTTCATTTCTCACTACAGTTGTTTTTAAATGGCTTTAGCCATTTTATCCCAAGACTCTTGCTACAGTCACACTAGAGTTGATCTTGGTTCTACATTTAAACCCTTATCATTTCAAATTTGAGGTAAATGACTGCTTTGTTTAATTGGCTCTGCATTCAGAACAAGAAAAACTGGCTTGATTTATGGTCAATTGGTGAGTGCTCTGAGGGAGGAAAGGCCCTTAGAAAAATAAAGCTCCGTAATAAAATATCACCTCTACAGGGCAATATTCTGTGAGAGAGATTAGTAGGAGGTTTATAAAGATGTCAGTGCTGACGTGAACTGCACATGCATTAGGTGTTGAATCCATTCACAAGGGGAGCTGAAATTTCTGTCTTTTCTCAGATCAGAGGAGTTTTTCTGGAAGTTTGCATAATCTGATTTGATTAACGTGCATGCCACATTGCTTCCTTTCATTGACATTGGATTTGGATTTGGAAGTGGATTCTAACATTATGCTGTATTGCTGTATTATTTTGAATAATCATGTAATAGTCATGCAATTATTAATTTACAATAGGAAAATAAAAAAAGGAAAATACAATAGTTCTGCATTTGTTTGTTGGTTGGTTGGTTGGTTGGTTTGTATACTGCTCAAAATTTGGGCGTTGGGAAGATTTTATTTTTGAAAGTAGTCTCACCAACTCACCAAAGCTGCATTTATTTGATCAAATATACAGTAAAAACCATAATAGTGTGAAATATTACTACAATTTAAAATAACTGTTTTCTATTTGAATATATTTTAAAGTATAATTTATTACTGTGAAGCAAAGTTGAATTGTCAGCAACATTACTCCAGTCTTCAGTGTTGTAACAGTGGCGTTTTGAGCTTTTACCAGGAATTGTTAAATATATAAGTGTAAATATTTTGACCTGGCAATTTTTTTTGGTCTTTTCTGGCGCCCGAACAATTTAATTTAGGTATTTACCTTTATTAACTTTAAATCTAATTTTGGGGGCTGCCACCGTTGGATAATTGGTGCCCAAACATGGACTTAAACTTTGAGTTTTACTAATTGGTGACTTGAGGTTGGTTATTGTCAACACGTTAAAATCCTCAAATTTGTGAGTGTATTGTGGTTTATATATGAAGGTGTTGAACTGGAGGTAGTTTGTCTTTTTGTTTTGCTGAAAAGTTTTTTTTTTGGGGGGGGAAATGTTTAAATGTTTTCAGATTTGTGACCTTAAACATTGTGGGGGGAAAAAAACTGGTTAAACCTGTTGTTAATTCTGAGATGTGAAAGTTGTGATAATGAACAACTAAGTTGTGGTAATTAATTCTACAAATTGTTTGACATTAAGCGAACTGAATAGTTGCTGGGACAGAGCCGCACCATACTGAGTTGTTGGGTTCTCTGTGTTTATTTTGCCATTAATTTTGTCATTTTATTTTTCAAACACTCTTGCACATTCATTTCCATACATTGACATTGCATTACACTTTGCATTATTACATATACAACTGACAATCAAACTGGCTGCCACTCCCCCACACTCTCCATCCACTTTTGTGGAGATGTAACACCCTGACATTGGCACTCCTGACTGCCCTTCTGCACAATGTCCGCAGCTTCTTCCCCCTTGACCCCTTCGTACTCCTCTCCACTTCAGTCCCTCTCAAGCCAGCACAGACAACTTCCCAGGAACCCATGTGAAGTTTGCATCTTCAACAACTGGGAACAGGAACAGAATGCAGATAACATGCAGATATGTACTTCACCAGTTCCTTTACCTCTACCTTCAGTGACGCAGCAGGACTTACCGGGTATCTTACCAACTCCTGGAAAAGAAATGCAGCAACTCCCTCAACAGGTGCAAGGAAACTGGGACACATTGTTGGAATATGCAAAGCCCATGAGGAAATTGTTGGTGAACTCACCCGAGAACTTAAAACGATGTCTGCACACCATGACACCCTGATTGCTCGACTTGTTTATAAACTTGATAAACTAGAGCACAACCAGCAACAAGTGCTCACCTGCATATCTAAAAATAAACAGCATGTTAAGAAAGAGATTGATCAATGTAACACAGTTCTTGGATCGGGAAGGAGGCGGGAACCCTAACATTTAAACATAATTTAATAAACAAACAGAAAACTGAAAATTAGGGATGCACCGATACCGATACTGGTATCGGTATCGGCCTTGTATAGCTGATGTGTGCGAGTTGATAAGCAAAGCGCGCTGAGTGGATTGAGCGCGCGGCGGCGCAGATGCGCGAGCTTGTCGAGTGAATATACCTTTCTCACAGACATCACTGGAAAGTTTGTAGTTCGGTCGGATACGTCAAAAACAAGTAAGTAAAACAATGCACAAGTTACTAAACGGTAGGGAGAGAGAGAGAGAGAGAGAGAGACAGAGAGAGAGAGAGAGAGAGAGAGCGCACTTCTGTTGTGATCTTTGATGTTCACTCACTTAGCACACGCATCATTTGGATTAAAACTAAATCTTGGTTTCTGTACCCAATATTTAAAAAATTTACAAATGCAATAAAAATATTGGTATTGGTACTCGGTATCGGCAAGTACCAAAAATAAAAGTATCGGTATCGGGCGAGTACTGGAAAAAGTGGTATCGGTGCATCCCTACTGAAAATAGCGCGACAGCCCCTCACGGACGACTGCCGTGCACAAACAAAACCAAAACAACGTAAATAATCCAGGCCTGGTCCTCTCTCGTCCTTCACTGTCGTTACTCCTCCTTTTATCCTTCCGGAGCTCCTCCGTGGGACTCGAGACCGGTGAATGGTGCAGGTGTCGCTCATTATCATTAACTTCACCGGCCTCGCTCCGTTCCCACGGCTCTCGGCCCCGCCCCACTCGTCGCAATCAACTTGCTAAATCGGTAAAAATTTTAATTTTTGACAAACCTCATAAAGTTAAAACTACCTTTGTGACTGGTGCGGTTCATGATGGAACAACTTCAAGATGAGCTTCAACAGGATATCAAAACCTACCTAGTAACACTTCAGAGAAATCATGACCAGATGTCTACAGAGCTCAGCCAATGCACCCAAACCACCAAAACATTGTGTACAGCTGTACAAGCTGTACAAACTGAAATTGAGGAAAAATTAAAAAAAATCAAGAGAAACAAATGGCTTATTTAAAAATGAGAAAACTATAATCATCACATTCCCCTACTTCTGGTTCACCTGCAACACCAGTGACTGGTCCATCGTCTCTCCCTCCTCCTGTGGTAAATAGTGACCATCTTAAGCTTACATTCCCTACTTTTGACAGACAGTCGGATGATGTGGACCCATTGCTGTATCTCACCCGATGCCAGGATTTCTTGCCGCTACATCCTCTTACTGATGCTGACATCCTGGCCACTTTCCGCTCTGTCCTATATGGCACTGCCCAGGACTGGCGGGGAATTAGCACATTCATCTGTAAAAACATGGCATGAGTTTGAGTCTGCTTTTCTTTCTGCTTTCCTTTCCGAGGACTATGAGGACGAACTGGCAGAAAGGGTCCGAACAAGAACACAAGGTGAAAGGGGGAGCATAAGAGACTTTGCATTCCACAAACTGGAAATAGCTGGCCTTACTATCAATCTGAAAAAAGCCAGTTCTGCCTACAAGAAATCACATTTCTAGACATGTTGTTAGTACCAGAGGAATATCTGCAGATCCAAGCATATCCATACGGTCCTACTATGTGCCTACCAACATCAAAGTGGTCCAACACTTTTTGGGTTTAGCCGGGTGGTACCACCGTTTTGTACCTAGTTGCTGAACCTCTGAATGCACTGAAAAAGGGGTGTACATTTCACCGGTCTCTACAATGTCAGAAGACATTTGAACATCTGTAGTCTTATCTTACCTCTCCTCCCATTCTTGGCCATCCTGAATTAAAACTTTTTTTCACCGTCTACACGGATGCCAGCGACACTAGTTTGGGTATCGTGTTAACCCAGCGAAAGGACCAGGGATTTGAACAGGTTATTGTGTATGCCAGCAGAACCTTGAACAAAGCAGAGGCCAATTATTCCACTACAGAGAAAAAGTGTTTGGCTGTAATCTGGGCTCTGGAAAAATGGCAGCACTATTTGGAATATAAATTGTTCAGGGTAGTCACAGATAACCACTAGTTGTCTCATCAGATGGGCCCTGCAACTTTAGACATTTACTTTTATCATTGAATATCCCCAAAGGGAAATTGAATACGGCACCTAATGCTCTGTCTCAGATTCACACAAGTTGTGGCCTCTACACCAGCTAACAGGAGAAGTCGTAACTTCCGATGTCTCCAGCTGTCATCTGGGAAGAGGAGCACAAAGACCCTGCAATCAAAAACATATTTCACGCTTTAGCAAACAAGGACTCTACCCTAAAAGACCAGTATGAACTAGTGGAGGATATACGCTACCACAAAACTCACCGGTTGAACAACCAAGTTCACTACCGAGTGTACATTACTGATAGTCTTGTATCATCCATTATACATCACTACCACTCAAGTCCCTGGTACGGCCATGTAGGCATTTACAAAATCCTACAAACGTATCCATGATGTTGCATTCTGGCCTGGAATGTAGACTGACATCAAACATCATGTTAAAAGCTGTGTTAAATGCCAGACATTAAAAGGAGAGTATCAGAAACCCATTGGAAGACTGCAACAAACCATCACCACCTGTCTAAGCGAAATGCTTGGTGTAGACATCATGGGGCCATTGCCTCAGAGCACTCAACACAATGAATACCTCTTAGTCTTTGTAGTTTATTACTTTCACTGGGTGGAATTCTTCCCTCTGCACAACGCCAGTGCCAGTCAGTGCATTACAGTGCACAATTTGTTTCATCGCTGTTCCAAGAACTGTGTCACAAGTGGAGCATTAAACCAAAACTGACAACATCCTATCATCCACAAACAAATATGACTGAAAGGGTTAATCACACTCTCAAAAAGCATGATTTCTGCCTATGTGGACAACAATCACAGGAAATGGGGTCAATACTTATCAGAACTCTGTTTTACCATTAATTCAGCTGTTCAGGAAACTATTGGAATGTCTCCTGCAGAGCTTCATATGGGGAGGAAGTAGCAAAGCCCCATGGACAAATTGGTACATAGCACAAATTTAACTCCAGACTGCCCATCTTACTATACAGTTCATCATCTAGATAAGCTCTAGACCAAAGCCATGGAATGCTGTTAAAAAGCACAAAAGTGACAACTCAGGAATTCAAACAAACAAGATGTTACTTACAAGGAAAAAGTTTGTGTGTGGATAAGAACCTTTCCCCAATGCTCAACACCACTTTACTGCTAAACTGGCTCAAAAATGGAAACTTACATGCACTCACCTAGCTTCATTAATGCTGGTGGGATTATTTTCCCTTTTTTGTGTGTGTGTGTGTGTGTGTGTGTGAACTTTTGTGAACTTTAAGACCGTTTTCAAAATCTGAGTTAAAATGAACACTAAATTATTTTATGTGTTTTGTTGACTTGTGAACTCAAGGACTCTTTACTCTTTAATTTTTAATGGACTCGTTGATCTTGTGAAAATTGACAGTGAAGTGGCAATCCTGTTACTTTCTCAATGTATTTACCTTTTTTTTTTTTTTTAATTGCTGTGTGTGGAAAAAAATGATTATTACTCACATTGTAATTATATTAATGTGCATAATTTGACTATAGTACTAGTGCCTGCCAAACAGTCCCAACATTTAGTATGCTGGACATCAATTCCTTGTTTGTGAAGTTGGGTTTAAGTTGGCTTTACAACATAACTGGTGCCATACGCCAAGAAGGTCTAAAACAAATATATCTAGTTTATTCCATGTTTGGATGAAGAGGCTGTAGAATATGTGTTGCATTATGCATGTCAAGTTGTTAATATCATTTCTCATCATATTGTTGACATATTTCTTAGTATGAAAATAATCTTCTTTCAAAACTGTATAAAACAAGTGTTCATTTAATGCTAAATGAACACTGCAAAAAAACTTTGTGTATGTTTTACAATAAAAAGATCTGAACCTTCTTAAACATACCTGAGAAGATAAGCTCCATAAAGTTTTTTCTTGTTTTAATTTTAAATCTCACAAAGTAAATCACATAAGGTTTACACGGCAAGAAGCAGAGAACAATTTGCCAATGGGGAAAGAAAAATAAATGTAATTCAATACTGAAACCTCTGAGATGTCTTTGTATCTGATTTTAATCTTCTTCTTTTTTGACATCATTTTAAATATTTGACTTTTGCCAGTGAATGATTCATGTCTATACAGAGATTGGTCAATCCCTTTATTTTTATTTATTTATTTTCCTTATATATCTGCATTAAAGTTTCTCTCTGTGCACTGAAGCTGTGTCTGAGGCATCTACATGAAAGTCTCATCTTCGCCCTTGCTTCCTCCAACTTGCTTTAATCCAAAATAAATGGTTTCTAGGGGAGAAAAGAGCAGATGCTATCAAGCGTAAAGTTCACCACCCTCAGTGCTTGTCTGAATGTGGGAGTTTGTACCATTTCAGCAATAACAAAAGCAAAGTGGTTAGATGAGAGGCCCCTAAAGCCTTTATATAACTCAGAGAAATACTACTTTGAAAGATTCATAATTTGGTTTTAGGAGTCCCCAACAACAGGTTTACATGCATGCAAGGTCAAAAAACACTTTCATTTTCTTGTAATATGCATTTAAATTGACCTTTTTTTCTCAACAACTCTCAAACGATTCGTTCAGAGATTCATCTTTCCAAACCCCTCCTTTGCATGAGGCTACACTGCTCTGCCAAACACAGACATGGAGTACTGATAAAGCACTGCAGTTTGTAAATCAACGTATTGCTCCATCCTTTATCATGACTACAGGTTTTAAGAACGACAGACATTCTATATTATTCTACACATTTCTAGACAATAGCGGACAACACAAAACACAACACATTTTGACAAATCTATTATAATTTTCTTTATAAATTTACATAAGCAACAGCACTCTCACATATGTTCCTGTTGGACTTTGTGCTTGATATGCCAAGGTCATGGTTCCCAGGGAACACAAATACTGATTAAATGTATATTGTGAATGCACTTTGCTTCTGCCATAGGAATAATGAATGAATGAGTGTGCAGTAACAACCCCAGATCACTCAAGAATGAAAGTCAATCAAAATCTCATGCAATAGTCACGATTAGCAGTTTTACATTGACTTTTATGCATTTTTGGCAGATGCTTTAACAGAACATGTTTCTCTGTTCCACTGTGCTATTTTTCCTTTTTTTTAAGTAAATGTGTGCTAGATGGACATGTTTGTCCGTTGCATTCGCATATTTTGCAGCATCTCATGCATGACATGGCATTAAAAAAAAAAAACGCAAAATAAGTTCAACACAGCCACTTTAAGGCAAGCCTCCAAGGTTGATTTGTCAGGTATTTTACTGGTCTATTAAATAGCATTTGTATGAAGACACTCCAAGAATGACAGCTTGTTGTTTCCTGCAGGATCCAGGATGTTTTACTTGTTTGAAGTGTTTTGGAAGAAAATTATAATAGATTTGTCATCCCATAAAGTACCTCTGACTGTACAGGCTTTGGGTTCTTACAATGCAAGGTGACTGTTATAAAATTTGTCAGTTCAATAGTTAAAAATAGCAAATGGCTGAAAAAAGGTTTGAAAACATTTTTTTTTATGACACCGACTGCACCCATAATGGAAAGAGACAGTGTTCACAGAGTGACCATGTTAAAGTGTAAAAATCTCTCAAACTTGAAACGCATTGTGTGCACTAAACCAGAAACACAGTGACATGATATTTTTTTTTGGTTTAAAAATACCTGGCTTTCTAGAATATTTGATTACATTTTCATTTTTGGGTGATCTGTTTCTTAAATCTCAGAATCAGTTTTTACCATTAAAACTATAAGTAGTGAAAGTGTGAGTAATGTAAGTGTTTTAATGGTAAAAAAAAAGTAGAGTTCAAGTTCAAGTTCATTTTATTTGTATAGCACATTTACAGCAGCCGCTAGGCTGACCAAAGTGCTTTACAGAAGAGAAATTTATAAAAACATACACAGAAAACAAGCCAAATAAAAATATGAACAACCCATTATCCTCACCACCCTTGATGGGGGTCCAGCGCGGGGGTACACGGGTGTTCCCCAGGTGGAGCGGTCGGTTGCGATGCAATTGTGTCCAAATGCCGCTACCACTTGGTGGGGCAAACCATTGCTCCCCTCCCGGGCCTGTAGGCACTCGTCGGCCTTGATCGACACTGCTTATACGGCCTGTGGAGAAGCTGCGAAGTCATAAGTATTAAATAATATTTTTATATAATAAGATAAATAATTGGAAATCAAATCAATATTTCATCTCCATGCACATATTTATCTGGTAATGCTGGATAGTATACAGTTAAACTGTCATTAATACAAAATAAACCTCTTCAGGCTGATAAAAGACCTTTTTTTTTTTTGACCTTGTTTGGGACAAATGGCCAACCGTTCATTGTCTTATGCATTTCTTTACAAAAATGAAATATTGTACACACATTCAACAGTATAATTGTTCTCTGTGATCTGTGAACTGTTCTCTCCCCTTTTATATACAGCATACAGCATATCTTCTCAGTCTACAGCACTACTCTTATACATGTAATAATGGCTCAAGGCCACTCTGTGTACAGCTGTCTTGTCAGCGAGGACATTCTGTTAGCGCAATGTTGAAAATCACGGTGGATTTTCATGAACAGGTCTCCCAATGCCACTTTTGTAAAAAGTTGAGTGCAGAATGTTCTACGCAAGGACAACCTTTCTGTCTAGAGACATGACGTTCTGTCCGCTTTCATTTTTAAGATGAGTTTCAGAGTTTATATTGTCTATACTGTAGGTGGTTCCACAGACTCAAGAAGAACAAAAACAATTGGTAAAACATGGTGTTCTCCAAGGTCTGTGTAAGCCATTGAAAATAATATGACTGTAAGTATCTATGCTTTTCCTCTCAGAATGATGATGCTCAGTAAGTCTGCCAAATAAAATGTTATTTGTTAAATGAAAATAAAATTTAAACCTGGAAATGAACAATGAACAATATACCCTGATCATGTGAATTCCTTTGTACAAAAGGTCACAAAATATAATTTGTAATGACAATTGTTGGTTAAATTACTATAGAATACAATTGTACTCTATGTATTTTACATCAGTTTAAATTTTATTCTGATCATACACTGACTTCTGATAAGCTTAAATGGCTTCTGTTTTTTCTCATGCTCACCTCTGTTCTGACAACAACAGCAACAAATGCACAAACACATCTATTTACTGTATCACAACACTGAATTCCACTCACTTAACTGTAGGGCTCTCCAAAGTCACAAAAATGCACAAAACTACATACATTTGCCTTAACAGAAGCTTTTTCACTAATGATCAGACTGTTGGATCCCAGAGACAGTGTTTATATAGTCTGAGCAAACGGAAAATATTGTAGCATTCTTGTATTGTTGACATGGACACCATTAGGTTTTGAGACAGAAATTCAACCAGTGCAAGCTAGAAAAGAGTAATGAGCACCTAAAACGGACTTTGTATCGGGTTGGCAAAGTCTTGTTGGCAAGTTTCTGGAGTTTGAGATTTTAAACTTAAAATAAAGTTTTGTGGAAAAGTTTGGAGGCTTAGATTGAAAGTCAAAAATTCTGACAGGACAGTGTAGGTCTATGGAGAATGGAATGATTTAAATAAAAAAGGAAGATAAAGAATGGCTCAGAAATTAGTATTTGTATTGTTCAGCACAGGCTTAGGTGTTAACGCTCCCGGAATAGGATGATGTGTAATCCATTGCATGCAGGATGTGTGGATTTGGTGAGAATGAGAATCTTTTTCCAGGTTTGCACTTCTTGAAGATACATGTGTGTGCCTGGGATGGTTGTGCAAAAAAATAAATAAATAAAGAAAATAATAATTATTTATATATAGAAGTTGGTTTGAAGTTTTGGAATTATTGTAGACTCCGCTCCCCCTCCTGCAGTACTGCTTTGATTACATACATATAGCTGCAGTCATGCCGATAACTGCAGGAGATCGTAATTAAATGAAGATTTAATTAAATACCACTCTACTTACATACTCTTGATTTGAATCATCTAAGGTGCGGTTTTTCCTCAGAAAAAAAGAGAATATTTATTTAGTGAAATTAATTATATTACCCATGGTAAAACACATTTAAAGAAATGTAATCATGCATCAATTAAATTTTTTAATAAGACTTTCAGTGCATGTTTAAAGTTTATTTCAAAACTTTTTTTTAGCTTGACATAATGTTTTAATGCCTCATTCATGAGGCAAGACACTAAAAAAAGCTTTGAATCTTAATTTTTAAATGACAGAATACAGAGTTCCTATAAGTACTGTAAATTTCACTTTTTTTTTCTCCACAATATCGTATTTTTACAATAAAAATTTCTGCCAACCACAGCTGTCCTTTTTTTTTTTCTTCTTCTTTTTTAAAGTGTAGATTTGCTCATTGAGTTTTCATTTCTGCAAATGTGACTTTTAGGGACTTTGTAACTTGATGTTTTGCTGTGGCTTTTTAAAAACAAGACCTGCTGGAGAAACCCAGGTTGTTCCATTTGGCACAGTAGTGGGAGGACAGGAATATAATCTCAATGACTTTCCAGTGACTGTCTCCCCTGTTAGCTCAGGTACTTACTCCCACCTCAACAGACTCAAATAATCTAAGGTTCTATTTATATTTATATATGCAAGCTGTATGTTAGAAGAATTTTTTTTTTTTTTTTTTTTAAATCAGAAGTTTTGTCCTGCGCAAGATTTTTTAAGTTAAATAAATTAAATTCAGGTTATGTTTTTAAATTTTTTTTTTCTTGTTTCAAGCATAAATTTAATGTATTGAAATGTACTGAGATTTATTATGTTAGAAACATAAAAATAAAAAAAAAATAGAAAACATACAGTATCATAAATTTAGTCTTAATACACTCTGAAAGATAATGGTTCTTTATTGCATCTATATGTCCATTACGAACCTTAAACATCCATTGAACTTTTTAGATGCACAAAAGGTTCTTTATAGTAGAAAAATAAATTTAGATATTTTTTATTGGTAAACAAGCCAAAAACACTGAATTTATTTTGCTAGATATTTTCCATTGTCAACAGTATTCTGCACAATAAAAAGATGATCTTAAACAGCTACTGAATCTAAATTGTTTTATCTTTGTTTAAAATTTTGAATGGCATGCTGCTCAAATTGGTTAATGCATCAAAGTGCATGAATGCGTTGAATTATTCAGAAGGAAATGGCACAAACAAGCGTGCAGTCTTAGGTTAATGGTAATTGAATTTGATGATGAGGTGTCCCTTTAGACAAATTGTTTTTGACGAGTTGTCTCTTACTCCCAGGCCATAATTAAACATGCTAAAAAGGACAGGAGAACTGAGACTGTTTGAAACAGAGCGTGTCTCTGCACTACCTAGTGAAAGCTAATGTGACACATTGCATTGTGAGTCATAGTTGTGAGTCGACTCATACAGGTCCAACCACCTCTAATTATCTAAGACAAAAGATTTCTTCATGCAAACTCTTCAGATTTTTTGGTCGAGGGGAGGACTTCAGATTGTTTTTGCATGAAATATACTGTGGTGTATTTGTGATATAATACTATAATAGCCATTATTGCACTCCTGTAGTGGTATGACATTAAAGTTTGTACAATAAAGGCAAGAGCCTCCAGAGTTTTATCAAATGCATACTGTGTCATACCCTTGAAATATTTTCTAAAGGCCTACATGTTTTAAGAGCTGTAAAATATTCTCATTTTGACGCTCAACCCGATTGTGTATGCATTCTGATGGTGAATTGACTTCAGTGTTAATTACTCCCTAGGAGAGCTGTGTCGTAAATTAATTTTCTCATAATAAAGAAAATCTGAAGTTTAGCTCTCTGGGTACATTTAGGCCTTCTATTCGTATTAATTAGCACTGGCTAAAAATGAATCCTACTGAAGTCCCACTGAGATAATAAAACAATCTTTTCTTTGGTAAAAAACAAATAGCAGCATTCATTAGAGGTGAAAGCATCTCCATCGGAAACCTCAGAGCGCATCCGTCCACAGCATGTGGTTACTGATGAAAGCATGGAATCCCATCCAAGTGAAGACATATTGGAATTCCATAATTGTAAGTGCTGAGGTGCCTTAGTGTGTTTCTCTTTTGGTGGAATGTTTATCTTTACAATAATATTCAATCAGGGGCGTTTCATCCGAGGAGGCAAGTGAGGCACCATCTACTCTAATAATCCACAGTACAAAAATGAAATATGACATTTTTCGTTTTTCTAAAGTGACACTGTCCAACAGTGACTCCAATGGTTAAAGTTATAGCGGGAGGCAGCATCTCTCTTGCCTCCCCTGAGCCCATTGAGTTTCACAAGTTCACACTTACATGTAATCAGACTGAGCGAATGGTATGCATATTTGGTGTGCTGTCCAAGGGGAGGGCTCCGAGCTTTGTTAATAAAACATAATTTAGTGTGTCGTGAGTTTGGTGGGGGATTATTGAGCATTTATGGGGAAAAGTCATGTGAGAGGAGGCAGTGCCTCCATTGTGCTATGATTGGCCTATTGTGATTAATCCCATGTCTTTTGTGTGTGTTCCATGTCCACAAAACCGGAAATGACTTTTTTAGTGCACAGTCAGCAGGTGAATGTAAAAGTACTAGTGCTGCCCCCTAATAGTCGACTAATCGTTAGTTGATAGGAAAAGGCTTAGTCAACCAAATTTTAATTAGTCGGTTCTTTGCGGAAAAAAAGATAGCGAACCCGCCATGGAGCGAGTGCAACTGGCTTTTAAAGGGGATGGGAGATGAGACTCTGATTGGTTTATTGCACGTTACGCCCAAAAAACACCCATACTCATTAAAAGAATAGGGACAACCCGTTTAGACCAAGCGCCCGGGCGCACCGACCGTTTTCCCGTCGTTAAACTAGTGTGCTTTAGACCATGCGCTTAGATCGTTAAAATAGGGCCCAGTGTCTTAATGCAGCACTGATGGGACAAAACACACACACAAGAAAAAGCTTTGAGTATTATTTTTTTTAAATCACAATTTACAGAGTTCGTAAGTACGGTGACTTTTGCAAAAAAGTAAATAAATAAATTAAATATATAAAAAATAAAATAAGAATAAATAAAATGTTACTACTGTATTTTTTACGATGAAGTTCTGCTAACCACAGCTATCATCTTTTAAACTGTAAAATTCACATTTTTTTAAAGTGTAGTTTTGCTCAGTGAGTTTTTATTTATGCAAATGTGACTTTAGGGACTTTGTAACTTGATGTTTTGCAGTGACTTTTTAAAAACAACTCAGAATAGACCTGCTGGAGGAACCCAGGTTGTGCCATTTGGCACAACAGTGGGAGGACAGGAATATAATCTCAATGACTTTCCAGTGACTGTCTCCCCTGTTAGCTCAGGTACTTACTCCCACCTCAACAGACTCAAATAATCTACGGTTCTATTTATATTTATATATGCAAGCTGTATGTTAGAAGAATTTTTTTTTTTTTTTTTTTTAAATCAGAAGTTTTGTCCTGCGCAAGATTTTTTAAGTTAAATAAATTAAATTCAGGTTATGTTTTTAAATTTTTTTTTTCTTGTTTCAAGCATAAATTTAATGTATTGAAATGTACTGAGATTTATTATGTTAGAAACATAAAAATAAAAAAAAAATAGAAAACATACAGTATCATAAATTTAGTCTTAATACACTCTGAAAGATAATGGTTCTTTATTGCATCTATATGTCCATTACGAACCTTAAACATCCATTGAACTTTTTAGATGCACAAAAGGTTCTTTATAGTAGAAAAATAAATTTAGATATTTTTTATTGGTAAACAAGCCAAAAACACTGAATTTATTTTGCTAGATATTTTCCATTGTCAACAGTATTCTGCACAATAAAAAGATGATCTTAAACAGCTACTGAATCTAAATTGTTTTATCTTTGTTTAAAATTTTGAATGGCATGCTGCTCAAATTGGTTAATGCATCAAAGTGCATGAATGCGTTGAATTATTCAGAAGGAAATGGCACAAACAAGCGTGCAGTCTTAGGTTAATGGTAATTGAATTTGATGATGAGGTGTCCCTTTAGACAAATTGTTTTTGACGAGTTGTCTCTTACTCCCAGGCCATAATTAAACATGCTAAAAAGGACAGGAGAACTGAGACTGTTTGAAACAGAGCGTGTCTCTGCACTACCTAGTGAAAGCTAATGTGACACATTGCATTGTGAGTCATAGTTGTGAGTCGACTCATACAGGTCCAACCACCTCTAATTATCTAAGACAAAAGATTTCTTCATGCAAACTCTTCAGATTTTTTGGTCGAGGGGAGGACTTCAGATTGTTTTTGCATGAAATATACTGTGGTGTATTTGTGATATAATACTATAATAGCCATTATTGCACTCCTGTAGTGGTATGACATTAAAGTTTGTACAATAAAGGCAAGAGCCTCCAGAGTTTTATCAAATGCATACTGTGTCATACCCTTGAAATATTTTCTAAAGGCCTACATGTTTTAAGAGCTGTAAAATATTCTCATTTTGACGCTCAACCCGATTGTGTATGCATTCTGATGGTGAATTGACTTCAGTGTTAATTACTCCCTAGGAGAGCTGTGTCGTAAATTAATTTTCTCATAATAAAGAAAATCTGAAGTTTAGCTCTCTGGGTACATTTAGGCCTTCTATTCGTATTAATTAGCACTGGCTAAAAATGAATCCTACTGAAGTCCCACTGAGATAATAAAACAATCTTTTCTTTGGTAAAAAACAAATAGCAGCATTCATTAGAGGTGAAAGCATCTCCATCGGAAACCTCAGAGCGCATCCGTCCACAGCATGTGGTTACTGATGAAAGCATGGAATCCCATCCAAGTGAAGACATATTGGAATTCCATAATTGTAAGTGCTGAGGTGCCTTAGTGTGTTTCTCTTTTGGTGGAATGTTTATCTTTACAATAATATTCAATCAGGGGCGTTTCATCCGAGGAGGCAAGTGAGGCACCATCTACTCTAATAATCCACAGTACAAAAATGAAATATGACATTTTTCGTTTTTCTAAAGTGACACTGTCCAACAGTGACTCCAATGGTTAAAGTTATAGCGGGAGGCAGCATCTCTCTTGCCTCCCCTGAGCCCATTGAGTTTCACAAGTTCACACTTACATGTAATCAGACTGAGCGAATGGTATGCATATTTGGTGTGCTGTCCAAGGGGAGGGCTCCGAGCTTTGTTAATAAAACATAATTTAGTGTGTCGTGAGTTTGGTGGGGGATTATTGAGCATTTATGGGGAAAAGTCATGTGAGAGGAGGCAGTGCCTCCATTGTGCTATGATTGGCCTATTGTGATTAATCCCATGTCTTTTGTGTGTGTTCCATGTCCACAAAACCGGAAATGACTTTTTTAGTGCACAGTCAGCAGGTGAATGTAAAAGTACTAGTGCTGCCCCCTAATAGTCGACTAATCGTTAGTTGATAGGAAAAGGCTTAGTCAACCAAATTTTAATTAGTCGGTTCTTTGCGGAAAAAAAGAGAAAAAAAAACTCGAGAGCAGTCTGTGGTGGACAGATCGTTAACACAGCTGCTATACATTAATTCATTTGATTTTATGTAATGTAGCCTATAGTACAGCTGTGCCGGTCATGGACTGTACTGAACTGAACTGAGCTGGATGATGACATAACTGTTTTCTACAGGACTGCTTTACAGCTGAATTGAACTCATTTCTTAATTGATGATCTTTACACAGTCATTGAACTGAACTGAATCAACACTGAACTGACCTCAGCTGAACAATGACACTGTTGTTTAGAGTTGCTTTACAGCAGAATTGATCTCTGTTTTTCTCATTTATCCCTGTAAAGCTGGTTTAAAACAGTCTGTATTTTATAAAGCACTATATAAAATAAGGTGACTTGGCTTGACTCACATCTTGCCCATTTTCGCAGGGGATTGTATATATGTTTCTTCCGTTTGTTCACTTTTAATTACTGGCCTATATTTGCACCCTTTGCACTGGTAAAGAAAATAAACGCTGTAGGACAGATACCTTTTTACTTGCGCGTCACATTCTGTTTAAGCGTTTCTGCTTCTTAGATTTTGGTAAGGCATGTCAAGTTTATTTGTATAGTGCATTTCATACATGCTGGTATTTCAGTTTTGCTTTCTCTGGTCATGCAATATGAAATATAGCCTTAATGTCGGAAGGTAACATTTGCTTTTCTGACCTTTTATAACAAGTGTCAGTTGCTTTGGAACATTGGAATAAGACATGAAGATATTAGACAAGAGATGATCTCTGAAAGCGTCCCTCTGAAAGTGGTAAATATAATGACACATAAATGAATATAATAATGACCTAAATGAACGACTAATGATTGACTAGGAAAATCTTTAGTTGGGGACAGTCCTAAAAGGTACATCTCTGCTTCCTCATTTAATGAAAGTGAAAAAAAAAAAACTCCTTCATTTCAGTCACAAATATATCATATGACATCAGAAGACTTGCAATATAGCGTATGAGTCGTATTGGCTACTATTATGATACTTTTATGGAACTTTTTGACATTTTTGGAGTTTGACAAATTCAACCCCTAGTCACCATTCACTTTCACTGTATGGAAAAGAACAGCATGCGCATTTCTTTAAAGCATCTCTTTTTGTTTGATGTCATGGGTTTATAGCGACACAAGGGTGAGTAAATGATGATAGGGTTTTCATTTTAGGATGAACTCTCCCTTTGATGTATTTTAAAAGCATTTCTTTTGTCTGTGTTTATTGTCAAAGTATTCATTCTCTTTTGATTTGCCTCATTTTTCAGTGCCAGCTTTTGTGACTGCATGAAATTACAGCTCATTGTGTCGTTGTCCTTAAAATACAAGACATGCTGTCTTCATGACAGACATATACAAATTATTGCCAGTCCAAGTGCTTTAAAAAAAATTCCAATCCTCAAGTCCACACACACAAACACAACATCTTGCATCCATAATTATTAGATCTTGTGGTTTTTCAATAATCTAATATTGATGTAGATGTAGAGGCCAGTTGTCAGGAAACAAAGGATGTTGCTGCATGCAGAGCGGTTTTTTTTTTTTTTTAGTGGAACAAGCTTGTGTTATTTCTCTATCATCTCTGTCCCTGTGTGAACTGGACATGATCCAGTAACTTTAATAGCATCTTGCGGCTCTTATTCACACCAAGAGTGAATATTGGCTGTGAACAAGACAATGGATTCCCAAAAACCTAAGTACAAAAATTAGTCAAGTCAAAATAATATTTTTTTTTATTTTATTTTATTTTTTTTACTACTTTGTGGTCTTGAAGTACATTGGGACCCTTGATAGTGTGTGTGTGAACACAGACCATTGACACATGCTCACAGACAGTTTCATCCTTTTCCAGCATCTGATCTATATCTCTTCAGAAGTTATGACCAAAAAATGGACCTATTAAAAGTAGAGCTACATGTATTTCTTAACTCCCTCACACAAAGCATGTAAATGCGGGTGTCTATTGTTGTTGCATCTCTAGTAGTTGTTGTTATGTCTAATTGGTTTCTTTTTCAGCTGTGAAACAATGCCTGGGCCAGTGCTGGAAACTAATTGATAGCAAAAAAATTCAGGGCACAGGTGTGAACTGAGCATATTGAGTAGACCAAAGGGCATTTTTTTTAAATGAATGTCAAAGGAGAAGAAGCTTCTCTATGTTAATAAACTGCTTTTGTAGGAAAACAGCTTTTAAAGAATCGACAGCTTATCAGATAATACTCAACATAAACAGTCATTCTGGATTGATCTATTTTTAGAGTTTACACAGGATTCAGTTTACGCTACTTCTAGGTTTTCTAGGGGAGAAAAGAGCAGATGCTATCAAGAGTAAAGTTCACCACCCTCAGTGCTTGTCTGATTGTGGGAGTGTGGACCATTACAGCAATAACAAAAGCAAAGGGGTTAGATGTGAGCCCCCTTAAGCCTTTAGATAACTCAGAGAAATCTGCAGAGCATGGCTATGGACCAGATAGACCTTAATTGAAAAAGACAAGGTAATTCCCAGAATTAAGCAACAGCACTCTCACATATGTTCCTGTTGTGCTTTGTGCTAGATATGCCAAGGTCATGGTTCCCAGGGAACACAAATACTGATTAAAAGTATATTGTGAATGCACTTTGCATCTGCCATATAGGAATAATGAATGAATGAGTTTGCAGTAACAACCCCAGATCACTCAAGAATGAAAGTCAATCAAAAGTTCATGCAGTAGTCACCATTAGCAGGGATTTACAGGGATTTAGATGCTTTCACACAGAGCATGTTTTTTTTCATTCTATTGTGCTATTTTTCCTTTTTTTTAATGTAAATGCTCACTAGATGGATGTGTTTGACCGTTGCACTCATATCTTTTGCACATGACATGGTATTCTAAAAAAAAAAAAAAAAAAGGGGGCTCAAGTTAAAAACACTGGGAAAAAAGTCCTTTATATGATGATTTCTGGTATTTTGATGAACAAATGGGTCTGTCTGTCTTCATGTAGAGCTGAGCAGTAAAATCAGCCTAGAACTACACAATGAGGCCTGATTCCTGACCAAACCTAATGTCCAGGCTAATGAGAGAGAAAGAAGATCCACAGCACATTACCTGAGGAGCTCGTGCTGTCCCTGATCCAAAGCTGGATGTGTGACATGTTCAGACGGATCTCAGAGTAGCTGGTGATGGAGGTGCTGTTGTAGTATAACAACACCTTCTGCCTGATTTCTCTAGGGCAAGTTAAAATAAGAACTTTAAGGCAAGCCTCCAAGGTTAGAGGAAAAAAAAGTAATGCTGTGGTACACAGTGAAGGAGACCAGAGGCCGTTTTTTGGGGGGGGATGTCAATGGAGGAGAATCATCACTATGCTGAAATAATTGCTTTTGTGGGAAAATAGCTTATAATTTAACAGCCGGTTGGCTAATCTTCACCATTTTTGCCATTAAACATTAATTTAGGTATTGATCTATTTTTAGAATTTACACTGAAAAAAAAATGTTTTACGAAGTCATGGACAGTTTTGTGACAAGTGAAATTCAGTTTATGGTACTTCTCATTCATTTCTATGGTATCCTAAAACAGTGATTGAGTGTCGCACAACTCTGACAGAAATTCAAAGGCGTTAAGGTCATAATGTGATTGGTTATCGGGGTAGACGTGATCTAAATTGACCGTTATGCTTTCTTCAGTGGTAGAGCCACAGAGGTTATCTTCAAACAATAAGAAAATCTGGTTGTGAAAAAAAAGTTTTACGAAGTCATGGACAGTTTTGTGACAAGTGAAATTCAGTTTATGGTACTTCTCATTCATTTCTATGGTATCCTAAAACAGTGATTGAGTGTCGCACAACTCTGACAGAAATTCAAAGGCGTTAAGGTCATAATGTGATTGGTTATCGGGGTAGACGTGATCTAAATTGACCGTTATGCTTTCTTCAGTGGTAGAGCCACAGAGGTTATCTTCAAACAATAAGAAAATCTGGTTGTGAGCCTATTATGCTCACGGATGTAATGTGGTGTTTGGGTTTTGTCTTATTCATGTTTTCATGTCTTTTATTTTGTAATTGTTTCACCCTGTTTGTGTCATGCTTCCCTTGCCCTCATGTATTCATGCCATTGGTTCTCTTGTTCGGAGTCAATGGCTATCAGCAACAAATGATGACAAAATTTTCATTTTTGGGTGAACTTATTCCTTTAACCACTGTGGCAGGGTCAGTGAGTTGAATTCAAGAAAAGTCTGATTTGTGAACAAATGATTTGGACCGTTTTTTGAACTGGAATCAAGTGATTCATAGAGAAGATTTGACTCAAAAAACGATTAATTCATGAATCATATATAGTTACTTCTCTAATGAGCACGCCTAAAAGAGCGGATGTCGAGATAGTCAATCAATAAAAACATACATTTTAATGTGTTGATCGCACGGCTATTGTATGGCTTAAGGAAAATTGAAATATTGCGCAATATAGTCATGTGGCATCTTATGATAGTTTTTCTTTATAATTTCTTTATAAAGTCTGACGGTTCTAGTCCTCCACATCCATTTTCATTATATTGGAAAGATTGCTCAAAATATTCTTCAAAATGTATCTTTTGTGTTCCTGATGTCTTGCGAAAAGAGTTAGGATCCTTCACAAAGAATCCCTTTCTGTGCTACTATTCTATTGTTTTTTCTATGTAAATGTGCTAGAGAGATGTGTTTGACCATTGTGTTCTCGTCTTTTGTAGTGTCTCATGCATGACACATGCATTTAATCTTTAAAACACACACACACACACACACCTGTGGATCTTTTTTTCATTCCCCTGCCCTGACACTTGAGTTGTAAAATTGAAAAACATGTTCTGTGTGAATAGCCTCTTTTTTCCCTTTGCTTCCTGTGCAAATGTATGTCCAGTTTTTGGATCCATAATCTTCATGAACTTAATGGCATGCTTTTTTCTATGAGAGTGATGCTATACATTAGCCTGATTGGGTTTTTTGTACTTAATGGCTCGGGTCTGGTCATGTGAGGCTGTCCATTGTGACTGAGCAGTCTTGGAACAAAACCGCATCTGATGAGCCAACACTCCTACACTTCTCCATTGGAGAATGTCCAAGCTGCCCATCATTTGAGTGCCAGCCCAGTTTCTGAACGGGCCCCGAGTCAAATTAACAGCAAAAGCTATCTATACTGCAGATCAATCCAGATTACCTCAATTTTGAAAGATGCCCTGAAGGTTATCAACACATTCTGTAAATCAAGCATAATATGATGACATAAACTTCAGAGTTTTCTGCAAACAGGAAAAAGGCCAAAGCAAATCTAAGATGCTTTCAGAGGAAAAGGCTGGGAAGAAACGTAATAAAACTGTCCATTAATCTTTAAAACACACACACACACACACACCTGTGGATCTTTTTTTCATTCCCCTGCCCTGACACTTGAGTTGTAAAATTGAAAAACATGTTCTGTGTGAATAGCCTCTTTTTTCCCTTTGCTTCCTGTGCAAATGTATGTCCAGTTTTTGGATCCATAATCTTCATGAACTTAATGGCATGCTTTTTTCTATGAGAGTGATGCTATACATTAGCCTGATTGGGTTTTTTGTACTTAATGGCTCGGGTCTGGTCATGTGAGGCTGTCCATTGTGACTGAGCAGTCTTGGAACAAAACCGCATCTGATGAGCCAACACTCCTACACTTCTCCATTGGAGAATGTCCAAGCTGCCCATCATTTGAGTGCCAGCCCAGTTTCTGAACGGGCCCCGAGTCAAATTAACAGCAAAAGCTATCTATACTGCAGATCAATCCAGATTACCTCAATTTTGAAAGATGCCCTGAAGGTTATCAACACATTCTGTAAATCAAGCATAATATGATGACATAAACTTCAGAGTTTTCTGCAAACAGGAAAAAGGCCAAAGCAAATCTAAGATGCTTTCAGAGGAAAAGGCTGGGAAGAAACGTAATAAAACTGTCCATTACATATTGGCCTCCAATAGTTAAGGACTGGATGTAGTAAAAATCTCATACTCTTTAAATAGGTACTTCTTCTGAATAAGTAATTACTTTGCAACTGTTAAAAAAGTATTTAAATCATGACAACTCTCAGAACATTTTAGTATGGTGATGGATATGACAATGTTAATGTATTTGGTCTTGGCGGAACAGATCTGCTACGTTGCTGCTGAATTGCTGCTGCTGTTGGTTATTGCTGTTGCTACTGCTAATGCATATGGCAATACGGTGCCATGAGTATTTAAGACATACTGCTGCTGCACAAATAGCATATAAAATAACCCCGTAGCAGATCTATACAGGTGGAGCTGGGGAAGGTGGAGGGTTTCTGAGAACTCTGAAAGCGCGCTGCAGGAATCTCAAGTGAATGCTAGCCAGCCGTATAAATGCAAAGCTGTAAGCTCATTGGCTGCATATGCAGCATGAACCAATCAGCTTGTGCCAAGTCATTTAACTCTGAATATCATCAGTTATGTTAACACCCCATCAGAATGCGCCATCTAGAGTTTCATGACTGAACTATACAGTATATTATGTGAATATGTGTAGTACGATTGTAATTTGGACGTAGTACATTCGCCATGTCATTGTCATCAGAATCAGAATCAGAATCAGAAAGAGCTTTATTGCCAAGTATGTTTGCACATACAAGGAATTTGTTATAGTGTCACAAGCTTCCAGTACACGGAGACAACAACAACACACAGCAATCAGTGCAGTCGAAACAGGCTTGTAATGCCTGCTCTGTTTCGTTGGTCCATCTCTTTACAGACTTTACTACAGGTTTAGCAGATTTAAGTTTATGCCTGTAAGTTGGTATAAGATGAACCAGGCAGTGGTCAGAGAGTCCTACAGCTGCTCTGGGGACTGAGCGATATGCATCCTTTATTGTGGAGTAACAATAGTCCAGTATATTACTGTCTCTGGTGGGACATGTGATGTGCTGTTTGTATTTTGGCAGTTCACGGGAGAGATTTGCTTTATTAAAGTCATGTGACCAACGGTGTCAGTTGAGTCACTTCACTACCATTTACAACTCCTCCCCTGTGTCCATTGGATGCCCACCGGAAATAGTTGGTCATCTACTTTTTTTCTACTGTTTTATGAATACTGTGAATTTGGACTTATGACTCTATTCACATACGTCATGTTATTCACCTACTATGTCCATTCATATTCGGATCCAGCCAAGGTTTAGCTGGTTAGCATGGCGTCAATTGGTAGATGCCATTGTCAAAAACAAGAAAATAAGGATTTTTAAAATGAATTTTTTAGCATAGTTTTCAAGTTAACTGCTTAGCATACAGTCTTAGCATTAGCCTGCTAGCCTAGCCTATACCTACAAATCTTCAGTTATGTTTCCATACTTATTATGTTTTTGATACATTTTATTTGATGTTTGCTAATGCTACTCCCTTTAGCATATAAAAAAATAGTATTTTTGTTTCGCTAATGGGGTAACATTATGAAAAGCTATCCACTGCACTGTATGAAATTTTAACGGTAACTATAAAAAGTTCTATGGTAAAAACATGTTAATTAGTAAATGGAAAGCTTACTATATACAATGAAAAAGTAGATTTAACGTTTTAAGTAATTTCACACCTTTTAACTCTTGTATAGACTTTGAAAGTAAAAATAAAAAAAACATTTTTTGTGGTAAAGCTATAGCAACCACATTAGTTTCTTCTTTTTCTTCAAATTATTCTTTGACTTCAATGTGAACTACTTCGACTTCGACTTCTTTTTCTTCAAATTCTTCTTTGACGACTACTTTTTCGACTTCTACTTCTTTGACGACGACTTTGACTACTTATTCTTCGACTTTGATAACTTCTTAGATTTCTTCTTTCTCCAAGGACGACTTCTTTTTCTTCTTCATATTTGACTACTACTTTGACTTCTTCGACTACTACTTCTTCGACTTTGACTTCTTCGACTTCTCAACTTCAACTACTTCTTCGACGTCGACTTTTTTTTTTACTGTAAATCTCACCGACTTTTGGACCTTCTGCTCCATGGTCATGGCAGCTGTCTTGAATTAAACATGTAATCACTTTTAAAACAAGGGCTTTCTCAACTGTAAAATGCACTGAATCTTGCAGGAAGCACAAAACAATCACAATTTACGGGGCTGAGATGTAGTTCCACAGTGAAAGGCTGAGACAGGAAACCCTCCTTCAGATCAGTGTAAACTCAGATTCTGTCCCCAAACCATCAGAGGAAGTCGAGGCAGAGAATCGGCTCTGGCTTTGCCGTCGTTCCCTCATCATGCAGTGGCCAAAAATACAACCGGAGTGAACCAGAAGCATATGAGTGAAGGGGCTGACATAGTTGTGTGGGGAGAAAAGCAGTGGGTTATAAGATATACATGGAAATGCACACATAGATCTGTTCCTCCTCCACATCTTCGCTGTCCTCCACCAACAGGCTTAGTAATGGTAAAAAGAGCACTGCCCACAAAATCCACCCTGGTAAAAAGAGAGAGACCGGCAGATAGTTTAAGTAGGATGGGAATAGATGACTTTGATGTTTTTAGCATGTTGCAACATTCATGAGCAGCTCTGTCCTTATTCTTAATGGCAATATAATCACATCATTCAGAAAGCACAATGAGCTTGATTAGCCATAGGCTTTAGCTCAGGCTTTGAGTTATGGCACAGCTGAGGAAAAGCCACTTGCACTCAATATCTCTCCATTAAGTGTGAGATTTTCTTTGCTCATTTCCTCCATCAGTCTATCTCACTCTGGCTCTCTCCACCTCCCACCTCTTCCCACCAAGCCTCATCAGAAGCGAGGGACTGCATCTGCCTATTTTTAGCATTAACATGGCAGATTTTCACCTTCCTCCAGTGGACTCTCATGGAAGGTTGGAAAATATTGTGCTACGATATTGAGTGTGAAAAATATGAGGGGATTTTCTAGTTTCATAACTGTGGAGTTTTGAAGGTCTTATAGGAAATAGAAAAGTGTCAGTACTGCTGAGAATGTTACGATTGTTTGCACATCAGTGGGGTCCAAAAGAACACAAATGCAAATGCTTCTATTTTGAATATTCTGATTGAATACATTTTTAATAATAATAATAATAATATTTTTTTGAATATTCTGATTTAACACCGTTTTAATAATAATGATTATTATTATTGTTGTTTTATTATTATTATTATTATTATTACAATATTGTTTTTTACAATAGTACTTATTAATAGCAATATTCTTATTTCATTTAATATAAACAACGTAAATATAACTATTTTAAACATAAGTAATTATAATACATTTATAAAAATAGTTTATAATAGTAATAGAATATATACAATATGAATAATAATACATTATTTATTAGTAGTATTAATATTAGCAGTATATTGATATTAATTATATTAATATTAATTATAAATACATTAATAATAGTATAATACAATCAATTTTTATTATTATTATGATTATTATTATTATAACACAAATAATTATTTATTAATATTGTTTTGTCGTGTTTTGCCCCCGTTTCTGGTCCTGTGTTTCCTTATTTGGTCCTTCCTGTTTCCATTAGGTTCCCTGATTAGTTCATAATTTGTTTCCAGCTGTGTTTAGTTAATTATTCTCATTTCCCTGTGTACTTAAGTCCTAGTCTGTTCAGTTTGTGTTTGTTAGGTCTACTCGTTATCTACTTCTTGTGAACGTCATCCCTGTGCTCTGTGTCTCCCTATTTGATGATTAAAGACTGTTGTATTGTGAATTCTCCGCGTCTCCTCGTTCCTCCCAGTGAATCGTGACAATTATAATATGCATAATATTAAATGCATTATTAACAGTAATATAAATACATTGTAATACAATAGAAATACATTATTATAACAAACATAATAATTAGTAGTAATATTCATAATATTACAGTTATTAATAATAATTTAATATAAACAATGTGAATAATATGTTGTTGTTGAATATCAGTATAAGGATATTGATTGATTCGGTATTAAAATCCATTACCTCATCCTTATTCACAACCAAAGCTATTTCACACTTTTGATTCAACTTGATGTTTCAGTACTGAGCTAGGTATTCTTCCGAAGGGTGAAGAAAACAAGATTATTATTATTCTAAACGGCATAAACTGTGCAATTAGCAAACACTTCATATGTGTCTTTCACACCTCAAATGTAGAAGACATAAAAATCACATCAAAGGCCAATTATTACTGAACTAAAGTGTTATAAGTGCAAAAATAAAGTGTGCCATCTTCTGTCTGTTTCTGCACAGCGGTTCAAAATAGAAATAAGCACTTTGCACATTGCAAAAGCTGAGGAGAAAGTGTTTTTTGTTGTCTTTTGTTGTTTTGCCAACTTCTTTTCTCACATTATCCATTATTAATATCTTAAAATGTAATTGGTGTATTTATTGTAAAACACGGCTTCAACCCTGTAGCAATTCAGTGGAGTGGAAGTTTAAAGGGGTCATATGATGCTTTTTTAAAGATCATTATTTTGTGTATTTGGTGTAACAGAATATGTTGACATGCTTTAATGTTCAAAAAAACACATTATTTTTCAAATACTGTACATACTGTACGGTCCTATATGCCCCGCCTCTCTCAAACGCTTCGTTTTCTACAAAGCCCCCTCCTTTGTTAGTCTTAACTTTGATAAAGAATATCTCTTTGGTTTTGAGACTTTAGTCTTTGCAACTTCAGGGATCTTATCTATGCACAACCAGCTTGTAACACTCCAAAGAGAAAGGAAAACTTGAAATCGCATCATATGACCCCTTTAAATTAAAAAACATAAGCAGCATTCTCACTGATAAAAGGCAAGGATTTGCCATGTAACCTAATTAGCATTTGAAAGGACATTTTAATAAAGTCTTAAATGCTATTTTACCACAGTAAATAAAGCCCAGTGACAACCATTATTTTGTTTAGGCTTTGTATATATATTAAACTAACTGTAACACACATTTAAAAGCCAAATGTTGTTGTTTTTGAACCGAAAGTTTTCAAACTCATTTTGATGCATTTTGAAACTTCCTGAACTTTAAGTTCTGTGCATATTCACAAATGTTTTTTGGGCATTTAAAAAAAAAAAAAACTCCTCAGGAAACATCATAATTATGCAGATACCTGACAGATGAACAGTGGTTTAAATAATAAATAATAATAAGGCACTGTAAAGCAGTACAATGAAATGTCATTACCGTTCAGTGGCTACAGTGATGAATTTGACAGTAACTTAGGCTGTGAAAATTATATAAGTTAAACTGTTTTGTAATCTTTGTGTCACAGTGATGTTCCGTTCATGGACTTTGGTTGTGTTTCTTTAATTTCCTGTTCTCCTGTTTAGTATTGTTCCTTGACCTAGTTTTCCTTAGTTCCCTTGATTAGTTCATTCTGTTCACCGGTGTCCTGTTAATTAAAGTCATTAGTTCCTCTCTTACGTTTGTATAAATACTCCTTGTTTAGTTCTCTCAGTTGCCGGTTATTGTTTATGTGTACACGTCATTGGTTTCCTGTCTTCCTGGATTTCCTGTCTGTTCTTCTGTGGATTATTATTAAAGACTGTGTATTAGTCAACTCATGCGTTGTGCACTTGATCTCCCATCAGTGAGTGTGACATTTTGGGATATCTCCTGTTTATGTGTACACTGCGTTGGTTGCCTGTCTTCCTGGATTTCCTGTCTGTTCTTCTGTGGATTATTATTAAAGACTGTGTATTAGTCAACTCATGCGTTGTGCACTTGATCTCCCATCAGTGAGTGTGACATTTTGGGATATCTCCAAATACTGACAATTATATAATACTTCCCCTCAAGCAAATGTAACCTTTCACAACTATTGAAAGAACTAACCAAAAGTAGCAAAGTTACTAACTTACACACTAATTTTGCTAGCGACTCTGTACAGTAGCACTGTTTTTGAGGTGAACTTATAAGTCTCATGAACCAACCCGGTGTTTTTACTTCAAATATCAGGAGACATTCAAATCAGTATAATTATAATAATTGTCGCAAGAGACTTCATTTAGACAATGTTTCATTTGAATTACATCATCATAGTGGATGTGATCAAATTTCTAATTGATGTCTGCAAGCACATACAATATTCATAGGCAAATGAGAATGCTCTTAAACAGGCATTTTGAAGAATACAGTGTACATCAAACAAAGTATTTAAAATAAAGGTGAATTATTTATGAGGGTCTGGGATTTGAGTCAGTCAGATAAAGAAGGTTCTTTTCAAAACTGTTCAGATGGATTACAATCATGAATCATTGTTTTTATGAGATAACATGGCATGATTCATGTCATACAGCAGGATATTTCCTAATAGCCTAATTGTTGTTGTGCTATAGTATTAGGGTAGATGTTTTATCCTTTTCATCTGATCTGTTTTTATGGCCTCTAGTCAAATAGCTATAGTCATTATGGTCATTAGCCATGCTTACTATAAACGACCCTTTTATTTAAATGAATCGGTTCATTTGGTTCACTTGAGCCTGTGCACCAAAATCCCTACAAATTTGTTGTAGTTTCATGCTGCTGTCTGCCATGTTTTCAACTGGGATATAACATAGATGAGTTTTATTAGTTAATATAATGATGCCACCCCAGCTTTATCAGAACAGGTTTGAAGTAATGTAGCATTACATCACTTGCTCACCAATGGATTCTCTGCAGTGAATGGGTGCCGTCAGAATGAGAGTCCAAACAGCTGATAAAAACATGTTGATAAGCAAATGTTAACAGCTGATAAGCAAATGTTCATGTTTGGGAGAACTATTCCTTTAAGAGCTTTTAGTGCAGTGAGCAAGCAGTTGCTTTTCTAAAAGAGAAGCTTTTGGTTTCCCCGACACTGGATAATACACCGTAAAGGAATATGATTAGGTTTAGCAACAGAGACAGACAAACAAGCCTCTTTCAAAGCTCCTGTGTTTCCACTATGACCCAGAGGTCTGAAATAAATGAGGTCTTATGGGGCAACCGACTCCACAAATTCCTTTCCATTCTGTTGTACATGCTGCTTCCCAAAAGTGTTTCCTTTGCTTCTTTTTGACTGTTTTCTGCACTATTGTAAAAACATGGTAAAACACTAATCTCCATATAACCTTAGAGCTACTCATCATATCTACAGTTTGTTTTCATAGAAAATGCAGTGGGGAATTTTGAAACGAGTTACTTCTTTCATCAAACCGTGCAGTCATTTCATCTTGGTAATGAGGAAAACAGGGTTCAATTACACAGCTAGTACTTTTCCAATTAAAAAACAAACACATTTTTCCCCCCTCCTCTCCGGATTGATGCGTCTGTATTTATTTGCTTTGTTATGGTTTTGGTCATGTTGAACATTAAAGTGTATGATGTATGATGTGTATGATGCTATGACTCTGATGCTCTTTAAGCCCAAGCCAGATAATTTTAATGAGCAGTGGGTTGAATCTATAGCCCGTGGCTAAGTACTAAATGTCAAGTAAGTGCAAATCAAAATTAATTGA
The DNA here is from genome assembly GCF_001515625.1 of Sinocyclocheilus rhinocerous. Lineage (NCBI taxonomy): Eukaryota > Metazoa > Chordata > Actinopteri > Cypriniformes > Cyprinidae > Sinocyclocheilus > Sinocyclocheilus rhinocerous. The sequence goes on from NW_015627050.1 coordinate 482,897, forward strand.
TACAGTACATGGCACTCTCGGTTTTGTCAAGTGGCAGCCTAAAGGATGGCACGATACGAGAAGGCCATATTTAATAAAAATAAATATTGCTTGTACAAATTCCAGCTAATTATAATCCTCTCACTCACATGAAAGGGAATGTGAAATTGTGTTTGCGTCCAACTTCGGTTTTTGTGGCCAACTTATAGCGATAGGAAGGTTCATCTAAGGTCTTCTTCATTCCTTATTTATTTCTTGGCCCATAGAACATCACTTGAATAAAAACGAGATGCTTTGGAGACTAGATTTCCACCAAAAATCTCTCATGCAAAGTACATTGTTTGCTTTACATTCCCAAAGTGCTTAAATCTCAAGTGATTTCTTACCTTACAGCGCATTAAGTCAAGACACTAAATGAAAAAAACATGTCTTATTTCAAACTAGTGGTAAGAATGCATTCAAAATACACATATAATTGATTATTTCATTACAAATATACTTTTTCTATTTGTGTAAATTTCAGTTACAACAAATATCCTTAAAGGCAGCTTTCCAAAGATTATTTTCCTCAGCTAAAAAGCTCTACTTCAGTAGCAACTAATTTTACAGTTTTATTCTTACATCTATTGTATATTCTGAATGTTTTTTACAGAGGAGTTTGTTCATATATCATTCGCCTCATTTATATAAGATTTTATTCCTAAAAACATGGTGAAAATTACATTTTTCTTGGTTGTCGACAGTGTTTTCTGATTTATGTAGAGATAAAAAGAGTTCTATCATGACAACTCTCAGAAGGTTTTAGCATGGTAATGGATATGACAATGTTAATGTGTATTGGCGGAATAGATCTGCTATGCTGCTGCTGCTGAATTGCTGCTGCTGCAAATACAGGAACTTTCTACTGCCAATACATACGCCGATAAAGTGCTGTGTGAGTATTTAAGACATACTGCTGCTGCACAAGTAGCATTTATAATAACCCGTAGCAGATCTATACAGGTGGAGCTGGGGAAGGTGGAGGGTTTCAGAGGAACACTGAAACAGCGCTGCAAAATGTTCTAGTGAATGCTAACCAGCCATTTAACTGTAAAGCAGTAGTAAGCTCATTGGCTGCGTATGCAACATGAACCAATTAGCCTGTGCCAAGTCTTTAATGCTGTGAATATCATCAGTTTGCATTAAGCACCCATTGGCCTGCAGTATCTAGAGTTTCATGACAGAACTGGCCATATATCCAGAATCTCCTCTTCTTGTTTAATGCCAACAAAATGAAGCAGGAATTCTGAACCTGACTTCATCCAGTATTCAGATTTCTATTGAAGAAATCTATGCAAATTCATACTTCATATTTTGACTCATCTGCATATGCAAACATAAATGTTCACACAATTTGTAATACAAAACAATTTTCTAAATGTCCTGGGATCAATCAACAGCATGGTGATATACTGTATATTATTTTATCCTATTCATCTGTGGTGTCTTGCCTTAAATTAATAGCTTAAATGGTCATTCCAGAAATGACTGTTGTACCCAACATCTTGTGGACATCTTGAAATGTGCTACTAACTGTAATTAATGTGCAATGCCAGTAAAGAACCCTTGAGAAAGCCCTGCTAGCTCCTAGATTAGCGCTACGGCTGAATCACGGAGCACAGCTGTTGTTGCGTAACTGATCTGTTTCTTAATAACCGTGTAATGGATGTAACATGGTTTTGAATCAGAACACGGACATTACGATTATCTTAATGCTGCAGGCTTGTGCACCATCTGCTGATGTCTATCAACCTTTAAGGTTACTGTAATTTAAAGACTGAATTAATTCAGAATAGATTGTCAGGTTTTTGAGTTGAAAAGAAACCCAAATAAATGTTGCTTATGTCACAAGTGAGTCATTTTGTTATTATAGCAAATCTACCTGCTTTAATATAAAGTAGGTGGTTTTGTCAAGTCAATTATTTGGGCATGTATTTCAAAGGTTTAATCCACTTAAGCAGGAAAATGACACCCCTGCTTAACAAATGTCTGTAATCTGCTCGGTTCAGGGGAAAGAGCATGTTGCACCATAGTGTTGTTCTGTATTTAAAAAAAAAAAAAAAACCTTGATTGCATGCCAAGAACAACACATTGCTTTCCAAGGCTGGCTGAGAAAATTAACGCAAGATTATTTGAATTTCAAATGTGGAAATGTTTCTGATATAAAGATGTTTGATCTTACCAATGTGAGATTTCAGGGGTGCAGCAGCAAATTGAAAATATGTGCGAGGGACATTTTAAAATATACAGTTGGATCCAAGAGTCCAAGAGCAAAAAATGTAAGTTATGATGTACAATTAATGAGAAATATTAGAGTAAAAAAATATTAGGGTTATTATTTTATTAATTAATTTATTTTACATTTTTTTAGTAATTTTATTTCCTGTCCATTTTTAAATTTAGATAACCTTTGCCATCATTTAACACTTTTTAAAAGTTAACCTTTAAAAAAAACTTCAGCAAATTTTAAAATGAATATCCATTTTTCATACTGTACATTATTGTGATGCCCAATCTGAACATTTAAAGTGTATTTGAAGTTAATTTTAGTGTTTTATTTACTTTATACAAATAGTTTATATAATACACAAATGTTTATACAAATTTATACAACGTTATTGGCTATTTATTGCTTATCAACCATAACATAAAAACAATACTGGGTAGTAATGGATAACATGCAATCTGGATTACATAATTAGATTCCACTAATTAAATGCAGTACTTATAATTAGATGATTTTAAATGTTAAAATGCTAGCAAATTTTATTTTGTTAAAACAATCAGAATTATAATTAGATGTTATTACATGTTAAAATACTAAAATATTTTATTTTGTTAAAATAATCAGAATACATTTGCTTATTGCTTACATGATTGCTTAACATTCACAAAAGTAAAGTAAATTATTCATAATTCATTAATTCTTCCCAAATTTTCCTTTCTAAAAAAGCCTATTGCTTATGTTTGTAAAGTCTTCCAATTTTGTGGAATTGCTCCCACATACTGTCCACTAGTCAGGCAGCTATAATTACAAATATTGAGAGGCCATACAGCATAAACACATTAAATATTTCATGTTTTTTTTAGAAAGTGTTTTATTTTTTTTTTATTTGGATTTATTTTTTAAATTTTTTAGATTTGATTATTAGTTTTTTTTAATCCATTTACAAACTCCCTGCAGTTCCTTCACAAACCCCAGTTTGGGAAACCCTGATGTAATGTGATATTTAATGCATTTTCCTTCTACCTGAATTTTTAGATCAGTATGTTGAGATTGTCATATTTAAATCGATGCGATAAATGAATCAATTAATCAAAATTTGTCAAAAATTAACCAGCAATCAAAAACTAGTCAGATTACATTACCTAAAATGTGTAATGTGATAGATTGCAATTTTCATCACGTAATTTGTATTCAGTCATGTAATACAATTTATGAGTTGTCTACCCAGCACTGTTAAAAATATTGACTTATCTGCCATAATTTTAATGTCAGTGCATTACGGCAAGAGACAAACATGCCAAATGCCATATCTGTTTTTCAGATGCTTTTCATTATATGAAAGCACTCTATACGCTTCTGTTCATGTACTTCAAGTAGGACTATGTTGAAGTGCTCAAACCCTTTGATGTTGCCTGAGCTGCAGCATCTCCCACCATGTGTGTAGAGGTTTTCTGCAGCACGTGTGGGGCTGATTCTGAGTCAGTATCTGAGTGGGTGGACATCAGCCTACCTGCGGCCCAGGAAGTTGGCCTCATGCTGAGGAGATCTGTAGACGCTATGAACCGTTTGCCAGTCATCAGTGTTCAAGTTAGTGCATCATTATCCCTTCAAACAGTCCTGCTAATGCGAAGCAAAGTGGGGCTCTCCCACACCGCCTGTTATGGCACAACAGAGGTAAAGCTAGCGGTTTGCCAGACACTGTTGAAAAGAGGAGGATTCAGGGTCTCGCTGGCTCAGTGCGACACAGCGATCAGGATGAAAGACAAAGAAACACTTAGTCACATAACCCGCTAAACGAAAACCAGCGGAGAGAGCTGTGCCTTTGAGATAGAGAGAGAGCGGGAGATTGCCGAGAGTTTTAGAGTGAGGCAGGAAAGAGATTTCTTTATTATCAGACTTTTGGTATGTAGTATGTTACAAAATTAGCCATTCAAATTGGAAATGGAACTCTGAATAGGAGAACATTTAGTTTTAATCATAGTGTTTAATCATAGCGATTTTATCCCCTCGTTGCTGAGGAATATAATGTTGTGATTCAGTTTCGAAGCTGCTTTATTCATAAAAGTCTGTTTTTATTAGCGTTGACAGCAAGTTTGTGTGCTCCTGAATGTTTCTATGTGTGCGCTGCACAATCTCTGATCTCTGTTTGCGAATTATGTGTATATATATATCATTTCTCGAACATTGGGGGGTTACATGGTTACGGCCTTGATATTATCCGTGTTATATTGCATCTGCAACAACATTGTACATTTTTATAAATATACGTTTGGTCATTAACTTTTAGATGCATCATTATGCCAACACATGAGGAGAGTTTTCTGGATGGAAGACACACAACTGGCAGATAAATGTGCCTCTTCATTTCTCTCCAATGGATAATGTTAACTGTGACAAGATGATTGACAGGGCAGTTTAAATGGTGACAGGATGCTCGTAACTAAGCAACAGAGTGTATGTTAATGATATAATTATGATGAAGCAAAGCTTGCATTCTTTTCTGCTACCCACTCAAAAGTATGTACTTTTTCTTCACAAAAAGATTACATTATTTTTGGGCATAGTATAAGTAGACGAATTGGGATGCAGCATAACATTCTTCAAATTGGGGAAATACTAATTCTAATTTCAAATACTATTTAGGATGGATAGTAGCCTATGTGAATTGGGACGCAACTTTACGTTGTTGCTAGAATACCAGCAGTCGATTATCGCCACCTAACTGTTCACTATAGATTTTATTTTTATTTTTGGTTTTTATGTCAAAATAACGGAAAAGGAGCTTTATATTGTTGATCAGATATTCATTATTTAGATATTTATAGATAGATATTTAAGAAATCAAAAAGTGGAAAAATTTTACATTTGTGAATAAAATGCATGCACAGGTTTGTGGGATAATTTTTGAGTAATTTTGCTGACAAGATTAACACTGCTGAATACATTTGCTGTTAGAGCTCTGCCGAGCTAAAAAACATTCATCAACTATTTTTAATCTTATTTATCATGTATCTGATCCATACAGTGGCTCTTAAACACCTAAAGATCTCACCTGGCTTAATTTGGCCACAAACACAATGACAGTCATACATTAATTGTGGGTTAGGTGTCCAGATGCATTTACAGCCACTGCTGAATAAAACAAGCACAAACATTTACACTGAGAAATACTGGCATGAATCCTGGAAAGATCATTTCTCATTAAATTATGATATGGTTTAGGAAGGCAGGAGCCTAGCTGACTTCATCCTGGATCCGCGTCCCCCGTGTAATCTACGCCCCTGATGTAGTGTAATGAACTGCAAGAAATAATTCAAGCAGCATCCACTTAAATCAGCATCCAGACAGCTCAGCTGCTCATCTTCAACTTTGGATCATAAGAAAACCAGGAACACATTATAACAAAAACTTTCCCTTTTTTCTTCACCTTGAGAACACATTTTTGTAGTAACAGTGAATGCACAACTGTACAAAGTGATCTGGACATGTAATGCGGTCAAGACCTGTCTGGAATTAGTTTTCCTGAAAATAATTGCACACCTTAGTACAGTGGTCTCAATTCTAACTGGGCCACAGCTCTGCAGAGTTTAGCTCCAACCAGCTCCAACTCAAACCTGCTTGGAAATTTCTAAAAAAGATTGTCTTATTATTGGGAGATGAGAGGGACTGTATTACTTACCATTGGAAAAAGTGTAATGCTAACTTGGATCGCATGAGGCACCTCAGCCAATCATACAATGGCAGTGACGTCAGTGGCTGGCTTTCACATTTCTTTGACAGTCAGTTACAGTTTACAGTTGCACAGTAAAAAAAACAAGAACAAAAAAGAGTGCGAATTGCTGGTCATTGCAATTTAAGATAGGTTTTATTCTGTTCATTTAAAAAAAAACTGCTTGATTGGGCATATAACACTAATTCTAGTCACAAAAAATTTAATTTATTTGTTGAAATCTGGAAGCCATAGAGAGAATACCTTTGTATTTATTAAAATATTTATTTTCTACCTTTATTCATTAAAAAGCAGTATATCATCATCATACGCAGCAGTCACAAGTGATTACATTTCAAATCTATTAAACGTAAAGAGATTTTTTTTTCAGTTCAGTTCAAATGTATTTGTATAGCAGTTAATAAACAATAAATATAGTTAGAAATAATAAAATATAACTAATAAATATAGTTACAAAGCAATTTTACAGAGAATATTATAAACCCCAGTGAGCAGCTAAATGCAGCAAATACAACATAAAAACAAATGATTTTCTTTTCACATGTGTGTTGCAAAACTCAGAAATACTTTTTTTGAATTTTATGTAAATTTGTTTTCCATTTGTTGCAAAAAACTAAAATAACTATTATTAAAGGGATACTCCACTCAAAAACGACATTCCCAAAACACTGAAAAAAAAAACCCTGTGCTATAACATAGACAAACCCACGACATGCACACATTATAAACTTTTCTGCTTTCCTTTTCTTTAAAAAGTCGAACATTTTGTAGGGAACAAGGTCTACATGGCAAATAATGAAGGCATTATGGTGAATAGTGTGTAATTTTCATTTCCAGCTAGAGGAAAAAATAGCTATGTGCTCCAGATAAATAGCAAAGGCAGTAATAGTTTACACGTGCATAGTCCTATAGACCAACCTGAGACTTTTTAAAAATACAGTCATTCAAGTTTAATGGGATTTTGCATTATTTTTCAGCAATGAACAGTATCTACTTTGCACTTTGTGTCCCAGAACTCCATATAAGTGTTAATAAACATAAGATCTTGTTATTGAATTTGCCATCCTGATGCTCATGAAAGCACTCCTGAATATATGTATAGCCCTGAGTATAGAGCTCTTAAACTGATTTGTTCGCTAGCTGCTACTATTGTTGTGCTGAGTCCAGCGAGAACAACTGTAGAAATGAATAAATGTATTGAATACAGAAAGATGAAATTCCAGCCATACGTTTCTCAAAGGGCTGGGATGAATATTCAAGGCTTGGCTCAGAGGTCAGCTTATGGAGTGTTGTTCTACATGCAAAGTTTCATTGATCCAATAATGGCAGTGATCTAATATTCAGTATGATGCTCTTTCCAATTCAATGTAAATTGTATCGTGAAAGTAAATGTTCTGTGTTTAGCTGTGTAACTTAGTAAATGGTTTCGCTGAGATGAGCGATGTAGATATTACATTCTAGATAGGAACCTGGCTACTGTACTTTATATTTAGTTACCAGAATATATAGATACGTGAAGGTGGGCTCTTTTTAGTGAGTGAATGTAAGCAACCATATATGGAAACATCCTAGCAGCCACTCCACACCAAATTAGTTGTCCATGTACCTTGTAAATCCTTTTTTGAAGTGCTTTTTTCATAAAATGACAATTTAAAAACCATCTATCCATAAGCTCTTGCACAATCCTTTTGCATATTATGGTAATGATCAGAAATCTGTAGTGAATCCTGTGGGTGTAAACTAAAACATTCACAGCCGCTGCCTTCTGGCGGTTTCATCGTCGTGTCAATAGTGTGTGGTCGATGTTTCAGCGATCTTCTTCTCATAAGACATTCCCACTATAAACTGAAATTATTCATATCTGTGGGTGTTTCTAACAAAGGTGGGTTGTAAGTTTCGGGTTGCAAATTGAGACATTTTTGTGCTCTTCAGTGAAAATTCTAGTACTGTACTTATTGCATTTATTCTAGTACAGCACTTATTGGGGACATGTAGTGATGGGTAATTAAGTCAAATTATAAGTGAACAATTAAAACCAATGACAGGAAGTCACAATATGTCCAACACCTTACAAAGCTGGATAAAATAATTGTTAGAATATATATATATTTTTTTGTCATTTTAAATGACAAAATTACCTTTTATAATAATATTGTATTTATATGTATATAATATAAATAAATATATATATATATATATATATACTATCTGTCTAACTGTTACAATGCTGATAAATAACTTATAAATATCCATTTACAGAGGGTTACGAGGCACAGCCAACAAAACAATGCACTATTTATTATTTATTTATTATACTTAGACATTACAAAAGAAGAATGTCAAGATGAACTCAGTTTACATTCTGCAGGACAATTCTATTCCAATGCGAAAATCATAAGACAATTTGAATGATGCGATTTAGCCATAAAACACTAATGAAATTTACTTAGCACACAGAAAATATATTTATATTATTTTAGCAGATGCATGCTAAAAGTGACTTGAAAATGAGAAATAAAAAAAGAAAATATAAAAATAGCAAATAATTATACATTACATAATGTTCCTTGTACAGTAAATAGTCTTTTTTTTCTACATAGGAAAATTCATGATTCATTGCTCTTGTATGTAAACCTAGTTGCTGCGGATTGCAATGTGAGCAATTCATTATCGTAAACAATAGAATGTGGCTTTTTTTACCCATTGGGACACAGTAACAAATGAAGCCAGTCCATGAAGGTTTTTTTTTTTTTGTAGCAATACTTATAAATTATAAGTAGATAAATGATCCAAGTGCAACAAACAGTAGTAGCTTGTGCTGAATGTTCACTGCATGCCTATACTGTATTTTCCCATTGGACCTCCATTCACCTGTGAGTGCACTGGCGACAAAATCATCACGTAACAGCAGTTATGCCGTTTATTAGACATTATTTTTGGACTTGCTGCCTGTGAATGTGAGCAGCACTGTATATGGAAATATCAAATGGCCTGTCGAGTTCCTCTGCAGTGTTTCACAAAGTGGCTCTCAAATGAAGAGGTCAGGATCTCTGAGAAAGAAGCCTCTTGGGGCGTCTCTGATGGCAAACAGAGTCTGTTCCATAGTCATTCAAGTAAAGGAGCGCTGCTACGGTTAATGTTAAGCACAGAACAGGGCTCACAGGAAAATAGTCTCATATTCTGGTTTGCTGAACGCTGTTAGGACACCCTCTGATTACCCCCAGCATGTTATCTATATACAGTGTTTATCCAAGTGTCAGCAAGGCAAGGAATCAAGATGCAGGCATCATTTTCCCTGTCATCCATTATCTAGCTACCAGGCATTGTCAAATACTGAGAAATCAATTAGTATGGAGAATCTTGACAGCAGATTCCACCGGCCCTCATGATTGCCCTACTGATAGAAGGAGAAAAAAGTGTAAGTAATGAAGACGGCCACCCACGACCCTTCTGTGCCTGAGAATATCTCTGTCTGCGGTCCACCAGAGCTCCTGGAGCCTGGATCATGGACTGGGATTGGAATAGTAATCCACATTTAGTGATTTAATGATATCCAGTTTAGTGATTAAAGTAGTGGACTTTTGATCTCTATCTCTCTTTTTTTATGTTCCTTGAAGCATTTCTGAGGGTCTTGATTAAAGGGGTCATATGATGCGATTTCAATTTTTCCTTTCTCTTTGGAGTGTTACAAGCTCTTGGTGCATAAAGAAGATCTGTAAAGTTGCAAAGACTAAAGTCTCAAATCCAAAGAGATATTCTTTATAAAAGTTAAGAGTCAGCCACGCCTACCTAAAACGGCTCGTTCTAACACACCCCACATACCTACGTCACTATCTGGGAAGAGTTGCATAACGCCGCCCAAATAGTGACGTAGGTATGTGGGGGCGTGTTAGAACGAGCCGTTTTCTGAACTGCTAAAAGAGAACCGATGATGGGATGTGCACGAGCAGCTGGACTGAGTCTCGTCCTGCTGGAAAACGGCATCACAGTATGTTAAGGGGCGTAACATTTCTGTCACACACTTGAGGTATTCGGCCAATCACAACACACCTCGCTTTTTTAGAACGATGAGCTTTGTAAAAATCGACGCGTTTCAGAAAGGCGGGGCATAGAGGAGAAACAATAATGTACATTATATGGAAAATGTGTTTTTTTAACCATAAAACGCATAAACACATTTCATTACACCAAATACACAACATAATGTTCTTTTTAGCAACATCATATGACCCCTTTAATACAGTATGTGCGTTTCATGTAAAAACAAGAGAGACAGCATCTGAACAAAGAAAACACTCATGCAGTCTTTATAAATCAATTATTCTGATGCATCTTCTGATTTGAAAAGCAGGTTTGTTCCAATCTATTCTTGTGCTCTTACTGACCTGACTTTTAATATAATTCAAAGCAAAGCAAATAGTTAAAAGCCACAAAGAAATACCAACTTAAATTTAAATACTTTAATTTAATTTGAATGTCATGGTTGGAACATTGGTCTTTCTGCCCAACCTTGTGGGTAAATGTAAATGACATGGAGCTGGTTTGGGAACATAAAATTAGTATGTGTTGATGAGATTTCTACCTGTGAATCCATCCAATTCTATGCTCCATAAGTCAATTATTTTATCACAGGCTCTGTTAACAAGGTGCAACTACAGTTCTTGATGCTTTCGAAATGTTTTTTGGCAGATTATCTACAAGTGAAAAGGACAAAATAATGTGCTGCTTTCACAACTTTTTCTCCTATTATTTTTTCCCCAACTCAGTTCCATCTTGGCTGTCTTAGACAATATTTTCACAATGGGAAAAAAAAATAATTCTTGGACTTTTTGTACATTGGCAGTCGTGATATGAGTGGATTAAGGATGCTATTGCATTATTTGATCTCTTGCCGCATTGAAGACATGCTGATAATTTTAAGCAATGGAATACATTTTAGAAGGGGATTATCCAGTTTAAGCAGTGCAAGTAGTTAGGAACAAACAGGCAGTAGCCGATGGCAATGTAAGGATGGACGACGGCAAAACAAGGTCAATGCTAGCAGCATATCTTAATTCATAATTGTGTTAGCTGCTGTGTCGAAAGATTTTTATTTATTAACTAAACCACTGACAAATGTAGGACACATGCACTGACATTAGCAAGACTTTAAATTAGCGGAAAGACTTATAATGAGAGTTTCTTAAATATATGAATCATTTAATACATAACTGGTTAATGGTTAAAGAAACAGATCACCTCAAAATGAAAAATCTCTATACAGTAAGGACTACTTGTTGATTTATAAAAAGCATATTGTCTTTTGAGCATGTAGAGAGAGTGAATGATGGATGTGATAGTAAGTGGTAAAAAACTGAGCTCAGACAAGAAACCAATTGTCACCCATTTGTCTCGAAACAATACCAAGAGTTTTGCTATGCTGATGTAAGCCAATTACATGGCTCTTAATATCTCTCCCAGAGTGTCATAAATATTTCATGATTATGAGACGTCATAACAGGCATTCTGGATTGAAGTTCACACATTACATCACACGCTGCACTTCATGAAAAGTTCTAGCCTTAATGTTTTTTTTTGCCTTCCTTTGGGAATATCTTCAATAAGCGTGTGACATTTTAAATATAATAAAGAAAATCTCTCATAACTGATCATTTCTGTCTGCTCCATTTGAGTGATTTAGAACTTGAACATGGGTCGGGCTGAGTTGTCTTTCTATTGATGGCCTTTAATAGTCTTCTATCTGAAGGAAATCTGCTGTTTTACCAAGCTAAACAACTCATCACAAGTGAAAGTCAAATTGTCATATATACAAGGTACAAAAGTTGGTACCTTAAAGGTACATATTGGTACCTAAAGTGTACATATTAGTACCTAAATGGTACATATTTGTACCTTACCATAAATGTCCCGCCCTGACAACTTTTTGACAACTTTTGTACCTTTTTTTTTCTGGAATCATATCATATGCGTTTTCTTTTATTTGTTTTTGTTAAAATTTCCACCTCCTTTCTGACCCTTAGAATTACACAGGCCCTAACACAATGAATTAAATGTGAAATTTTGAAGAAGAAGAAAGACTGAACTAGTATTTTCTTGTAAAATGTACTCTAATCATCTTTCTTTACAGCTTTGAAAAATAAATGTATTGATTTATCTTACTGAATCAAGAATATATGGCACAACCAGAGTAGCCCGATTCACATAACAAATCACTATTTCTGGTTATTTTTAGTGAATATATGGATGTCATAACATTATACACTGCACTATACACTTTCTAAAAACATAGATTCAAGCACAGACACCTAGACTTGCAAACATGTACATGCTACAAGCTCACGCACAAATTATCACGGCCGGTAAAGTGTAACTAAACTTGGCAGCAGAAAAAGGAGGATATTTACAGCTCTCAACAGCTTGCTGAAAAAGCAGGGAAGGCATTAATTGCATTGCTCTGTTGCTGTCTTGTATGTATTGATCAACCAAACATAACACCCACTACACCACACTGTGAGCACAATAACTTGGATGCTAATCAAATAATAGGAGAAGAGATATAAGGATGGAAAACAAAACCCAAAGAGAGCAAAGAGATGGCACTTGTAAATGGCCTAATAGTCACCTGTCAAAGGCTTAATCACTAATGCCGTCTTCCAGCAGGCTCTTCCCTAGAGTGAACTGTACTTATTTGGGTCTGTTCGATTAAAGGTAAATGCATTAATATGGAAAGTAGGAGAGGCTGGCATGTGACCTTCCAAAGGACACAAGTCAGAGTCATTTACGTCAAAAGAAAACCTGACTTCTAACAAACATGGAAACCCATTTAACAGTTGTTTTCTGATGGTGTCAGGCACATGATTTTTCATTTGCTTGTCTTTATGTGCTCTTGGATAAGAGAGTGCTTGCTGTTTTGGACGTTTTAAAGCTGGTCGATTTCTGTTCTCTGGAAGTGGGTGCAGTCATTAAATTTTTTTGTCTTTTTTTTTGTCAACAGGTTGGAACTGGTCTGGCCAATTACAAGCAAACTTAGCTGTCAAACACAAACACTGTACACCATGCTGTAAGCGTTCTGCCAAGATAAAAAAGTTAATAGGTAAATAGGTCAGCATTAGGTCCGGTGAGAATATGCAAGTCTCGCGAGAAACAAGGTTTGTTTACAGGAGCAAAGAAAGCAAAGTTTCCTTTGTTTAGCGAAGGAAAACCAGTCTCCTCCTGGCTTATATCGAAATCCTCTGAGATTTTTCTTTATAAATCCTTGTTTTGTACTTCTTGACCTGTGTTTTGTTTTGCTCTCTCCTCTGCGCTTCCGCGTTCGTCACTTCTCACCGGAGCTTGCACTATGCCTATGTCCTACTGGAATGCCCCTCTCT
>NW_015627050.1:496407-500074 GCF_001515625.1 Sinocyclocheilus rhinocerous
GTGTTTTGTTTTGCTCTCTCCTCTGCGCTTCCGCGTTCGTCACTTCTCACCGGAGCTTGCACTATGCCTATGTCCTACTGGAATGCCACTCTCTCGTGAACACGTGTACGACAGTTAGCTAGAGATTAACGTTTATAAAATTTTAAATATGGATATTTTTTCTTACAAAAATGCATCAATTCGCTTCAGGAGGCCTTTATTAGCCCCCTGGAGCCATGTGGGGCACTTTTTATGAAGGATATTTTTAAATATAACTCTGATTGTATTCGTCTGAAAGAAGAAAGTAATTTACACCTAGGATGGCTTGAAGGCAAAGTCCCTTTAAAGGTCCCCTGAAGTGCCTTGAAACACGCAGCATTGTTCTATGGGGTGACATAATTTCAACTGAAACAGGAAGACAGGGCAGGACATATCGAGCACCCCCTTTTTAAATTAGCCAATAGCGTTTTGTTTATATCTGCACGGGTCACTCAGACAGTACGATGTGACGTCAAAAAATAGGTTGAGCCGTTTTGGCAGAAGTGACGAACTAAAAGCTTTGAATGCTTATATCTTCTAAATGCGAATTTTGTCTCTGTTTTGGAGCACACTGCCTTATAGATAACCTTAAGACTAACATATTGATACTAACACCCAAAAAAACTTACATTTTGACTTCATGGGGACTTTAAGGCAAGTCATGTTACTCGGCGGCCATCTTTGAAATGCCTCTTGGGCATGCAAGTGCAACTACTATTTCTTTGAATGGGGAAACATCAAACTCTCCAAAACTGTTCACCAAACTTACGATTAAATTTCATATAACAACTGTCTTATAAATGTTGTTTCTTTTGCTCAAATAGCGTTAAAAAAAGCTTATTTTTCAGGCTAGACCAGCCAGGGTGCATGCACAGTCCTAAGTGCACATCTCAGAATGCTGACTGTTTCTATAGCAACCGGGACTTCTAACGGCAGCTGCAGTGATGCGGTGAATTTACTGATTATCGATTGGCTCTTTTATTCAGAAGTCAGGGCTTCCTTGGATAGAGCGGCCATATTGAGCGTTGCATATTGCTGTTTTATTCACGATAAAGCACGGCTATTATCGCTTCACCCAACGGTTCTGTAATTCACTGCGCGACACCCTTAGCAACCACCCTTAGCAACATAATCAATAAAGCATCAAAACTGTTCCATGTATTATGTATCGTATTTCAGCTAAATTAACTGTTTATTATTTATGTACTGAAACAAGTTTGCACATTAATCAAAAATTAATCAAAACAAAAACAGAGGAATGTTATCTGATAAATTCTTTCAATGTGATGAATTAAAAACAATAAACACTATTGGCTGTTTTTGTTTGATGCCAACAACATAAAGTTATATAGAGCCTGTCCTTGAGTTTGAGCTTATTAAAAGGCAACAGCAAAGCTAGGCATGAAGCTGGAGGAGGAACTGAAAAAAGCACATTACGCTGAGATTGTGTGCGCACAAAGACTGAGAAACTCACACTGTCTGCACTCTCTGCTATTACATTAATATCTCAGGGACCGGCTGCAGTGATCTACTGTATACACATGTGACTTCAGAGCCGTCTTCTGTCTCTAATGTCACAGCAGGTGCACAGAGTAACAGCACTGGGGCTCAACCCTTTATCTGGCAAAATAACTTAATTATAGATATGGATCTAAGCATGTGGCATGTGTAATAAAGACATTAACTCTAAGGAGCCGCTCTTCACGTGTCTCTGAACAGTACCAGCACACGTGCGCTGACAGTCTGTGTAGTTTGATGGCTGAGCTTCAGAAAATCAGTAATGAGGCATCTTATAACCACAACAGCAGCATGTTGTGTGAATTATGTATGTTTTTATTGACATGCAAAATTGACATTCAGTGCTCTTAACAACAGTTATTAGCTGAATACATTAATGAATGACAATTCACAGTACCAGCACACGTCCCCGTGAGATTCAATCAAAACTGACTCGGTTTACCTCCTTAATGCATGTTCCTGGTCTTACTGTACATAATTCATCAAAGAATGTTGTTTCAAATAAAAAATGAAATGTTTTGTCTGTAATCTTTTATATCGAAATATCAGTCCTCCATCTGACCATCTTCAGTGTGTACAGTAACATCCACTATTTACGATTCAGTTTATTTTGATGGATAAAATGAGTCCCACCCTACATTTTTTTTCTTGATGGATATTCTTTTGCATATAATATGGCATATTATTGAAATAAAATAGTTTGTGAACAATGCTGGAGAGTTTACTTTCCAAGTTAGTTAAAGTAGTCAAACTGTAGCTACACTAGCCACTGTGTTGTACTTTAAGCTACTAACAATACGTATATTTACACTGAAGCTATTTACGGAGGCAGTGTTGTTTTGGATGCATATTATATTAGCCTATATATTATGCACACTAGAGATGAAACGGTATGTAAATTTCTTATCTCGATTATAGCGACCAGAATTATCATGGTTATCAGTATTATCACGGTATTGTTAAAATGTGCTGGAAATGTTAAACAAAGTACTGGCACATAAATCGTTTCACCAAGTTTTATATTTAAAACCAACAATCAACAAATAAAATTACTTTTTGTTTGCATAAACACTAATTCTGTCAGGACCACTATCGTCAAAGATGATAGACAATTAGCATACAGTTTGTATTGGCACCAGCTAGACTTAAGAAAACCGTTTCCGATTCAACTACAGCTTTAAGAACAAGCATGTTATGAATAACAACCGGATTGCTCTGGAACAAGCATGTTCCCAACAATACAGCTATACTTAAGAACAAGCATGTTCCCAATAATGATCAGGTATAAGAAAAATGGTTCTAAACAGTACCAGAAAAGGGTTCTTCGGCTTGTAACAATAGCAGAACCCTTTTTAGTGCTAAATAGAACCTTTTTTATAGGGTTCCATATAGAACCATGCTTTGAAAATGCTATATAGGACCTTAATGGTGTTATAAATAACCTTTTTAATGATGAATCATTAATATTAGTACATTAATATAATTAATATTTGTATTATTTGTATATATTATTTATTAATATTGGTCTTATAATATCTTGAAGTGTCTATTAAGGTTTTACATAAAAGCAACAACAACATCAATTGTCAATTAGGTACTTTTATTTTTTTAATGATATGTGAAATTGTAGCAAAAATGACAATGTTCTAACAACAGTTATTAGTATAATACATTAATGAATGAAAATGGACATTGAACATAAATAAATGCTAAAATAATTAAAACAAAATATAACATGATATAGTGCATTGAAGACAAGCTCCAGTGACATATCTTCACATATGATGCCTTTAAGTTAATCATTATCTGTATTTTGGTGTGATTGAATGGCAGTTTCTCTCTGCAGATGATGAGGTTGTAGGATGTGACAGCATCTGAAATGCACAATTGAGTTTAGATATACAATGTGTCTCCTTTCATCTGTTTATGTGAAAGCAGTTGTTTATGAAGGCCAAAAGTAGTATGTGAGCACTTCACAATGTTAAAAGGGAAAAGTCATATAAAGTCATGGGATAGCTGGGTATGTTTATGCATAAACTCTAGTAATTTAAAAAAAAGGACCATAAATTCAATATCTTTGTTACTTACTTAGTGAAGAAGAGGAGAGTATCCTTAACTGAATAGAGCTGGT
>NW_015627050.1:501854-506698 GCF_001515625.1 Sinocyclocheilus rhinocerous
CGTTCCCCATAGCGACCCCTAGAGGACGCAGTTCGAAGTTCCCATGAAAGGGAAATACAGCTTGCGATTCTCTCCGAAAACAGCCGAGCTCCTGGAGGCGAGCTGTGGGCGGAGCTGAAGAGTCACGAGCACTTACGGGCTGATTGGCAACAAACAAAGACATTTGATGCAGTTTTACAGCAGTTTCTAGTCATGACCGGGATCTTTTATCGCTGGGACTGCTCTGTCTTTCAGTATCAAACGATGTACAAATCCAGTGTCAGAATGTACCTTGTTATAAAACATTCGTCACCGAAGTGACGGGAACAACAAACACGCTCGTGAAACTCCATTGCTGCCCCGGAAAAAAGTTCGACTCATTTCCCCGAATCGGTTCTTCCGAACAATTTGTTTCAAAGAAGCGCTTAAAAATAAACTGCGTTTTACGTAAGCACGTGGTCTCTGACATCAAAGTGTGCCATCATAATGGCCTAAAACATTAATATAAATCTCTTTGTCTGCACATATTGTTGTTTATTACTGTTTTCCTATTGTATTTTTTTGTGATTTATTTTGTCCCAGTTTAGCTTTGCAGCCATGATTTAGTTCATTAGGACCCTAAATATAATTAAACGGTAGCCTACAACAGTTAATCTCCGATGAAAAATGTTAGTAGCCTATGTTTTAATAAAAATGTTAGAACTAACTCACTTGGCTTAAAAAATCTTGGTTCACAGTTCACTTGCTGAGCTATTTCATTCATTCATTCATTCGTTAATTCATTCATTCATTCATTTCCCTCGGTGAGCCGTAAAAGATATGTAATGAAGCCAAAAAAACTCAATATGGTAAGCTCACCTCCTATCCTAAAGAGAATATGAAATGTCCTAAATGTGATTGATAGTTCAATGGAGCATCCAGTCAGTGAGGAAGGTTTTAGTCTGTTCCATTCACTCTTTTTCTGGACCATTTTCTTGTCCTCAAAATATAAACGGTGAAAACATCTTATGGAGATTTTTCTATCTGGTTCTTAAAAAGAGTGATATTTCATTAATGTATTTAATGTATATATATATATATATATATATATATAACCTGGCAAAACACTGTTTTTACAGTGAAGCATAAATTCATTTAGCCTACAGGGGAGACTGGGGCTAGTTGTCACAAGTTTAGTGAATATTTCTCAGGGTAACTTTTTTGAAGGCAAGTTCTGAATAGTTGTATACTTTAAAGTCTGAGCAACAAAAAAAAATGAAAATTTCCAAAATTATTTAAATTATATAAAAAAAAATAGACACAGTGTGAAGACGCACTGACCTATGTTACAACATGCCCCAACAGTAGGCTATACATTTTTAACATAAAAACACATCTTGCCCCCTGACATGACTTTTCTGAAAATTAACTTGTCCTGAGCCTTTTATAGCTGAATTCTCTGTTTATTATATAGTTGACCCTTGTCTGAATTAATGTAAGCATTTTTTTTTATTCTATTCACATAATTTGTTTACATACTGAGTTAAGAACTTCCTTGAATGACAACTTGACCCTGTGTTCCCTCTCCTGTGTATGTATTTTATATAAATTATATTAATGGTGAATAATGGTTTGTAATGCTTTTACAGTGAGGGTAGTGACCCTTACATGCTACTTCATGTTTTAAACATGCCTTTTGTAATTCCTCTTTATTTCCCTCTTTGAAACTTTGCTTGCTGCATGTCTAATTCTGCATCTAATTCAGTGTTGAATTCCAGAATCCCAAACATACTAATCAAGTTAACATGATTTCACATTTATTCCTGCTGAGTGAAGAGTAGAGATGGGTCATGGCAAGGTCGGGATGATGGATTGCACTTAGAAATTGCCAATTGTCATGAAAATACACATCTACATGAATCAGAATGAGATCCATTCTTGAGGCCATTATGTTGATCACTAGCTCTGCATACATGCTTCAAAAGCCTACACGGAAGGCTTATATTAAAACTACGGTGCTTTATCACTTTACCATACCAAAAATCACTCTTTAATATGTCAGCCCTTGCATTAAGAGTAGATCCAAGGATTTAAATCCAAGTGAAGTCTAAAGATCTCTTTTCTAACATAAAAAAACCCTTTACGGATGTAAAGTGACTCACATTCGTCCTTTGCTTTCATTACACAGACCTTGTTCCTTTCAAAGCTGGTATTTCTATCTTGGTTTGGCTTGAAAGAGTAGAATGTTTTCAAAGAAGGCACAAATATTTTCATTTCACTTGGTTATATCAGCATACTCATTTACCTTTTCAAACGCAATACCTAAAGAAAATGTAACTGAAAAAGGTTGTTAAAATTGCTGCATGTCTTGCAAATCTTAAAGAGACATTTCACCCAATAATTGAAATTCTGTCATTGTATACTCACCCTTTTTCTGGAACACAGGAAGAGATGTCTCATTAAAAAGTTTTGTCCATACAATCAAAGTCAATGGGGTCTTGTTGTTTCGATTTCCATTGAATTTCACTACAGGGTCAAAAATAGTGAAAACATTCTTCAAAATATCTTCTGCTGTGCTCCACAGAGAAAAAAAAAGAAAAGAAAGTCATACTGGTTTGGAACAATGACAGAACTTTCTTTTTTGGTGAACTATCCCTCTAAAAACCATGGACACAACAAAGTACAGCTGCACAGAATGAACAAGGAAAGACGACTGGTTTCTCTTACTGGAGTATGTTTAATTTATTTGCGAGTAGTCACCACCAAACTTTTATCATTCTTAATCCTGAGCACCATCATGAAGGCTGTTCCTTAAAGCGGACATAACACACAGTTTCTACCAATCTCATGTTAATCTTTAGTACCTAGAGTAGTTTTGCATCATGCATATCTCCAAAGAGTCTTCAGTTTTATCAGATTTATAAAGGAAAGATACAGCTTTACGCTTCTCTCTGAAAACAGTCGAGCTTGTGGAGTCGTGCCGTGGGCGGAGCTAAAGAGTCACAAGCACGCCCAGCTTTTGCGTAGCGATCGTCTGCAAACTGTGACGTTGACATAAATAAAACGGGAACGAAAACTTTATTGACTTAGATTAAAATGAAATCAAATTAAAATCCTTCTCGAGCAAGTCCTTTGCAGCACTGTCAACGACTTCCGTAACTCGAATGAAGCACGTTGATGGGCGTGTTCTCACTCTGGTTGATGCTCACACTCTTCCTGGAGAAGTGCCCATATAAGGAATCCCACCCTTTATGACGTCACACAGGGCCATACTGGGAAAAAAAAATCCGAAACTTATACAAACCCTGAAGGAGTGTATTTGGCACAGAAATACTCTGTCATACGTCCAGCTGTTTTTTTTTTTGAGAAATGTTGGCCATGTTTAGCATAAGAATTCAACTCTTTAGTAGTGTAAATAAGTCAGAATGCATGAAATAGCATTAGACATCCCCTTTAAGTACAATTCACATGTACAGTATATCTGTCTTACTGCAGCACACTTTATTCATTGCAGTGGATTAAGCTGATTTTACAACCACAATAGTGCCATAAATAGTGCTTTTAGCATAAATCACACTATTGCTCTGCGTTCCACATCCTGACTGAGGCACGGTTACAGCACTCTTCAATCTCACAATTAATGTGCTTTGAATAATGTGCCTTAAGTACGCAGGAGGTCCATCATTTCAATATCGCAGCTTTGGTTTGACCATGTAAATGATGTGTCTGAGCTGTGGTTTCATATGGATAAAATCCAGCATCCCAGTTCTAAAATCAGTCAAGAGTTACTATCTCTTGTTAAATACTGGCTGTATTCCATCCTGCTGAGTGATCTCTTATTTAACCACCCTAAAATTTCATTATCCTAACATTTTTTATGATCTTGAAACTCATTGTCATGAAAGAACCACTATGGGCTCCATCCAAATAAAAAATGGAGTCTCTGTCAAGATGTTGTTTAGGAATCTGGAGAAGTTAAGAAATACTTTGGGTGCAGAACATATGCATTTCAGTTTATTTTTGTTTTTTATTATCTTAAAGCATGGAACGAACAAAGCATGTCCAACTCCACTGAGCCATTACATAAATGTACCATTTTATTTTATTTTATTTTTGTATTTTATTTGATCAAAATTGACATTACACCCTAAAACTACTTGTGGAACCAAAAACTGAACACCTTACATAAGAAAACTTGTAAAAAAAATATATATATATTACTGCTATGTCCATTAGTGATGTTCGGTTCTTGAACAAATCATTCTTTTTAGCCGGTTATCAGGAAGTAACCGGCTGAGCCGGTTCACAAATCAAACTGAATCGAACTTTAGTTCCGGGTTGATGACGCAGGACGCACAGCCGAAGTAGCACGTCCAACTCAAAAAGAACTGTATGAGCCGGTTCAACCAACTGTCGAAGTTTGCAGAGGATTACCGAAGATTCTGATGAGTGAGTTGACGATACTGTGCAAGCCTGAGGCGCGTACTGGAAATATGCTTATGACTGTTATAATTTACATTTTATTAAACCTGCAAAAATCTTTGCCGAGTGATGTCAATAAATTTTACAATAGTTTATTTTGCATGCAAATTATATTTAAAGTTGCTTAAGTGAAATAAAGGAGTTTATAAGACTGGTTTATTCATTCTTTATACTGTAGACATGTAGAACATATCCGCGTTTGTGCATCAATGTCTGTAATGTGTGCTGTAGGTGCGAAACTTTTTGGAATCTTATCCAAGTTGTAGGCTAGTCAATATTGGTCAGTCAGTCTTAGGCCTATCTGTGGATCCGCGACTGAAACTGTGACCACAAACACCATTACCTTAAGTGAATTATATGGCAATAATCAGCAATATGCTTTCACACAAATAACTTTTTTTTTT
>NW_015627050.1:507285-531322 GCF_001515625.1 Sinocyclocheilus rhinocerous
CAAATTATATTTAAAGTTGCTTAAGCGAAATCAAGGAGTTTATAAGACTGGTTTATTCATTCTTTATACTGTAGACATGTAGAACATATCCGCGTTTGTGCATCAATGTCTGTAATGTGTGCTGTAGGTGCGAAACTTTTTGGAATCTTATCCAAGTTGTAGGCTAGTCAATATTGGTCAGTCAGTTTTAGGCCTATCTGTGGATCCGCGACTGAAACTGTGACCACAAACACCATTACCTTAAGTGAATTATATGGCAATAATCAGCAATATGCTTTCACACAAATAACTTTTATTTCTTAATGTTTCAATATGCGTTGACACAAAAGACTTATTGAATTTTTCATTGATACAACATGGCACTGAGTTGTTAGAAAATAAATGCGTAGAGTTATTGCTTGATGACGTCAGGAACCGATGAATCGGCTTTTTGAACCGGTTTGAACCTTTGTCCTGTAGCCAATTTTACCCAATGATTACAACATTTGTCTAAAAAGATTTTTATTTAATGAAAAATTTGCCTTATTAAACAAACTATTATTTTTAAGCTTTTTTTTTTCCTTCTGGGGCCTGAAATGGAGGAATTTGGGTCAATACTGCTAATTAAACAATATTTTGCTGAATGTGTTTTTGTGCTGGCACCTTGGCTGGTTTTGGACTGTCATGGATACATAAAGATGACAATAAAATCGCCTGTAGGTGGCAGCAAATCCCTGTTTTAATAAATGATTTATTGAATCATTCAAATCAAACGATTCGTTCAAAACGGCTGATTCAATTAGAAACTAAACAAGTGAATAGACCGTTGAATCACAGACTGGCTCACATGATTCGTTCAAAAACAGATTCATTCAAGGAATGAAACTTTGCTCTACACTGTTGTATAAAATTATTAGCATATTTATGCTCGCGCACATGTGCTGATAATTCAGAAAAGACATTGTTTGTGCAATGAATATAAAAACAAAAACTTACATGGGTATTTTTTCTTTCATTGCTTGAATTATAAGGGCATTCTAATTACATTCTAATGGGCTTCATTGCGCAGAGAATGCTTCTGGACTCTCAAGATGTGTTTTTGTTTGTTTTTTGCAAAGTCGGTGACATACTCGTCAGCTCTCCTATCGTCTCTCTGTCCCTCACAGTCACATACAGCACAATGACATTATGTCAGGGGAATGTCTTTAAATTCTAATCATGGAAAAATCATACCTTCTGTTGTCTTCTTTTTAAAGAACTTCAAAAGTTGCGCTTGAACCATTTTGCACGAAAAATTACGGAAACTTGCTTCCGCTTGTGGCAGCTTGTTACAGTACCGAGTTCTGATTGGCCAATTATTTAGTTCGTGAATTATCATAAGTAGAGAATTTTAACATTTAATTTGCACGATACATTTTACATAATACACAACATTATTAATCTAAAGGGGATGGTTAGGGGTAGGGATGGGTACCGAAACCTGCAGTATGAAAGACCGGAGTATTGATAAGCTCTGACGTTAACGGTTCTGCTATCAGTACTGGAAAAATTAATAAAACACACATACATTTATTATTGCTATATATACATTATCTTGCAAATTCTATCTCACCAGAGTCGCCAGCTGTTTTTCAAACATTTGTGCAACTAATACAATTTTGGTAATATGCATATAAACAGATAACAAACTTTTAATTAGCAGAGTAGAATAATCATGGCTGATAGTAAGACATGCAAACATAAAAGAAAACCAAACTGGACGCGAGAACAGCTATATATTAAGGACATCATCAAAAATTTGGAGTTGGGATAACCTCCAAACCAAAGCTGGTACCTTTTTAAAAGCTCATTATCGTCAAATGTTTCTAAAATGTTTATATTCCGAGGTAGATTGCTGGCAACAGCCATTTTAGGATAGTTCAGATGTGGTCTTAGTGACTTAGGAGTCCTCTTCACTACTCCTAACGTTGCACAGATTTAGGAGCTAATTATAGTGCTAAAACGCTTTGTGAAATACTCTTAGAACAAAAATTTAGGAGTCCTAAATTTAGGACTGACACGCCCATTATTTTTAAGATTTTCTCCTAAATCGGCGAGTTACGAGCTACTTTTAGCCTTAAGATGTTTTGTGAATACGGGCCCTGATTCAGATCATCAGCTCATTAGGAGAGAGCTCCATAAACTAAATTGATACCGCTTTTCCACCGGGGCTGGTGCCGGAGCCGGAGCCGGAGCCGGAGCCGGAGCCTAATTTGGAACCGGTCTGTTCTTTTTCATTCTAAAAAATCCTGGTTCTGAACCGGCCCCAAAACCTTGCTTGTCTCAAACAAGGGATCCTATGATGTCAGTAGGCAAAGCTTCAACTACAGACCGCATTTTGAAAGGTGCCATTTTTTAAAGTCCCCATGAAATCAAAATTGAAGTTTTTTGTTTTTTCGTATGAATATGTTAGCCTTAAGGTTATCTATAAGCTAGTGTGCTCCAAAACAATGACAAAAATTGCATTTAGAAGAAATAAGCATTCAAAACTTACAGTCTCTCACTTCCGCCAATATGGATCAATGATTTTGATGACATCAACCTACACTTCAGCTTCTCATCAAACTTTCTGTCCAATCAAATGCTGTCTAGAATCTGAAGTGTCCCGCCCCCTACACTATAAATAGATGCTGAAACTGCAGCTGAAATCGGTCACTTGTTCACAGAATTAGTATTTTCTGTATGCTGAATGGAACATAGTGCACTATATGGGGGATAGGGAACGATTCAGACAGTGTAAATATGCTTTCCATTGGGTCGAAAGAAGTCCGGTCCAGAGACACGATATCACTGAGTGGATCATATGCGCGAGTCACACAGACCACAAAACGTATTGAAGCTCCGGCACCAGCCCCAGTGGAAAAGTGGTGTAAGTGTGTCAGATAAGAGAGTCATACAAAATAGGCAGAGTGGTGGGTCCCCAGGACCAGGATTCAAAAACCACTGTAGCATTAGCACGTGTGATATTCTGATAGCTGAAAATCTATTTGAAACCATCCTGTTGTCTTAATTCATTCATTTCATAAAAAACATCTTTGTCAATATTACTGGACTTTGTATGTTATTATTTTTACCATAATTGGGACTAAATCACGCTCAAGAGGGGAATCCTGTAGAGAGACAAACAACTTGAGAAGGGCTTAAACCAGGGGTGTCAGACTCAATTCCTGAAGGCCCGCAGCTCTGCAGTGTTTAGATTCAACCCTAATTAAACACACCTGATCCAACTAATCAAGTCCTTTAGGCTTATTTGAAAACTACAGCTGCATCCGAAAACTGAAAAATGCTGCCTTCGGAGGATGCATTCCAAGGTAGGAAGGCATCATGGTACGACCGAATCAGCTTTACTTCCTGTCTCCTGAGATGCATTTGTTTGATCTATTTTTGAAGGCTGCATAGATGTATCCTTCATGTCCTTTGATATCCTACAATCCTGTGCATTCTAGTCTGACAGTTGAGCTAAAACTTCAAGATGGTGCCTGAAAGTTGCGGTTGGTGGTCTGTTTGTGCATAAATATGTTCCTGACCAAATTCTTCCACTTTTGATGTTAATTCTAGCGAGAAATTAGTATAGAGACAGAGCGACACACGTCATAATCTGAAAACCATGCCCACCGGGGGGAAAACAATCCAACCCTCTCCATTGACTTTGTATTGCGGGAAGCTGACTCCTTGTTATTTCTGACTTGTAACAAAAAACAGAACAATGTCTAAAAGCTGCTGTGTGGCAAGGTGTACAGCAAACAAGCTAAAAAACCCAGAACTACGTTTTTATAAACTGTCGACCCAAAAAAACTAGTGTTTAAGGACACCAAAGTATAGCGCAACATTTCGTATTACTCTGAGAACTACACTCACTGGAGGGAAACGTAATCGGCGACAGGAAACATTCATTATTTTAACCATGTCAAAGGATTATTTCACCACCCTATGTGAACCTGAGAGGAGGACATACAGGTGCATCTCAATAAATTAGAATGTCGTGGAAAAGTTCATTTATTTCAGTAATTCAACTCAAATTGTGAAACTCTAACACTAACAGTAGAACATAAATACAGATAGATACAGAATATTATTATATATTCAATATATATATTGAATATTCAAGATATTCAATATTAGCTTCAGTTCCTGTCTCCTGAGATGCCTTCATCTAGCCGATTTTTGAAGGCAGCATAGATGTATCCTTCACTGCCTTTGATATCCCACAATCCTGTGCGTTCCATTCTGTGACAGTTAAGCTAAAAAAATAAAGATGGCGTCTGAAAGTTGCGGTCGGTGGTCAGTTTGTGTGTAATGTTTTTGATCAACGTTTTCCACTTTTGATGTCATTTCTATCGAGAAATTAATATTGCAGTAATGAAATATTCACTTAGTTATCACCAAAGCTCTCTATATTTTGCTGTAGATCATTAATCCGTTTCTCTGCCTCAGAAGCCTGTCCGAAATCAGTTTCATGAGGTGCCTTCGTGCAAAAACGCTGACTGCAAAGTCATTGCCTCATACGGCAGCAAGTCAGCTGACTAAGTTTTCGGATGCAGCGTACATGTGTGTTGGAGCAGGGTTAGAACAAAACTCTGCAGGGCTCCGGCCCTCCAGGATTTGAGTTTGACACCCCTGGCTTAAACAAATGCAGCGGCTATGAGTCATGTTTCATCATACTTGTAATACAGTGGTTCTCAAACCTGTCCTGGAGTACCCCCAACCCTGCACATTTTGTATGTCTCCCTCATCTATCACACCTGATTCAACTCGTCAGCTCATTAGTGGAGACTGCAAGACCTGAAGTAGGTGTGTCAGCTATAGGGAGATATACAAAATGTGCAGTGCTGGGGGTACTTCATGGAGAGGTTTGAGAACCACTGTTGTAATACAAGGGGAACCTTTGTAGAGAAAATGACCGTTATTTTACATTCCAAGAATAGACACATTTGCATTTTCTGCTCAAAGATTAGTTTGGGAGATACAGCAGGAAGTTTTAATATGGCAAGTGCAGTTCTCTCATTAAACATTTACCCAGTCTATCATGGCTGACGTGTCATTTAAAATTAGTGTTGACTTTACAATTGAGTTTGATGCAAGCAGCGGGAAGTTGGTAGATTTTTTTTTTTCCAGTCTACTGAAACTTTAAAACCATTTGATTCCATTCTGCTAGAAAAGTTCACGTTTTATCCAGGTTTTGCCATTACCTTGGCACTTTGGGTAATAGCCTTAGCTTCACTGTAGCATTTATATGAAATATCACGCTTGTCACTGTGCCAAGGAATACGACAGCTGACTTTGCTCTATGTGCCAACATCTTCCTAGCCATTTGAATAGGGGCCTGCCACAGTTGTACAATGTTTTAAATGAGTGGCTTTTAAATGAACTAACTTTGGATGAGCTATGGTTCATGGACCTTCAAAGTATTTTAGTTCACTGAGTGAAAATTGGTGTCTGGACAATTTTTATCTGCAGTATTACTCACAGGTGGCAGTCTTGCCAGCATGGTCTGCCATAGATCTCTGATTCTTTCGACACTGAATGACATTTGCAGTAAAACAGACACTTCAAGATATTACAAGACCAGGCAGATAGAGGGGTAAAAAACAATATTAATAAATAATATGTACAAATAATACTAATATTAATGATATTAACATACTAATATTAATGGAAACTATAATTAAAAAGGTTATTTATAACACCATTAAGGTCCTATATGGCATTTTTAAAGCATGGTTCTATATGGAACCCTATAAAAAAGGTTCTATTTAGCACTAAAAAGGGTTCTGCTATTGTTACAAGCTGAAGAACCCCCCTTTTCTGGTACTGTTTAGAACCATTTTTCTTAAGTGTAACTGTGTAACCGTCAACTGTGCCGTTGCATTTGTAAGTGGCTTGTTAGATATTCTCTTGGTTTGAGTTGCATCAAACACATTCAGAGCCTGAGTTTTGGTTTATGAGGAGTATTATAAATATTTTAACTCGGTTGCCATTGATTGGCACTGCCTTGGTAGATAAGGATCCTGCATTAGAGAGTTACTGCTGTCAGCTGGCAGTTGCTGTCAGTTTATTGGTTTGATTGCACCTGGAATATGAAAATCCTTGATACCAAATTGCTGCCAAATGAAAAAATGGAGACCAAGATAATTTTTGCAATGCAACCTTAAGCTCAGGCTGACACATTTTATACTAAGGGTGGGCAATGTCACTAAGGCTGAATTTATTTAAAGGGGTCATATGATGTTGCTAAAAATAACATTATTTTGTGTATTTGGTGTAGTGAAATGTGTTTATGCGGTTTAAGGTTAAAAAACACATTATTTTCCACATACTGTACATTATTGTTTCTCCTCTATGCCCCGCCTTTCTGAAACACGTTGATTTTTACAAAGCTCATCGGTCTGAAAAGCGAGGTGTGCTGTGATTGGCCAGCTATCCAGTAGGCCGGCGGCCTAAAGTGAGCGGAGGCCGGCGGATTCGACGAAGGAGCGGCCAGTGGGCTTGCGGCAATCACATGTGACGACCCCGGGCTGGACTCCGCTTGCAACTTTAAAGATCTTCTTTATGCACCAAGAGCTTGTAACACTTCAAAGAGAAAGGACAAATTGAAATTGCATCATATGACCCCTTTAAAAAAAACAAAAAAACAGTTAAACAGTAATATTGTGAAATATTATTAAAATGTAATTAGAACTGTTTTCTATTTGAATATATGTTAAAGTTACTCCAATCTTCAAGGTCACACAATCCTTCAGAAATTATTCTAATAATTGAGCACCAAAAATTATGTTGACCAAAAATTTTTGGGTGAACTAACCCTTTAAGACTGGTTTTGTGGTCCAGTGTCACATTTTAGTAATATTTTTATTTATAATTTATTTTGCAAATAAAATTCTTTATTAGTATTTTTTATTAAAAATACTGATTCTTATTATACCGTCTGAGCATATTTATTTTAGTGAAATCAATTAGGCTCTTCTCATTCCCTTTTTCTTTTTAATTGAGCATAGTTATTCAGTGTTTTCTGTGTTTTTGAAGCCTCTTCATTGTACAGTTTGTCCATTTTTACATTTTGTTTAGCCTTTGACATACAGTAAACCTTTCGGATGACTAAATAATTACTATAAATGCACAACTTATCCTTACAGCTCATGTTGATTGGGTGACCATTCTCACTGAATCAGACTTCTGATTGTGCAGTTCTTGTTTTTGTTACTATCCATTAAAAGATTGGCACATAATAACAGACATCTGTCATGAATCAAACTACAGTGCAGCATGCGAGGATATCTCAATAAAAAGACATAGTCCTTCCATTATTTTGCAGTACACTGTTTTTTTTGTTTTGAACATATTACATTTAATTCAGCCTGGTAACTCACATTTCACAGTGTATGTAATTTATGATATTTTGGCCGTGGCACTGGAGATTCAGTAGAAATATGCTCTTTGCAGCCAGATGGTCTAGTTAGGGCAAGACGAGCCAAAGATAGCAGGCCCACGCTGTTGAGCCAAACCTTGACCCCTTGGGTTAATAATGTCTATTACTAGGATGACAAAAAATAAATAAAAGCAAACAAACAGGTAAGTTTTTCCTAGAACTTCAGGCTGGGTATTTCAAGACTACATTTGTATTGTTGTGGCTACAGTATACGGACAGCTCAGTATGTGTTTCTAGGGAATCTTAGGTTAATCTTCTCTGATTCGTTGTATATTTCCTGTTTCATGTAGCTCTTAAGACTTACATGGACACCTAAGGAAGCATGACCCAAACACAATGACACTTTACAAATGTGTGTCCTTGTAGAGAGGGAAATAATACTGGACTACCAGCGAAGCATAAGAATTGATAATAGTCAACAAGTCATTTGGAAACAGAGAGATGGCCCTGGGTCATTTTTTTCTAGCCAAAAAGTCTCAGTGGACAGGTAATAGCTGGTGTGATGGTTTTCATTGCCTTATATTTGCCTGGAAATCTACACTGAGTCAGTGCATGCCAACCACAATGATGTGCAATTATGAGATTGATTGCTTGGACTCTGAATTGTTTTTGTCACCACTGTGGAGAAAAAGAGAACTTAAATAAGATGGCACTGTTGTAAGTTATAATGACAGTGATCTCTCATTTTTTTTGTTTTTTTTTCCAGTCCTCCTCTGAAATGTTCTTAACAGCCTCAGTGGGATTATAGTTTGGTAAAACTGATGACTCTGTAATTTGCTGTGTATGCTTGGATGGCCTCCGTCCTCCTTTTTTACAGTAGACAATGAGTTCATGGTACACGCAGTGCAGATCTTCAACTGAATGCTTATACATTAAAACTTTGATCATTTTTTTTTCTCTTTGTTCTGCATATTGCTGTATTCTATTTCCTGGCAAAGACAACTCCTGTTGCACTTAAAACGTATGAGATGAAAAAGATTGTAATGAAATTGTCCATTTTGCATCATCTTTTCTGGCATGGATAACAATATGAAACACATTTCAGATAGCAGAGGTAATAGCTTCTGAGTAATTATGTTTGAAGTAATGATTCAGCTCTAAATTGACTAATCAATTTCCATAGAACAGTATAAAAATGGTATTAAAGATATTGCTGGACATTAGTCACATCTTAAAGTTGATTAGTGCATAGGTGATGATTACTAAGCTTTAAAAATGGTTTCTAGTAAATTAATCCAAATGACTCTCTTGAGACTCTTTATGTAATTCTAGTGTAATTCAAAAGAGAGTGCCAAAGGCTAAATAACAGATTTATAGTGATTTGCTTTGAGCTGTGTAGAACTTATAAATCCTGGGTGTTACGTTACTGAATAATATATGTGCAGATGTCATGACAGCTGGATGTGTACAACATCTGCCAGTGGTCATTTTGAGATCTCATTAGAATATGAGATCTATATGATCACACATTAATATCTCTCATGTTCTGAGACAGAAGCAAACCAATTAGAAGTAATACAGTTGTGTGTGCTAATCTCGACAGGGAGTGGAAAGGTTTTTATTTCATTAATTGATCTATTACCTCTCAGTTTAGAGAGACAAACAAACTGCAAATTCCAATTATGCAGTCAGCCAATCCCAAAATAAGTAGCAAACAAAAAGGCTCAAAGAGCCATTAAAGAAATCACAATTTTTCAGTAACTACCATCACCAGTAACATTTCTATGAATGACAGTGTTTCAGTCCTGGGTGATATTTCACTTGAAATTGTTGTTTCAATTGAATGCTAATTAAATTTCATCAAGATTGCAGATGAATCATACAGAATAAAGTAAAACAGTTATGTCAAATTAGCTATTGACCTCCTTAAGTATGGTGTGCCATTTAAGGATGGTAGTAGCATTTAATCGTATGAGCTTGACAACTGAATATTTTGCCAAATAAAACTGGTCTTCTTGTTAAACATGATAAGCTGATGTTGTGCTTTTTCCCTCTGCAGGTTCTGTTATTTGTGACAAGAGATTAGCGGGCCTCCTCCTCCTTCAAGCCTCCTCCCTCCTGCTGTTCAGTTCTGGAGAAAGGATGTGCCCCTATAGCTGTCGTTGCGAGGGAAAGATTGTCCATTGTGAGTCAGCTAGCCTCCAGGAGATCCCTGAAAATATTTCAGTTAGTTGTCAAGGTCTGTCCCTGCGCTACAATGACCTGCACACAATGCTCCCTTACCAGTTTGCCCATCTTAACCAGTTACTGTGGCTGTACCTGGACCACAATCAAATCATGTTTGTGGATAGTCGTGCTTTTCAAGGGGTGCGGCGATTGAAGGAATTGATCTTGAGCTCCAATAGGATTTCACAGCTCCATAATGTCACTTTTCACGGAGTACCTAACCTACGCAGTCTCGATCTTTCCTACAACAAGTTGCAGGAGCTGCAGCCAGGCCAGTTTTTTGGTCTTCGAAAACTGCAGAATCTGCACTTGCGCTCCAACGGGCTGATGACAATTCCTGTCCGGGCATTTCTAGAGTGCAGAAGCTTGGAGTTTCTAGACTTGGGTTATAATCGGCTTCGGGTTCTGACTCGTACGGCATTCCTGGGTTTGTCTCGACTTATGGAACTCCACCTGGAGCATAATCAGTTTTCACGAATCAATTTCTTTCTTTTTCCTCGCCTTGCTAACCTTCGTGCCCTGTATCTACAATGGAACCGTATTCGAGCTATCAACCAAGGCCTTCCGTGGAGCTGGTATACCTTGCAAAAGCTTGATATCTCTGGCAATGAGATACAAGTTCTAGATCCTGTAGTATTTCAATGCCTTCCCAATCTTCAGGTTCTCAACCTAGAGTCTAACAAACTGGCCAATGTGTCTCAGGAGGTTGTGGCTGCCTGGATCTCCCTAACAGCCATTAGCCTTGCAGGCAACATGTGGGATTGTGGACCAGGCATTTGTCCTCTTGTTGTCTGGCTCAAGAATTTTAGAGGCACCAAGGACACTAGTATAATCTGCAGCAGTCCTAAGCACCTTCAAGGGGAGAAGGTCATGGAGGCTTCAAAGAGCTACATTGACTGTGATGATTATGAAATTACTGCTCAATCACCTTTGTATCTGCAGACCTTTGATCCAAATTTTGATCTTACCCCTGAACCAACAATGGCTCCTACAACACCGCCTCCACCCCTGCCTTCACCTGCCTCTGAGGTGCCTTTTCCGCCTCTCCATCCTCGACCGCCTCAACATCCCACCTTCCACAGCCGTGAAAACCCAGATCCCAGAGACTCCCGTCAATGGACACCCTCATCATCCGACAGCTTAGGAGTGACACCAGCTCCTGAGCAAGACAATGTGTCATTTCACAAGGTGGTGATGGGTGGGGTGGCACTGTTCCTCTCAGTGTCCCTTGTCTTGTCGGTAATTTATGTCTCCTGGAAACGTTACCCCGGTGCCACCCGACTGCTGCAGGAGAGTTCAGTGGGCCGAAAGCGGAGGAAAAAGAGTCAGGAGCCAGAACAGAAACTGAGCTCCCAGCTCCAGGAATATTACATGAGCTACAATCCTGCAGCCACGCCAGAAGCCTTGGAGGTGCTGGGTAATGGGACAGGTACCTGCACCTGCACCATATCCGGCTCCCGGGAATGTGAGGTATGACATGTGAAAGCAGCTTAAAATCAAATCAGATCAAAACAAATGAACGACTCAGGAAATAAGAGGTAAATTCTCCATTGTGCATGCTGTAAATATTCATCAGAGCAAAGGTAAGCACCCTTGACTCCTTGAATTGACTTGAAATGACTCATGAAAGGGATTGTCTCACTTACTTTCCTTCACTCCACTTTTTTAATCCATAGACATATTGTCTCGGTATGCATCTCTATGGGCATTTTTGGCTGATACCAATAATCATTTAAATTTTGAAGCTGATAACCGGTATATTGGCTGATATTAGCTAACAGTTGACATCTTGTGTGATTGATTGCAACACTTACCTTAAAAGTCCAGTCATCTACATGCTCATATGGATACCAAACATCATATTAAATATATCTGCATTTTTTACTTATCAGACTGATAATGTTAACATTATCAGTCTGTCACCTTTATTGAGTGATATCAGTATGACCACAGAAACATTGTGCATCCCTAATGTTGTCATAAAATGTTAACTCTAAACCAGGAGTCAATGGTTTCTTTACCAAAAAGCACTGCCCTGCTGCACACATCTTGGTTTTGGCCTCGTTATTTCATTCGTGAAAGGCTTATTCATTTTGTTTGACTGAATGATTATGATTAGTATGCTTTGTGTTTGGGACACTGATATTCACTTGAGATGTAAAAGGGTTTCCCGAAAACCTCTGATTTGATTATTATTATTATTATTACTTTCAGACAGTCAAATCCCTGCACGTTGCATTAGGAATGGGTTTGCATCATTTCGCTTCTGAGAGTACAGCAGAAAGAACTTTTTAAAAAAGACATCTGTCGATAATCAAAATTGCAGTGCGGGCAATGATATATTGACTGTCACAACCCATTAGAACATGCAAAATGGCTCCTTCTTTACTTTCTAATGTCATGTGTTTAAAAGCATCTTTCTCTCTATCTGTCTAAATCCATAATTGGTTTTTATTCAGGTCTTTTGAAAGATTTTAAAGGCTGAATTTTCATTTTGGATATATTTCATGTGCAAAGCAATGACCGCTTTAATCATGTTGGGATGACATCGGTGATGGCAGGCAGGGATATAGTAAAGTTTTTCACCAGCGTTCATAGCAGTCTTGAGCGTAAAGTGAAGATGCTGCTTTTAACAGTCGTGCAAAATCCCATGATGTGAATCTACCTCAGTTCAGCCAGGAATAGTCTGTAAAAATCTGTAAAATCATTATGTGCACAGAGCATGTCTGAACAGAAAGGTTTATTTGCACTTAAAAGAGAAGCTGTATTTGGCAAGCAAACCAAAATGCTCAACTGGAAGTAATCTACTTATTTAAATTTAGCTAATAGAAGTAACTAAACATCAGTGAATAAGAAAAGCTATTAAACTCTGTAAATGTTTAGTTTGAGCAATGAAATCACTGAGTTGAATTAATGAGAAAATGAACATACATAATAGGACAAACAATAAGATGTGCTAATACAATACCACACAATACAAGTTTCCTTTTGGCTGATGCTTCAGATTTTCTATTCAAGTTTTAGTATGTTATTCTAGAGATTCTAAGTAAAACACCACCTCCATAACAAAGTGGGTGGTTACATGGCAGATTCATTTGCACCTTGTCAATGCACTTGGTGTTACCCCAAGAAGATCTTGTTTTGAATTGTGAGAAAGCAAGATAACACTTTATTGATCCCATAAAGGAAATTCAGGTATTGCAGCAGCTAGACTTCTTTAAAAACATTTTCAGCTGAGAGAAAGTTTCACACCTTCATGGCAGCATGGAAGAAGTAGCTCCATGATATGGATGATTTTCATGATTTCCAAAAGTCTGAACAGCATTGCCTTCAGCCACCACCTGTAGGGGAATGAGGTTTGGTCTTGGACTGAGGTACCTTTCTTGATTAAGCTAGAGCCCTGTGTCACCTCCTGCCTAGGTGCTGCAGCCCCTTCTTATACAGGGAGTTTGTTTTTGCTACCCACTCCAGGTTATTGAATGGGTGGACCACATGTAGACCTATACCACCCCAGTGTTGTCGCCATTTACAATGACAGGTGTGAATCGAGTTCTTTTCCTCCCAAAGTCTCCTTACCATTCCTTAGTCTAAGTCTTAGAAGAAGATTTTGAATAGAGGCAATGGATTCCCATAGAGCTATTCACATTGAATGTGACCTTTCACCCACTGACAAACAGATTTTCTTTTTTTTTTTGAATGTCTGTTTTTTTTCCTTGTCCAGCATTGAAATGCATCGGCCATTAAGACCCAGAGGCAGTGCAGATACACATATCACAGCATACTTTGTGATTGGCGAGTTCTTTGTACAAATATTCACATTCACAATTTAGTCTCAATATTTTTGTCTGTATTCTAAACACATTTCTACATCTACATTCTTAACATTCTTCAACATTTTCATAAAATATATTTCAGCCAGTGTTTATCCTGGCTCAGAATGAGGCAGAGGTGGTAACATCCTGATCATGTGCACACATGCACTTGTACCATGCCTTCAGCTGGCTGGAGCAAACACTTTTTTTGCAAACAACATATTTTAGGTGTTCTAATAATTAGATGATTGAAGAAAATAACAGTAATCAAGTTCAAGCATATTCTACAAAAAGCTAACCTGTTGAACATTAAATACAATATAACAGCAATATATATCCACTCCTCATAGTCCAATGCCTCCTGGCCCACATTGATTTGGTCCCAAATTTATCCATTTATTATTAAGAGTCTTTCTACAAAATAAAAGAAAACTACTTCTTATGACCTTACATTAATTATTTTGCCAAAATGCATGAAATACGTATAATCACAGCAGTGTAACAGGTGCATTAGAGCTAACATTAGCATCATGATACAGGAGACAATATAAGATTAATACTACGCTTTTACTCTAAACTCACTTTAAACCATCATTGAGTGTTTGTAATATCTTCCAGTTGCGATCTAATGCACACATCACATACAAATCATTACTATCATAATCATGTGTTTATTAGCTTTATGTCTCACATGCAGAAACACTTCTCTGGGTTTGTTATGTATGGAAAAGAATGTGAAAGTTCGTCATTGAAAGAGACAGGGCAGTTTATGAACACATAATATGAGTGACATAACAGCGATCACGCAAGAGAAAGCATAGGCAGACAACGCTGGAAGCTGCTAATGCTCATCAGGTCGCACCATTCCGTGGAAAATTAATAGAAATTATGATTATGTCCAAAGAAATATGAAGCGTGTACAGATATCAGTATTTCTCCAAATGTGCACACTTTTGGATTAAAATCCCTAATGGATGCGGTTTAGTATAGCTTGCATGTGACTGCCTGCCTCAGTTGTGTCGAAAGCTACAGGTAGCCACCTCGTAATTTTCTATGCTGGAAAAAACCTGTATTTTATTCAATAAAAACAAGGGCTGTCTTTAAAATATCACACTACAACTGGTCACCAGTTTGCTTTTATAACGTTGTTTTTATACTTAAACTCTTTTAAACTATTCCAACTCAAACTTAGTAGTAAATTCATGTTATGTCATGTCTTGGGAGTGAGTCCACCCAATATCATTCTGTAAGTTCATATCGTTGTTGATTTTTTTCACCTAGCATGAAACTAGAAAGAACATGAAATACAAAAGTCTGCAATATTACACACACAGCAGTGAGTAATGAACAAACACGCACACACACACACACCCGGAGCTTTGGGCAGCCAATGCTGTGGCGCCCGGGGACCAGTTGGGGGTGCGGTGCCTTGCTCAAGGGCCTCACCTCAGTCGTGGTATTGAGAGTGGAGAGAGAGCTGGCTATTTACTCCCTCACCTATCAATCCCTGCCAGACCTAAGACTCGAACCTGCGACCTTCGGGTTACAAGTCCGACTCTATCCATTAGGCCACGACTGCCCCTAATCTTAATTACTTAATCTCTTTTTTACCCATGTTTTTGCTGCTTACTTTCAAGTTTTTATGGAATTTAATAAATTATTATTATAATTATTATTATTATTATTATTTTTTTTTTACATATGTCTGATTACAGAGCTGCTAAGAGGTGTGTAATAGAAAATATTGCTCCTTTGAAACATTTACAAAGAACTGAGAAAAAAAAATATATATTTTTTTACCAATCAATATTAAAGAAAACAATTTAAATATAACTGCATCATTTACTAGACCTTTCAGGTTTTTAGTCTCAGTAGAACCTTTGTTTTTGTTGTTGTACTGGTTCCTGGCGATGTTTAATAATACAAGAGCAAGCATCCATTCTGCTTATGCGAGCACAGTGTTGCTGTGCCGGGTTCAGAGCTTTTCATTTCAGGCCATGCACAGTGGAGGCTGTCCCTGTGGATGCTAGTAAGACACGTTGATTATGAGCAGTACCCGTGTATCACAGTGTGCTGAAGCTTTTGGTCTGTAATAGAATCTGCAGTGGTGAGGAGGAAGGGGAGAAGGAATGAAAGCCCAGGCAGCTCTTTGGACTTGAATGAGCTTATTCATCTGCTCCTTTCCCACAGAATGCATTAGTAAGATTCAGACACATTGGCTCTGAATTTTCAGTATGTGAAAATAAAATCACAGTATGACTGGTAACATGCTTCAAATATATCTGGAATAAATGTAAAGTATAGAGTACAGTCAGCTGCTCTTTAGGCTCCTGCATGATTAAAAAGACTGAAATAATATTTTATTGTGAAACATACTCCACAACTGTGAAAATGTATTATTAGTATTATTATTAGTAGTAGTAGTAATTCAATTTATTTATTTGTTTGTTTGTTTTTTTGTACAGTTTGCTTTAATTTTTTCAGTGCTGCATTTGTGTTACCTTTATACATTTACCAAACACTTTTAACCAAATTGACGTACAGTAGAGGAATATACACAGTTTGTAATTGTTTGAGCAAACAATACTCATAGTATATAACACCTGGTTTAATGAGAGCAGTTTCAAACAATCAATTTATTTTCTGATTTAACAATTATTCACTCACCCTTTTTCATCAGTACTTAAGATGAAAATTGTATAGATAATTTGACATATATTGTCTAAAATACTAGTTGATGATACTAGGGTTTTAGGTGGTGTACTGAACCCACTGTGCTTCAATATCAATTGTTTGTTTAAATTCCGTTCTTGGCAGACTGTCAGCCCAATAACATGCAAGGACGCTGACACATTTTCCTCGCTCAAACTCATGGACTATTGAATAGATTCCGCCAGACTTCAACACATGAACAAAAGATGTAGCTAAATCAGTAATTAGCGCGATTCCTTACAAAAACATGACCCTGGTGTGATATATAGACATTCTGAAATTTTTGATCATCTTTAACTCTCGAAAACCCACTATAGCAAAATTGCAGCTCTTGTTTTAAAGCAATAATACTTTAGTATTATCATTACAGTAGCTGATACTCTGAACTGCATTCCAGGAACAGTTTAAAAACACACAAGTTGCACAAAAGTTGCACAACAAGGTCACTGTGACACAATTGCTAACACTTTTATAACATAATTTGGTTATTTGAACTGTGATATGTTTAGTGATTCAAGAAATTTCTTCTTAAATTGTACTCAAAATTCAGCAAAAAGTGTAGCAAAAATAAAATGCAACGGTGTGCCAATATCTTTTCTATCTTCAGATAGTTGAGCATGTTCAGATTTTTTTTTTTTTTGTCATAAAAAGAAAATTATTTTTGTCATATCTTTATGAAGCTTTAAATAAAGCCTGAGAGGTCTGAGATTTAACTCTTTAGGCCAGAGCAACAATGCCTTCCTAAGTCAGGTGAAAGCAATTATTATGTGTAGATGAATTTAAAGCAAAATAAATATTTCCAAATTACATTTTCAATTTCAGCCTCCTAGCTTGTTGGTGACCCTTTTTAATCTTAAAAGACCAATGTTGCAATTTTGCAGTACTTTCCTAAAAGTATGCTTAGAAATCATGATTTTTGTTCTCAGTGGCTTCCAAAAAACCTGTTTAAGGTAATAAAAAGGTATCATCAATATTAGTGCTTGGGTCTGTGCAGATTACTGATGGATTGAATGACATGATTGGATTTTCTGCAACATCCCTACAATTTTTGGAGACAGTAGTGTCATACTGTATCATTCATCTCTCTACTGTAAGCCAGTTTTTTTTAACATCATATGAACCGGTTACAGCACATGCCCATTGATTCTCATCAGACTAAAACGTCCATTAAATACTTAATGCCTCTAGATGTCAAAGAGGGCATCATTATGAATGTTATGAAATTTATGATTCACATTTGTTATATTTTTAAAAGCTGTTCTTTTAAGAGCAGTTTTCCTTCACACCTCCCCAAATTAACCATTAATGTATTAATCAATCATCTGTGGAGAGTACACTGTTCTTTTAAGGCACTTGAGACAGTAACAGCAAGTGAAGAAAGAGTAAAAGTTAACAGTTCAAAGGTAATGAGAAGTAGAACATGTCTTTCAAACTTCAGTTTCTCCTTTTACCCTCAAACAGACGTCTCTTCAAAAATAATTACAAAACTAGGCCACATGGTCAGACAGGTGAAAGAAATGAGTATGTGTACTGTAGGATGAGTTTAACAAATTAAGCCAAATGTAAAGACTTTTCCACTTCTGGTGAACCAAGCGTGAAAGTCTTAACTCAAATCATCTAGTTTGTTTGTTGTAAATGACTCTAGGCTTGCCTCAAATGGACATTTTATTGTACGTTTTATTAAAAGCCCCAGCTGGAACCATGTACAGTCCTCAGGCGAAGACAACGGGGAAGCTTCTTCTTCTTCTTGGCAGAGATTTTAATTAAATGTGAGACAGCAGCTATTTGAGAGAGAGAGAGAAATTTTATTTTATTTTTTTAAGACTTTGGTCAGGTTTAGCATGAGAATCCAACTCTTTAGCAGTGTAAATAAGTCAGAATGCATGAAATAGCATTAGACATCCCCTTTAAACTTCCACAAAAC
Organism: Sinocyclocheilus rhinocerous; assembly: GCF_001515625.1. Classification (NCBI taxonomy): domain Eukaryota; kingdom Metazoa; phylum Chordata; class Actinopteri; order Cypriniformes; family Cyprinidae; genus Sinocyclocheilus; species Sinocyclocheilus rhinocerous. Next base: position 525,344 of record NW_015627050.1, read on the forward strand.
GGCATTCAAGTTTTCATTTGATGAGTGCACATACACATACACCCCATCATGCCAAACTAACGTGCATTGCAGCTTTGTTGATATAGTGGAGCCTTAGTGTTTGGCTCATACAGTCAAGATGCAAGAGTTTTATTGTCATATGTACAGAAAACACTCTGTTAAACTATACAATGAAATTCTTACTCTGAGAATCCTCTAGCAGCCTGGCCATGAATGTGAGGACAAAAACCACAAATACTCAATACAAAAGTTACACAATTACAAAAGCATTAGTACAGTGTGTGCATATATAAGTGTGAATCTACAGTGTAGACATACAGTATAAACAGTGTATGTAAACATGCAAGCATACAGTACAGTATATATACATTATATATTATAAAGCATATATATTTATATATATATTACATTATACTATATATATTACAGTATATATAGGTGTTATGTAATGTAAACGTAAGCATATAGTATATACAGTATTTATAAAGTGTATGTAAGTGTACAGTATATACATACATATGAATTGTTTAGTGCAATGTAAACATGGCGAATATGCCTGTTGAGGTAGGTTGGAGATTGATAGCCTGAGGGTAGAAGATTGTTGTTCTGGCTTTGACACTCCAGTAGCGTCTGCCTGATGGTAGGAGTGTGAGAAGTCTGTGCTGTGGGTGACTAATGTATTTGATGATACTGATGGCCCTCTTGACGATTCTGGTCTCGGAAAGGCTGGCCAGTGATAACTTGAGCTGATCTCACTTATACCCGCTGTAGGGCCTTACGATCCTGTACTGTGCAGCAGCCAAACCATACCGTGATGGAGCTGGTGATGGACACTCTCGATCGCACACCTGTAGAAGTTGCTGAGGATTTGTCTTGACATGCCAAATTTCCTCAGCCTCTTCAAAAAGTGCAGACGTTGATGTGATTTCTTGACCAGCTCTGTAATATTTTGAGACCAAGTAAGATCATCAGTGATGTGAACACCCAGGAATATGAAACTGCTCACTCTCTCCACCTCTGTCCCACCAATGCACAGTGCTGAGTGCTGCTCCTTCTTCCTCCTTAGATCATCTCCTTAGTTTTGTTGACATTCAGGGAGAGATTGTTATCCTGACACCACGTCACTAAGTCAGGCACTTCCCTCCTGTATGCTGCCTCGTCAGTTGTCACCTCCCGTTATCAGTCCAATGACTGTTGTATCATCAGCGAATTTGATGATTCCGGTGTTGTTCTGGGTCGTGGGTAAAGAGTGGAGTTCCTGTGTTTATGATTATGGTTTTGGATGTGTGATTCCCAATTCTGACTGTCTGTGGTCTGCCTGATAGAAAGTTCTGAATCCAGCTGCAGAGGGTGGGTGGCACACCAAGGGTATAAAGCTTGTTGGTGAGCTTTGAAGGAACCACTGTGTTGAATGCTGAGCTATAATCTGTAAACAGCATTTGAACATAGCCGTCCTTGTTTTCCATGTGTGTGAGGGTAGTGTGTTTTGTGGTGTTGATATTAGGGTTGGGTATCGTTTGTTTTTTTTTCGATACTTTTAAAATGTTTCCGGTGCCTGAACCGATACTTATTAAAGAATAGAGAAAGAATAGAGAATGCTAGTGTTAGAGGCACTTTTTTCTTTATAAATAAAACAAGTAGTTAAAATAGAAATAGAATAGAGAGTGCAAATGTTAGAGGATCAAGTTTTTTAATAAAAAAAAACAAGCAGATAAAATTAGAAGTAGCATTAGAATAGAGAGTGCTAGAGTTAGAGGGTCAAATGAAGATGAAATGCCAGTGATGATGCTTCTTGCGTCCGTTTCGGAGAACCTGAGGAAATATTTCAATCGATCACTCAGGCATGGCACCGAAATCTGCGTTCGGATTCGGTTCTAGTACATACCGGTTACATAGGTACGGGTTTCGGTACCCAACCCTAGTTGATAGCGTCCTCTGATGACCTATTCGGTCTATATGCGAATTGAAGAGAATCCAAGGTGTCTGGAATGAAAGTCTGGATGAAACTCATGACGATTCTCTCGAAGTACTTCATCACTATTGGTGTCAGTGCAATGGGCTGGAAGTCTTTGAGGCAGGCTGCTTTGCTGTTTTTAGGCAGTGGTAGGATGGTGGTGCTCTTCAAGCAGGTGGGAATTGATGCTTGTGCGATAGATGAATTGAAAATATCTGCAAAGACTTTGGCTAGTGCAGATGAGCAGTTTCTGAGGACCCATCCCGGGATGTTGTCTGAGCCAGCCACTTTCTGTGGGGTTTTTTCTTTTTTTTTCACGGAAAGTTTTTGCTATACCGTTGCAGATGAGACTGTAAATGGTGGATGTGTGAATGATGAGTTCTCTTCATTCCCATTAGCCTGATTAATGCCTGGTGGTTCGTTGTTGAGAACCTGAAAGCGTGCACAGAATTAATTTAATTCATCAGGTGTGAAGTGGCTGTCAATGTTCTCACACCTGCATTTGCTCTGATAGTCTGTGATATTCTGTAATCCCTGCCACATGAGGGGGTGTCAGCAGTGTGGTGACACTCAGAAGATAAAATAATCTGAGCGCCACATCTTTCTTATTAAATACAGGAAACATATTTAATAATTGAGTTCTTTTTATCTTCTGTTTGGGCATTTCCTAGCAAACTTTCATTTGGATTGGTCAGTGAAATCTGATGATAGTCGCTACAGGATTTTTGTTATCTCGGTTTCTGGTTTTTAAGTTATCCAGCCTCCAACCATGAGTCAGCAGACTAAATTTTTACCAAAGCGCTTCAATGAATGTGTGAGGATGGAATACAGAGAAATAAAAGATCTGTAGTCTCTGTGGACTTGGGTTTACTTTAGTGCAATTGAAATTGTCTGGAGTGGTTGCTCTACCATGTAAAAGTCTCAGTACGGCTTCAAAGGTCAAAGACTGTTATTCCTCAGCTTTTGTCTTGAGTACCGGGTACAGATCAGCTGATCTGTACATCATTCTCATAGCAAAGATTCAGTTTTTCAAAAAAAAAAAGTCCCATTGTATGACACCTCAAACAAGGAACCTTTGAACTGTACATATTCCATGGTCCATATTCCTGAATTCAGTCAATAAATTTTATTTTATTTTATTAGAAAGTCAGAGAAGATGTTGAGTATTATTTAGATGTGGAATATTATTTATTCAAGTAGCAATGCATAATTTAAAGGATAAATTAATAGCTTTATATTTTAATTACATATTTCAAATAACTAAACCTAAACAAAAGTATTAAATTGACATTTGATGGAATTTATAGTTAATTCTGTAATTTAAAAAATATTGATTATTAGTCATATTTCTTAGAGATACTTTTCATCAATTTCTTTCTCAAGTCTTTGTATTGGTTTTTTATTTAATTTTATATTTATTGTGTTTTATTTAATTAATTAATTATTATTATTTTTTTTTGGGTACAGTGAAGTCAGAAAAAGTTGAGTCTGGGAAGAGTGTAATGCTGTTATTTAATAATGTGCAATATCACAAACCAATTTAAAATGTGAATTTTTGTAGCTTCCTATTTTAGTTACTAATTTCATATAGCTTAACAAAAATAATAAATTGGCTTTTATGGAACTTATAGTTAGTTCTTTAGTTGAAAAAAAAGAGTAATATTTCATAGAGCTACCTTTCATCTTTCATGTTTCACAAATCTTTGAATTATTGATAAGCAGTGAAAAGATGGTTGAAGAGGTTTTTTTTTTTTTTTTTTTTTTTTTAATGGAGGCTGCAGTCCAGTGAAATGAAACAATCCACATTTTCTCTCTCTACCTCTTTTTCATATTGTGCCCCAAGGTACAGAAGTATTTTTATGAAATAGTTTTTTTTTTTTTGGACTCTTCTCACACTGAATATGATTTGAACACTGTTGAAATGACTAATGGGAAATAATCCACACTCTTTCCGTGGCTCTATGACATTTGTCTTTTGGGGTTCATTACTATATACTGTAAACGTGTATTTGTGTGTCGTTCAACTGTGTTGTAGTTTAATTGGATTTTGGGGTGGTTTTCGATGTTTGTCTGAAAGGTCTACTGTACATTTTGAAAGTCTGATGTTATGCCTTTTATTCTCTTTTATACATGCAGCAAAGTATTGCTTTTGATTAGGTCTCCAATCAATCTAATCAAGTTTATTTACTCAGAGATACAATATAATACTGTTCCCAATGTTTTAACACATATGGATGTTAATGCAAGATGTGTAGAAGAGCACACTAGTCTATATGTTATCTTGAAAATAGGGTAATCCTGTATAAATATAAAATAAGATCTTTCCATAGTGTAACTGACCAAGTAAATAGCATTTGATGGAAACCATGACAAGAAAATAGCATTTGATGGAAACCATGACACATACTGCAACCTCACTATTGTTAGTGGAATAAAATGTGTCCAGTTGTTATCATAATAACCCTCTCTACTGAATTTCAATATTGCATTTCTCGAGATTAGGAAAGAAAGATTGGCGATATCCGTCTTGTGGTGAATAATGTGTCCGGGTGCTCAGATGTGGCTCAGCAGTAATGAGCTCAATAATGCAAAAATAAATAAACACAGCCCCGGGGGTTTCAAACAGACTGCCGCTGTCCTTGGATCAGAGAAATTCGAGGGTGGAAATGCCCTGTGTAATGTGATTTGTCATAGATGGTGAATGAGTCCAAGGGCACCAGAGCAGAATGAACACTGAACTTCCTCTTATAAGACACACTAGGGCTTTGAGTGATCTACTGAACATTCATGATAGATTCACGGTCATTTTGTTGGTCATACATTACGCAACACTGTTGTGATGATGTTAATTCAGGTTTGATCTGGCCATTAAGTTTCCTAAAGAAAATTTCATTAGATTAGTTTCATGATTCTTCCTGATTCAAACTTCAGTGTCCAAAATGCTCTTAGAGTTGGTAAGTTTGATTAATTTCAGAGAATCATTTCAAATTAATCATTTCAAAACTTTGATTCAATAATTAGGCTCTTATATATCTAAGGAGAGTTTAATTAGATTATTTTTATGATTCTTCCTGGTTTAAACTTAATTGACAAAAAATTCCAGAGTTGGTGAGGTGAATCAAGTAAATCCATTCAAAACTTTAAGTAATTCAGCTCTCAAATTCCTAGGAGAGCTTCATTAGATTAGTTTTATGATTTTTTCACCCAGATATAAACTTCAGTAGCCAAAATGCTGATTAGAATCTGTGATTTTGATTAATTTCAGTGAATCATTTCAAATGAATCAATTCAAAACTTTGAATCAGTAATTCAGCTCTCAAATAATTCATTTGATGATTCAGGAATGTTCATGCAAGTTCCCGTTTATTTTGGTATTGTTAAATGCCAAGTTCTGTCATGAAACTCGCAGGCTGATGGATTGTTAATGTAAACTGATGATATTCACAACATTAAATTACTTGGCACAAGCTGATTGGTTCATGTTGCATTCGCAGCCAATGAGCTTACTGCTTTACAGTTAAATGGCTGGTTAGTAGGGGTGGAACGGTAAACAGATGTCACGGTTCAGTACGTACCTCAATTCGGGGGTCATGGTTCGATACGATTTCGGTACAACAGGAAAAAAAACAAATCTACTATGCTCGGTTTCTTTTCATTTATTTTTAACAGACAGTAGTACAAATTAAAAAAAATTCCACCTAGATTTGAAAATACTAAATAGTATTACATTATGTTTTAGATATAAAATCTGCAGTACATACTGTATATACATACAAGGAATAAATTCTTGAAATATATTTGATTTAGTTTACAGATAAACAAGAGAGTCCTATTTGTTTTCTATATTTTACAAAAGCACAATGTTTTGTTTTCATTGTGAGTGTACACAAATAAAAGCAGACCTTTATACAGTGATGCATTATTAATAAGACAATAATTGTTTAAAGTTGATTCTGCTGGTATAAGGAAACAGTTGACATGATCGCACTCGCACGCACACACACACACACACACACACACACACA
>NW_015627050.1:531614-561159 GCF_001515625.1 Sinocyclocheilus rhinocerous
CAGTTGGTACTTTATCAAAATAAAATACAGTGAACCAATCATCAGCGCGCCCACCTCTGTGTCACCGTTGCAACGTGAATGAAGTACAAAGCCTATAATTTACATAATAAATAATAGTTTAGCATTCAGATACGTTACATCGCAAACATGGAAATATTATGGAATATTTGGATTTGTGCCGAATGAGAGAGGTAGGATACAAGAGCACAAAGCTCCATTTCGCAAACAGTTGAGTGCACAAGCCTTTAAAGTATACTCCTTTGTCAGTTTGTGAGAGACGCATTCAGAATCAGCACATGGTCACAGTGTGCGCATTGCACAACTCATGGCATTCGCTGTTCTTCTGCTGGCGGCCGGTTATCAAACAGCGTTGCATTGCTACGGGCGCCCCCTTCTGGATTGGGGGTGAATTGCCTGTATTCGTTGTAAGGCCTCATGCACCGAACCGAGATGTCCGTACCGTGACGGTTCGGTACGAATACATGTATCGTTCCACCCCTACTGGTTAGACTTTATGAAGGTATTTTTGCAGCGCGCTTTCAGAGTTCTTCTGAAACCCTCCACCTTCCCCAGCTCCACCTGTATAGATCTGCTACAATCTTTCTTTCCTAATCTTGAGAAATGCAATATTGAAATTCAGTAGAGAGGGTTATTATGATAACAACTGGACACATTTTATTCCACTAACAATAGTGAGGTTGCAGTATGTGTCATGGTTTCCATCAAATGCTATTTTCTTGTCATGGTTTCCATCAAATGCTATTTACTTGGTCAGTTACACTATGGAAAGATCTTATTTTATATTTATACAGGATTACCCTATTTTCAAGATAACATATAGACTAGTGTGCTCTTCTACACATCTTGCATTAACATCCATATGTGTTAAAACATTGGGAACAGTATTATATTGTATCTCTGAGTAAATAAACTTGATTAGATTGATTGGAGACCTAATCAAAAGCAATACTTTGCTGCATGTATAAAAGAGAATAAAAGGCATAACATCAGACTTTCAAAATGTACAGTAGACCTTTCAGACAAACATCGAAAACCACCCCAAAATCCAATTAAACTACAACACAGTTGAACGACACACAAATACACGTTTACAGTATATAGTAATGAACCCCAAAAGACAAATGTCATAGAGCCACGGAAAGAGTGTGGATTATTTCCCATTAGTCATTTCAACAGTGTTCAAATCATATTCAGTGTGAGAAGAGTCCAAAAAAAAAAAAACTATTTCATAAAAATACTTCTGTACCTTGGGGCACAATATGAAAAAGAGGTAGAGAGAGAAAATGTGGATTGTTTCATTTCACTGGACTGCAGCCTCCATATATGAAACATGAATTTGTGTGCCCACAGGCAATCTAAAAAAAAAAAAAAAAAAACAGCCCTAGTGTCTTATAAGAGGAAGAAGAAGTTCAGTCTTCGTTCTGCTCTGGTGCCCTTGGACTCATTCACCATCTATGACAAATCACATTACACAGGGCATTTCCACCCTCGAATTTCTCTGATCCAAGGACAGCGGCAGTCTGTTTGAAACCCCCGGGGCTGTGTTTATTTATTTTTGCATTATTGAGCTCATTACTGCTGAGCCACATCTGAGCACCCGGACACATTATTCACCACAAGACGGATATCGCCAATCTTTCTTTCCTAATCTCGAGAAATGCAATATTGAAATTCAGTAGAGAGGGTTATTATGATAACAACTGGACACATTTTATTCCACTAACAATAGTTGTATATATGCTTCTTGTGCAGCAATATGTCTTAAATACTTACAGCACCGTATCAGCGTATGTATTGGCAGTAGAAAGTTCCTGTATTTGCTTTGCAGCAGCAGCAGCAATAATCTACAACAACAGCAATAACCAACAGCAGCAGCAATTCAGCAGCAGTGTTGACATGATTGAACTAAAGTAAACTAAAACTATTAAAAGTCATTTTCAGTAATTTAAATAATATAGAAATAAATTAAAATAAAATAATAAAATATAATATTAGACAAAAATATTAGACTTTAAAATTAAAATGAGAAATGTTGCCTTAGCAAGTTGAAGCACTAAAATTAAAACTAAAATTGAAGCTAAAATGTATTAAAGCTGTTTCAGAATATTTAAAAATAAATAAAATGACAAAAGCAAATAACAAATTATTAAAAGTAAAATTGAAATTATATATATATATATATAAAGCTAATTCAAAATATCAATACTATAATAGTATATAAATAATACTAAAATAACACTGGCCCCATGTGTGACAATTATCTTAAATTAAAATGTTTTAGTACTAATATATGTAAGTAAATATTGCTGTTTTTTTTACTATGTATTTTATTTCTTAATATTGAACCATATACATTTAATAAAACTGTTTCTTTTTTATTAACTACATTTTTAATGTGTTTTACTTCTTGCATTAAACATTTTGAATGTAATTGGCTGAACTTGACTCTTTGGTTCAAATGATATGCTTATTCACCTTTTTAATTTTAGTATTGAAGTATAGAAATATCATCAAAAACATTATTTTTGTAGTTATTTTGACAAGTCATATACATAAAAACCTACACATCTATTTGAAAATCCCCCCAAATCAACAAATGAACACACATCCAGGCATCACGAAAGAGACTCAAAGGCATCAGTTCAACAAAAGCTAAACTCACGGGAAGGTTGGAGCACTTTGCAAAGGCAACCTTTTCTCCTCCGTCTGAAACTTCTCTCATTTGCTCACTCTTTCATGTTTGCGATATGCTAAAAGAAAAGCAGGAGACCCTGTGCACAGCAGATGACCTCTTGTTGTTTGGAAGACACAGTGGGATAATTGGAGCCTTGGGCTGGAAACTAGTAAAGAAACAGTCTGACATATGTCTCACTTCATACTACTGACACAATACAAGCTAATTACATATTTCTGCTCCTAATTAAACCTCAGTAATAGCTCTGCCCACGGGGAAGTGAGGTTGATTTTACTTTCCTAAATAAAGACTAAATGCAGTCTAGGTAATCACCTTGGCCTATAAAGTGGAAGTCTAAGTGATCATCCATTATTTAACTTGGCTTTAAACCGTGTGTGTTGTGCTGCCATGTGATAATTGGAGGTGCTGAGGGTTCAGCCAGGCAAAACTTATTAGCACACTAATTAGTTAAGTCAGCTTTACCACCGGGGGTTTCTGTGCAACTCTTTGTTGGAATTTCCAGCCATGCTCATCTCCGTGTTAAATATCTTTCACCTTGTCTGATTTATCGCATCTTTGCGGTGTCATTCTTGATTGGTGGCTGGTCTGTTGTCAGTAATGACAGGACTGTGCTGTTTACCCTGTCATTGTGTCTGTCACTGCTGTCATAACAGGAAATATGTTTCCAATCGCATGCTACCATACTGCTGTTATTATTTCTGCAGTGTGAAGCATGTATACTATGCATTAGGGCTGTAAGGAACAACTATTTTAATTGATTCATCTGTTGATTATATCTTTGATTAACTGAACGATTATATATTCCATACTGATGTCTGTATCATTTATGCTCTGTTGTGTGCAAAAATAGTAAATAATAAAAAATTAATATAAAAAGAAATGTATTGGATTGGAAGTGTCAGTTGATGAATTTACAGTTTAATGACAACAGTGATTCATTCACTTCATTCTTTTGCTTGCTGTTACTACCGTATTGGCCCGAATATAAGACGACCCTGATTATAAGACGACCCCCCTTTTTCCAGATGTACCTTTTGGAAAAAGGCTTTTTAAAAACCAAATCTTGTTTTTTCTCAGTAAAACACATTTTGTCTTCAATTATTTTCATATTGCATATTTTTCCTATTTTAATTTTTGTTTTGAAAGTATGGTAAAAACTGGTCAAATGTACCAACAATCACATTTAAAAAAGATACACTTTTTGATATACCATAAAAAAAAACAAAAAACAGGTAGCCCATCTGAATTAGGACATTTAGGCTATCCATCTAATAGTAGCCTACCAAAATCTTATTAACAGTAGAAGTTAAATCTTACTGTAATCTTCAAATCTGGGTACTGTCTTACATTTTAAAATTACAAAGGGAGTTTGGTGCCACCAGGCTAACGTGACAGTCACGACTCATGCAGCTGTAAGGTTTTCTGCTTCTTTTGTTTTTACTCGCGATCTTTACAACACGCATCACATTACGTATTTCATGGCACACTCGTTTTATGCGTATTTGGCGCCACCTAGTGTTGTGGGTGTATTATTGACATGTCAAAGTCTAGACCCTGAATATAAGACGACCGCGTTTTTTCAGATGTATTTCCAAGAAAAAAATATCGTCTTATATTCGGGACAATATGGTAATTAAAATACTCACAACGTAAGAATATAACTTTAAAGTTGGGTTTTTGTCATAGAAATATGCATAGTGCAATGAACTTAATAATTGCTAATAAAATTTGTTGATTATTATCATTATGGATTATGCTGAATTTGCAAAGTAGTTGCTAAACTCAAAGGTTGTCAATCGAATGCTGATTTCAGCACATTTCAGCTGATTTCCTTGTGTCACAGCACAAGGAAATAAACGTCATCTCTTATGCTATGCCTGTTTTTAGCATTCTGGAGTGTGCGTCTGCTCCCTGCATTTGTTTTGAGTGTCTTGTTAGGATTCTTCATTCCTTACATTACAGGGCCCTTTAGTCACATTTTTGAATAGGAGCATTTGATGTTTTTAACTGATTAAAATTTAAAGTTCTTTAAAAAAAAATGTCACAGGGCTGTGTGTTGATTAAAGTGTCAGAATACAAATTAAATGACATGATCTGCAAATTACTTCAAGTAATTGCATAGATAGATAGATAGATAGATAGATAGCCTACAGTCCACAATAATGCATTTTGCAGTCTGTCTGTGGTAGATTTGACATTTCCAGGTGTTTGCAAATCCACTCACCAGAGCATGTGAGCGAAGCGGAGCGGTGTGACGCTCCGCTACGTTTTCCGCTCTATGGACGTGCGCTCCACTCCTCTGCGCTCTTAAGGAAATATTACCACTCCGCTCCCCGCTCTGCTCACGCTCCGCTCCGCTCACATGCTCTGCCACTCACTAACTAACAAATATGTAAGAACATTGCTCATGAATACTTAATGAGTTACTGGACACCTTTAGAAGGTTACCCAGCAACATCTGCATGACCCAATTAATATTCACACAGTATGCTTTAATTTTGCATTGGGGCGTACATACTGGATGCCATTTTTAATGGAGCAGAATGCACAGTTGAAAGATAATTTGCATATAAGGTCAGATGAATTATAGAGTTTTGATGGCATTATATCAATCCATGAATTTTACCGGTGTGGCCAAGTAATTTTCCACATACACACAAGTAATTTTCAATGGCTGTGGAGCCCTGCATAGGCTGTTGTATCCCAGTGAAAGAACTCACTGAAAACACTTGCAGCCTCACTAGAAGTTCATTTCAGTTGTAAGTCTGGAGTACAGCTTGTGTCAGCCAGTTTGACTACAAGAAAATCAAAGCTCATCCTCAGGCAGCTCAAACTCGCAATGGTGGTAAAAAGCTGACATTTTTAGTTTTCTGTGTTGTTAAACACAAAACATGTCTTTATAACTAAAAAACAGATTCCCCTATATTTTTTGCGAATTGCTCTCTTTCAGAGAGCTTCCTTCAGAAGAATCTGCTACCTGCGCATTATTTGCCAGAACTATGAAACTTATGTCCCATTTCACTATTCAAAAAAACATTTAATTGATCCTTGTTTTTGTGTGCATAAATTTTTTTCTGGTGGCTCACAAAATGAGATATTTAGCTATTTAATAAAAAAAATTTAATAAAATTGTATGTGGACCATTGGAATAAGCTGCATCAACAGTTTGCAGTTACGACGAACCCTTCGAAAGATGACAAACATGCCATTCACTATGTGTTTATATATATATAAACACATAGTGAATGGCATGTTTGTCATATATATTTAGAGAGAGAGAGAGAGAGAGAGGAAGCAAGAAGGATTTAATCTATTTGAAGATTCTTGTTCTCAGAAAAGGCAGCATCCCTTTTTGTCCTCATTTTATCAAGTAGCCTAATTACTTCAGTCTTTGTATGAAAAGATGTCTTCAAGTTGACTCATTGGGCAGTATAGCTGTTATTCCTATGGTTTCTGAAAGAACCTTAGTTGAACTTGGGGATAATTGAGATGATGATGATTATGCTCAATGCATATTGCTAATTAGTATTTGCGGTGGTTTGTTTAATCCAGTGGCGGAGCCAGGATGTTTTCATAGGGGTGGCCAGGGAGGGGCCAGCAACCAGTCTGGGGTGGCACAGAAATCTTTATTATTTCAATATAAAAATGTGTTTGACTATAATGCAGGGCTCGACGCTTACTTTTCTTTTTAGGAGCACTTGTGCTCCTAACTTTAAATGTACTGGACTGTTTTAGTGTCTAAAACACAACTGAGTACAATTAATTTCTACTTAACTGTAATTGAGATATTTGTGCTTTAGATCAAGTAATACTGAGTGAATATGACAACTTTTGTATTATTCCTCAACTCCAGGTATTTTAATAAAGGGGCTCACTATAGCTTTATTGCTCAGTCAGCTTACTTTCTTGTGTGCTGCATATACATGCACAGTTTGCAGCTTTAATCGCCTTTTTGATAATGTCATGACTTAGCTGACGACAGAACTAGGTATGTATGCTCATAGTTTCTTGTGCGGGTTATTTATGATGAAGTGATATAGAGCGTGCGCCACAAATTTGCGTACTGTTGAAGAGTGTGTGAAGTGAGCACAGTAAAACGGCTGATGGGACAGGAAAGTGTGTTTTACTGACATATAATCTAACAACATCTCATCAGACTGCAGTACACAGTTGTTCTACTGAAGTTGTTTTGATTGCTGTAGCTTTTCCACGCTCGTTTGACTCGCGCCTGACGCTGAGGTGAAGCTGAAGTACGCGTCTGAAAATTCTCACGTTTGATGTGGTCATAAAGAGATATGGCAGTTCCGCATCTTAATAAATGCATTTCTTGTCAAGAAAAAAAGGGACAAAAACTGCAAAAATCTGTTTTGAGTAGGGTGGCCAAGCTTTCGTCAGTGGTGGCCACGACCACCCCCTAATCCATTTAAGACACAGTGCTCATGACAGCAAGGTCACTTGAGCTGAGTAAATTCAGTCATCTCAATTATAATTAACATCTTAACAAAGATGGCACACAGTGTGCTGCCATATCTCAATTTTTGACCACCTTAACTGATAGCTTCCAATTTAGTTATTTATTTATTTATTTATTTCCATGCATGAGCGTTTCATTTTACACCAAAATTGCATGCAACTGAATTGATGTGTCTGTATTATTATCCTGACACTTTCATATAATCAGATTTACACCTTTTTGTTCGTGTGTCAATGACAAATAAGATACAGAAAAGGGGGGAAAAAAATCTAGTTTAGCGCTGAGAAATGTGCTCTTTGCATTCATATTGGATTCATCTGGTTCTGAGAAATTTACATTTACATCTATTATGTTTACATTTATTAACTAAATAGATATGTCTATTTACATTTACATCTATTATGTTTGCATTTATTAACTAAATATATATATATATATATATATATATATATACATATATATATATATATATATATATACATATACATATATATATATATATATATACATATATATAAACCATAAACCAACCGCCTGCTGACTGCATACATCTACTACAGTACACGGATCCATTCAGTATAACTAAACATAGCAACATAAACATGACAAATCAAAACATTCGTTTTGAATGAACGTGAATGTACGGAAATGTCTGTGCCTGTGCATAAATACAATGTGCGATCAGTGCGTCAAGAGCACTCATGCATGCATTATTATAACGGACTCACGCGTGCTTACTGTACTGTACGACTCCCGTACACCACCGCAATCGTCTTTACCTTGATTGCAGTCTTCATCCATCAAAACTTTACTAGCGAGACTGGTTATCCAGTCGAGAAAACGTAGTTTGCATCTCATCTGGCTCTTAAATTAATATATCCCTACAAAAAAGAGAGAGCGTAATGTCATTGACCCCTGCATCAGTACAAAGCTGAGCCTCATGGTTTTGTATGGTAGTATTCATCTTACGTCTTGTTTGTTCTCTGCAGAATGAATACACATGTCCCAGACCGTTACCTGGAGCTTGGATTGGAGACATACCCACCATACACTGAAGGGACTGTTTTGTTCCCCAAAATAATCCACCGGCGGAGGATTTGTGCCTACCTGCATTTCATCAGTCGCATCAAGCTTTGTTCTCATGATACCACTCATGCTTTCAGTGCTTCTTTTATGGATTGTGGTCAGTCAGACTCGGCTAACGGACATCTGAGAGACAACAGTGGGAACAGATGCCTCAGATGCATATTTTACTAAAACACATTTGGATGCCTCACTTTGTACATTAATGCGCCTGGATAAATGCTTCAGGTTTATTTGGGAAGCCTTCAGTGAAACATACCAATGAAAGTTATCCAGCCTTTGATGAATTGTCCGGCGTTATTTGACGTTTGTGTGGACCTATACATAAACTATAAACTTTGTTAATATACCCTCGAATTTAAAACCGGACTTGCCCTTTCCTTTGTTATTTAATGTAATTCCTTGGAAAATTTGTGTATCAGAATAACTAAATAAAAGAACTGAGTTAAAACCTTTATCTTTGCTGCCTAATACTGGATTTGTTATGCTTGAAGTTTTCTGCAAACTTCTCTGTACAGTTTTATTTGAAGAGATTCTCAAGTTTACATGCCCTTCATAACAGTAATAAACATCCTACTGTTATTCTGAGTAATTTAAACACGACCTGTGATATCATTGACGATGCCAACACTGTCTCAATGTTTGAAATGTTTGAGTGTACATATGTAGTCTCATTTTATAGTAGAGTGTGTAAGCAAATGTCAAGATCTGAATATAGAGAATGCGTTTTAAGTCCTAGTTTAAAGGCGAAGTGTCATTTTTTTCGATGTTGAAATAATCTCACACCCTTTCCATTTGGTGGCACAGAAATTATTAATCTTTTAAACTATATGTTTTGTGGCAAATGGTGTGTGTGTATTGATTTGTTCAGGTTCCACCTGCCCCAATCTTCAAATATTGCAACTTGAAAGTGTAATTTATTTATATGCTCCCACATTTTAATTTAATAATTAAATTTTGTAACAAAACTGTACGAATTGAACGCCACCGAGTTCTGTTTTATAATGAGAACGTTGTCAAAATCAATGGTGAGAAATATACATTTGTCAAATGGAAATTAGTATTGATCAACTTGCTCATTTTTATGCATTTATTATTAATACTTTATTTAACAATATGGATTTTCTTGCAAAAGCAAAATTGAAAAAAAAAAAAATACTGAGAACTGAGTAGGCTCACCATTATTTTTCACTTGATGAACATTTCTTGTAGCTCATTCGTACATGATAATTAGAATTAAACAACTGTAATTAAGTAACATTTCTGAATGATATACAATCGGTCAAAAGTTTATAACAATTTGAATTGTTTAATGTTTTTAAAAGAAGTCTCTTACGCTCACCAAGGCTGCATTCATTTGATCAAAAATTCAGTAAAAACAATAATATTGTGAAATATTATTAAAATTTCAAAGAACAGTTTTCTATTTGAATATATTTTTTAAAAATGTAATTTGAATTTTAGTGTTTAATCAGAAAGTGTCTGTGTTTCTATTTTTGAGCTTATTTGGCTGAGTCTGAGGGCCATATTTTAACAATCTAAGCGCATGGTCTAAAGCTCACGGCGCAAGTGCCCTCAGGACATGTCCAAATCCACTTTTGCTAGTTTAACGACGGGGAAAACGGTCGGCGCGCCGGGCGCATGGTCTAAAAGGGCTGTACCTATTCTCTTAATGAGTCATGGCTGTGTTTTGGGTGTAACGTGCAATAAACCAATCAGAGTCTCATCTCCCATCACCTTTAAAGACCAGTTGCGCTCGCGCCATGGCGGAATTTGCAAGAGCAAAGACTGAACACTTCTCCAGAGAGGAAAGGTTCTGCTCGTGCGCGAGGTTAAAGTGCACGAGCAGACCATCTACGGGCCACAATAATAATCTTTTACATTGTAATCCTTTCATTTTTAATATTTGGCATGTTTGTGCGCAGAGTGTATGCACGTTCTTCACCCACCTATAGGTGCATATTACAAATGCGCTCTTTAAATAACAAAAAAAATATATTGTGCCATTGACTTTAGACCAGGTTTCAGTTGGTCAATGGTGCAGTCTATTTCTGTTGCCTCAAAATAGCAATGAGCCTGAACACACCTCGTTTTCAGACCAGCACGCCACATGAACGCACAAATGGACACAAATGCATTTGCTATTTAAACAACGTGGCGCAGGACGTGAAAATGATAGCTGCGTTGAGCTGAAACTAGCAAAAAACACTTGAGTCGTGCCTGGCGCCGCATTGCGCAGGGTGTATGATAAGGCCCTGAGTCTCAGACTTTGGCATTTGCTGTTAAGTTTGTTAGACTAAAGGGGCTGTTCATACTGACCAGGCAAAATTGTAGGCAATTTTTCTTATTTGTGATTAGTTTTCAAAATCTACAGCCAATTCCACACTCCCGGCAGTATCGCCTACTAGCGACCAGCAGTATTGCAACCTTCAGCAATGAAAATCTGTCATTGTAAACAAGTTAGTAAAAGAAAGTTCAAGCTACTTGGCTGCATCCACATGCTCAAGGAAATGTCTTTGCATATATCTCCTCTTTGAGATGCTGTCAGATCAATATTGGCCTCATAAACCTGAAGGAGAGACTCTCCAATTTGTGCCAACCGTGCCCTCTCCAAACAAACAAAGCTCTGGATGTTCAAATCTCATCCCGGCATGTCATAATTAGCACTAAATATGCCATTTCTCAAGAGGGGGCTAACATGAAGAGTTTGCCCCGCGTCGAGTCCTCCAGGAACACGTCAAACTGTCTGATATGAGGTCCAGATGGTAAATCATCTCCGGTGTTTTCCTACAGTGTTGTATCTCTCCCCTTCTCTCTCTTGCCTGCCGAAGTGACAGCTAAACAGACACAGCACTGTGTTCGACCAAACGCTCCCCATGAATTATTCATCGGCCCCCATCCCTTTTCCTTTTGAAAGAAGTCTTGACATTTCGCCCAGTCAACGGCCTCCTACTGGAAAAAGTGCTGTGTTCAGAGGACCCGACTGCATCCAGATATTGGCTGTTGTGTGCTCTATTAACCTCAATCATGATGCCCCAAGAGTGTCAGGCAAAGACCAAAAATCAGTTTTGTGAAAAAGCCCATACGAGTTGAAGTAAAATGCGTGTTAAATGTCAAACTAAAACTTGGACCAATACTTTGTTCAATTTGTGCATTGAGGTGATTTCATTTTATATGCTATGCCTTTTAGAAAAAGACCAATAGCCTATTGTACTTTTATTTGATTTGATTTGTTTTGCTAATGTATGCAACTGTGTGAGGAGCCATTCAAAATTAATTTTTGAATTATACTGCTTTTCCATTGTTTTTCTATGTAGGCTAAATGTGCGCTAGACTATGGAGTCTTGTTTACGCCATGCATGGGATAAAAATAAATAAATACAAGAAGGTAATTGTGTCTCATCTCACAATTCAGACTTCTTTTCTCACAATTCTGAGTTTATATCTAACACTTCAGACTTTTTGTCTCAAAATTCTCACAATTGCAAGATATAAACTCGGAATTGCGAAAAAAAAATCAGAATTGTGAGATATAAATTCAGAATTGCGAAATACGAACTCGTGTCTTAATTTATTTGCACACGTCTTTTGCAGCATCTCATGCATGACACGTAATTCTAAAAAATGGTGCACTCAAGTTAAAAGTAGTTACAAAATGTGTTCCTAAAATTTACATTTTTTCCATTTCACTGCCCTGCATCTTGCGTTTTATACATACAAATGCATTTTGTGTAAATGGACCATTATAAGTTAACTCTGAAGAGGTACAGTAGTTGGGTTGCTGCCAGACTTTTTTTTTGTTTTTTTTGAGAAGCAATGTTTTGTACAATTGGATGTTAAAGTATTGTTTAATATTTCATTAGTAATTATACAACAGTTGGTTCCACTCCTAGGACTTCATTCATTTCCAATTGTGTTACACAGTCTAGCAGCACTGGGACATTTCACTGTTTGTATCACTCCGCTTGTTTGTGTTTGTTCCAGACTCTTGTATTTGATTTGTTTTCCAGGTTACATTGATGCACCAGTATGTGGTGACGTGGCGATGTTTATGAGTGAGTCATTTCATTTATTTGTTCAAAATGCACATTCACTCATGAAGGAAAGAAATAGGTGTCTGTCCTTATCATTGAATCATTCACTCAACTGATTAGTTAAAAGCAATGATTCATTCAGGAACACCGCTACTGTGATGCTCGGCTGCTTTGACTGTCTGGAACTATTTCTGTTGGTGGCGCAAAACTGACAACAAGCAACAAGTCTCTAAAATGTAAGTTGCTCAGTTTTTACTGGACTTGCTAAATATGGCCTACTGCATATGGATGGAACAACTTAATTGCAGTATTAGAACATTCAACGGTTGTTGATATTAATTTATACCCGATCAGCAAAATAAAAAATATGTATTCATTATGTATTCATTTTGTCACACTTTAAGGAATAGTTTTGGTTCCCATTGACTTCCATTGATATTTGTCCATACAATATAAGTCAATAGGAACTGAAACTGTTTGGTTTCCAACATTCTTCAAAATATCGCCTTTTATGTTCTGCAGAAGAAAGAAAGTCATACAGTTTTGGAACAACACAACGGTGAGTAAATGATGACAGAATATTCATTCATGAATGGACTATCCCTTTAAAACATAGAGGTAATATTTAGAAGCCTTTAAATCAACATTTTTGCTTAATTTCACTGGGAGATAAAAATGTATCTTTCATTCCATAGGTACGGAAATAGACAGACATGATCATGTCACGGTTTAAAAATACTCCTAATTATGGATAGATGAGATTTCAGAGTATTAGTTGAAAAGTGTGATTGCATCAAAGATGATTGACAGATGATCTTACAGATTGATGTGGGTGTCAAGTGACAGTACTGCTGGGAAAGATTAGGCCTCATGGGAACATATTTTTTGAGGAAGAATACTACCCCCTTCTTGATCTTTAGCAGCACATGGTTGCACACTCTCAAGGGAGCAAGAGGTTGGAGAAACCTATGCAACATCCAGCCAGAAATGGTCTTGAGGACACATCTCATAGCTAATTAAAAGCTGAGAAGATCTAGACTGGCCAGTTCACCCACACAGTACAAGACATGGTTTTAAAAGACCAAGAAGCTATTAATTAATATGAAAACCAGTAGTCTGTTTTATCCACAAGCAGGGGCGTGTCTACATGGTGGCCAGGGGTGGCATGGGCCCCTGCTGAAATATGGTTGGCCACCCCAGGTGCCCCCCCACCAGATGTCTTGCGATTCGCTTGTTTTTATTACATTTCTAACCTCATCCGTGGTGGATACTAGGCAGCTGCCTAAGGCGGCTTTTTCTATATACTTAATTTTAGGCGGTTTCTATAGTGTTATCTTAATCACAGTCACTCGCAAGCGGATTTCCTTCACTCTCACACAAAACTGGACGTGCACTTTTAAGTAGACAGTGTCCTCTTATGAATTGGCTCTGCTCTCGCTCAGATATTGTTTGTGCATGCTCAAACTTTGTTCTTGCATCATTGAAAACCAGAAGAGCTTTTTTAATTAAAGAGTATAGGCTTATCCCACTAAATGGAAGCAAGCTGATTATAGTCAGCCTTCTCTAGTTATTTATTTTATTATTTAATACTTATTTGAGTTAAGTGCATATTGTAAATATGAATTTATTAAATTATTTTATTTAGTGCATTTTTATTTTGTTGTTTTTGTATATAGCTATACAATAAAAGTGTATCAACCATGCCCGGTTTAATTTTGTCCCATCCATTATCACTATGTCAATCGCTGCTATTTCGAGAGTGAATTCCGCATAAATATGCAGATGTCATTCCTGAAACTTTGCAAAGTATGTGTGTGGCCGAAAAACAAAAGTTCTGCATTTTGAATGAATTATAGCCTAGAAAGCTCGCAAAGAGCGCTCCCTTTATAATCACTAAAAAGCTGTCACTCATTGTTCATCGCAATCTCGCAAAGTTCTGTTATGACCAATGAATCTCTACTCTGCGCGATCAATCTATAATTTACATTGTGTATACACTCTGTATGTTATAATGAGAGGATTCGACTGTATAACTCAGCACAGAACAAAAACTGGCCTGTTTTGTAGCCTTTAGATATGAGACAAAACCAGCATGTGTACTGTCATGAGGAGGAAGAACGTGTTTTTATTTAAGTAAAGCCTTTAAGTCCCTCTAAGTGTTTTTCATCATTGAATATGTACAATTTATCATGGTAACATTTAATTTATTTGATTTTATTCAACCCAAAAATATTAACCGAATTAACCTATACATTAAGTTACAGTGATAAAATGAAATTTAAGGGTTAGATCAGGTAGAATTAGCTTCCTAAGATAACATTTGCAGGTTAGCACTTCTTAATAGTGTACCATAGATTATACAATGTTTATTTATTTATTTTTCCTAATCATGCTCATTTTGCGGCCACCCTATTTCGAGGCAGTACCCCCAACCCCCCCCCGATTTAAGATGTTCTAGACACGCCCCTGTCCACAAGCCAGCAGATAAGGTTACAGATGTTAAAGGAATAGTCCACCCAAAAGAAAGAAATGTAGCATTACATCACTTGCTCACCAATCCTCTGCAGTGAACGAGTGCCATCTGTGCATATTTCTCTCCTGATTCAGATGAGACGACTTTTTTATTTTTTTTAATTTTTTTTTTTTACTGGAGAAAGCAATATTATGGACAGAGGACCAGTATTTTAGCCTGAAGAAAAAATTTAAGTTAAAAATGTCTTAATGATGGCTTTGTTTCTTATAAACATGCAACTTTTCACTTCACAAGACATGAATTGATTTTCTTGAAATCTGCTCCGATGAAGAAACAAGCTCATCTACATCTTGGATGGTCTGAGGGTGAGTACATTTTAAGGAGTTTAATTTTTGGATGAACTATTCCTTTAATGTAGGAAAAAGATGAGATATCTGTAATTCCACAACAAGATTATATATAAAAAAAATACAATACAAAAAAAAATACAAGTTCTGTCATCATTAGCATGTTTTTTCATCTTGCTATGATTGTCTCAGTCTCTGTTTTTACTGAACATACATATTTTAATTATTCAAGATCAAGGGCTTATGGGTATTCCCTCCAGCCACATTGCTAACAATGTAACAATATGAAGTTCATAGTACTTAGAGTTAATTGCTTTATTTATTTAAATTAGCTTAACTAAAACAAATTGACTCAACGGTATATTACAGTCTCTTGTTGCCACACAGAACTAGCTTGTAATATTTTAACCGGATGAAAAAGAGACTTAAGGGCCAAATTTACTAAACAGGGCAAATTAGAGTGAAAGTTCAATCCCATAAAATCGCAGTTGGGAGTTGGAAAGTTCTGCAGTGATCTACTGACAATGCATAAATTAAAGAACACAGATGCAGCCAGCACATTTCCGTAATTACCAATGCAATCTACAGAGACCAGCACAAATGAGCAACTCTTGCAGCCATGTCAAGCACAAAATCGGTTAAAAAAATGCTATTTTGGACATTAAAAAATATCGCAAATACTGATTAAGACAAACCTTACTAAATCAAGTTGCGTGATTCATTTAAATACTCTCGTGATTCATTTAAATACTCTCCTCCCACAAATTTTGCATCTGAAAGGGAAACTCTTACAAATGTAAATGCAATAAGTTCAACTAACTAAAATACCTCTGTCCATGCCTTATCATCGTAAATTTTTCACTGTTTTTCTTTAGTAAATCCTGACAGTAATTTTTAACGCCAAAAGAGGGTTTGCACTGGTGCAAGCTGTTAATACATATGGCCTTTTTAGATTTTTTAAAAACATGTTTAAACTTCTTCTCTACAACTGAATACAATTTTAATTAAACAGCGTGCATGAATGGTGTAAACAAACTTTTACATGAAATTTCAGTTTCAGTGATAAGTTTAACTTTATTGACATACAACTGAGAACTCCAATTTTCTGAGCTATGACAGAGCAACCTTGAGTAACAAGTTTTCTCAGGTGCCCCTCTACCACCCCTACAAATTTTGAGAAACGTAACATTATATCCAATTTAACTTGGTTCAGCATCTTGAGGTGCAGAAGCAATGGTCAGAAGATATAACTCAAAATTCATAGCAATCGATTCACATTTATTTAGCCTTCATTTTTTAATTGTAATAATATTTCAGAATATTACCGTTTTTACTGTATTTTTGATCAAATAAATGCAGTCTTGGTGAGTATAAGAGACTTTTTAAAAAAACATTATAGAAATCAGATGTCCTTCAACTGAACATGCTGCATCAGGCGTTTATACTGTAAACAGACTTGTTATATATATACACAGGCTATTTAGTTTTGTCTAGTCTAGTTTTCTTTTGTGTCAGTCTTGCCAATTTATTTATTTTTGACAGCTTTGTGTCCCCACTTTTAGGATTCCTGCTGCAAGACCATCAGGTTTTAGGCGCTGCTGCTGTTTTTCTGCAGTTGAAATGCATGGAGTGGTTCCAGATCGGCCATCGGCTCCCTGTCAGCGGAAGTGGGTTTGCAAGGTTAGTCAAGAAAGAAATACGCATAGGCTCTCTTTTGAGAACCAGCTTTGTGAGCTGTCTTTTCTATGGGTCTTTTGCATCATAATGAAATATGAAGTTATTTGAAGAGTCTTGAGTGCTTTGAACTTTGTAAAAAGTCTGGACGTTATGGAATGTGACTATTTTATGCAATATAATGAAATATTCATTTAAAATATTTACATTCAAACTACCAAATCTTTTTGATGGAAAAGTAATTTACAGATTGAAAATAAATATTTTAAATGAATTTTTCATTACATTGAATGCACAATAATACAACAAAATCATCATACAGCACTGTAGGTGATTGACTCATTTTTTTCACCGCACGTCAGAAAGTGTCTGTGATGGCTCTTGTGTGCATGCTTGAGTTCAACCCCCCCCCCAGACATTCATGAGTCTGTCATTATGAATATTACAAACCGCCATGTGGTGCAACACGTCATATACCAAAAGAAGAGCCCAAATGACCCCGCGTTTCTCCTCAGGGGCCGCCTTCCGTCTTGGCAAGGATACACCTAATCTGAAGTTGGTGCATTGCTTTGGATCAGACATCTTCAAACCGCAAACCAACGCAGGCGAACTGCCAAAGCCTGGGACAAGTTGTTACATTATGCAATATTTAGGCGGTGGATCCTTTGAGACGTACGCAGCTGCTTGTGGGACGTCCAAAATAATAGCCAATCTACACGGCGGAGTGGCTCTAAATGAAGACTTGTGGCTATCCGGCCGGAGGTGGAGGTAATCTAGCAAATGAAATGGAAAATCAGATTCACAATCACAAGAGACTCATCTTTCCCGTGGCTTCTGGCCAGAGCGAGCGGAGGAAGTGCCGGCTGTGTCATCTCGCCACCACTGGAGCCCATAAATTGGACGCTTACAAAAACATGTCGGTCAGGCCAGGGATTGATCTTGATGGGGTGGGCGTGCAAGCAGGGAAAATGAAGAGTTGATCCCCTGCGAGGCGGCGATAATGAAGACAAATAATGCTCGTTAGGGGCCGCCGGAGGAGTTAAATCGCTCCTTGGAGAGCATCTGAGCTTGAGCTTTTTCTATCATCTGTGTAATCAAGCACTAGTGATTAAATCACTTTCACAGGGACTCCTCGAGATGTGTCTGCTGTTCATGTGTG
The DNA here is from genome assembly GCF_001515625.1 of Sinocyclocheilus rhinocerous. NCBI lineage: Eukaryota > Metazoa > Chordata > Actinopteri > Cypriniformes > Cyprinidae > Sinocyclocheilus > Sinocyclocheilus rhinocerous. Next base: position 549,575 of record NW_015627050.1, read on the forward strand.
GGCGGCCACACGTTTGTCCGTGAGTGTTTGATCTGCTGCAAAGTATGGATGAGTTTATTTCAAAGTCGCAGTGGCAAGATCTGCTTGAAGTTTATTCCAGATCTGGCATTGTCTATATTTAAACCCCTCACTTTCCTTTCTTTCTTTCCGTCTGTGTGCAACAAGCAATTACACACGTTTAAAGAGGCATTGACAAACTTGTTGCATGTCTAGTGTGCTTTATTCTACTAAAGCACTGAAACCAATTGACATTCCCATGGGGTTGACAGAGAGAGCACTTACTGTGCATGACAATAACTTTTATAGCTCACGGTGTGTTTGCTTCAGTTCTGTGCTTTGATGTTTCATATTCCCTTCACATAGGAACATCGTAACTATATGGCGGGGCACCGAAAGCAGTTTAGAAGATCAAATATGGAAATTTCACAGTTCAAGTTTCGTTTTAAGATAATGTGGCTGATTATAATGATGTTCCGGTTTAAGTTGATTTTAAAAGATTTGTGCTTAAAGTCAACAGTTTTACTTAACACCAAGTTGCTGCTCATCTTGAACATTTATTTTCTGTGAACCATCTGGCTCTATATAGCACAACAGTCAGGTTCTGGAAGTGAAAATCCCATTCATTTATTTTCTCCATAGGGGAATTGATTTTTAACAATAACTTCTAAATCGTTAAAGACAGGCCTACTGTGAGCTATGAGGTTGTTAATTGATGGTAAATGTTTTTGTTGAAGCCGTCAGACCACATTATTTCAACCTTTTTAATTGTCTTTAACAGTGGAATTCTTGATGAAAAACTGCATCACCCATGAGTCTGCAAACATCTCCACCAATCAGAGAATCGTAATAAAAGCTCCGCCCTCTCCCATGAAGCACTGTGAATGAAACTGTCTCAATTCAGGCCCAGTTTCATTTTTGGGCCACAGACATTTTTTGAATTCCGGGGTGTTGTTAAATGAATATCTCATTTCACACAGAAAAAATGTCACATTGCAGAAGTAAAATGGGCGATGTTGATAGCTCTAAATTATTGTGGTTTTTAAGATTTATTCTGAGCAGTGTTCATTTAGTCAACAAAATTACTTACGAAAATCTTTGTCAACAGTTTTTCGATTTTGTTAAAGATAATGAAGATGAGACAAAAGGCATCAAGATTATGATTTAATGATTTTAAACATACCGTTGATACAAATATAAGAAAAAATGACACCGTGAGATTTTATCGATGCACGTTTTTTTTAGAAAAATAAATAAAAACACAATATGGATTAAGTGCTTTATTGTGCCGATGTTACATATAAATGAATATGGATTCTTTGTGCTCTATTGTTTAGCATTAATTACAAATATCACAAAAAAAAAATAAAAATAACATTAAAATAAAATTAAAATTCTGTCATTAATTACTCACCCTCATGTTGTTCCAAACCTGTAAGATCTTCATTAATCTTTGGAACACAAATTACAATATTTTTGATGAAATCCGAGAGCTTTCTGACCCTGCATAGACAGCAACACAACTACCACGTTCAAGGCCCAGAAATGTAGTAAGGTAAGAACATCATTAAAATAGTCCATGTGACATTAGTCATTCAACCGTAATGTTATGAAGCTACGATAATTAATTTTTTTTGCGCAGAGAAACAAAATTCAATTTATTCAACAATGTTCAATTTATTCAAAAATTTCTTCTCTTCCATGCTGTGTTCACGAGAGTACCACGACCCATGCGTGTGCATTCCTCTGCTTGCAAACAAGGTGCAGCACATCCGGTTTTGGCTCCTACGTCAGCAGCACCACACACATGCATCATGGTACTGTCGTGAACGCACGTCAAAGACTGACACGGAAGTCAATATTTTTGTTTTCTTTGCGCACAAAAAGTTTTCTCGTAGCTTCATAAAATTAAGGAATTAAAAGACACTAATTTTAATGATGTCCTTACTACCTTTCTGGGCCATAAAATGTTTTAGTTGCATTGCTGTCTATGCAGGGTCAGAAAGCTCTCAGATTTAATCAAAAATATCTTGATTTGTGTTCCGAAGATGAACGAAGGTCTTATGGGTTTGGAAAGACATGAGGATGAGTAATTAATGAAAGCATTTTCATTTTTGGGTGAACTATTCCTTTAATAACGGACTATAAATGTATTCACTGGCTAACGTAGTGCATTTCCAAACATATTTTCACAAATGCGACAGCATAAATGTAATATTAGCAGCTGCTTATAATTTGCATGGACAAAGTTAACAAAAGCAGGTGAACATGAATAAACCTAACAATTAACAATAAGCAGTCTGTAAAGAGCATGCAGTACCACCTAATGTAATAACATATGTAATATAATAGGTGAGTATGCAGAGTGAATATTGGTGTCAAGACTTATTACTGTTGATATTGTATAATGATACTGTTTCTGGAATATTGTATATTATATGTTAACACATTCAATAATGTTGGTTCCAGATTAAAATGCCTGGTTACAGTTTGGTCTATTATAGTTGGACACATTTTCACTGACCATATTATTGTTATTAACTAAAATGATGTGGCATTGTGCATCTATGCACAATGAGAACCATTAAACTATGTTCAAAGAGGCCTTGACAAACTTGAGTGTCCAACGTGCTATATTTTCCTAAAAACATTAGAGATTCTCATGGAGTTGAAAGGAAGAGAGGCACTTTTGCTTGACAAAAAACTTCACGTAGCTCACTGTGTGTTTGCTTCACTTCTGTGCTTTGATGTTTCATATTCCCTTCACATAACACATATTTACAATTATATGTGGCACCAAAAGCAAATTAGAAAATCAAATATGGAAATGTCACAAGTCAGCTTCATTATTAAGTACAAGATACAACGAGTGATTATACTGTAATGATGTTTGATTTTAGAATACTGCTAATTAAACTTAACGACTGATTAACGATTTTATATTCACATTTACTTTGCATGCACGATTTAAAGAAAAAAATAATAAATCTGCGTAAACTTTCAGCTCAAACTTGCTGTGCATCTGAAATGCTTCTTTCCTCTTTGGCTGACATCTCCAAGCCCTCTTATTTCTCAACACCTTCCCACCAACCATCTGACTCTATTCTGGTATGCAATTTTTCGTTATTCAATCAAATCCCACTTTTCCTTTGAAAATGCTGTTTCATGCAGAAATGCGTTGTAAGTAAATACGTGTTACGTAAGTAAAATGGGTCAAGTTGACATGAATCTGTAAATTACTGTTAATTTAGTTTGTGCATTTTAACGCACAATGGCTAAGTGCTGCCAATAATCCTTTTAAAACCATTCAAATCCCAGTTCTGGTTTGGCCAACATGTAGGCGGTCACTAGAGTAGCCACTGTCATTACCACGCCAAAGAGGTAGTAACACTTAGACGATGTACACTTTGAATCCTTTCTTGGGTCACTGTGTTTCAGGGAAGCTCGCACTGCATCCAGTTCCTCCTGGGACAGAGAAGAAGGACACATCTGAGCCAGGACCTCCATAGCAGCCCGCTGACCGGCCTGAATGGCTCCATTAATGTATCCACACCATTGGGTAGCCGTCTCTGTGCCGGCCCAATGAATCCTGACAAAAGAGATGGATAATTAAGAGGCAAGACAATTAAGCATTAATCATGTTTAAAGCGTTTAATCAAGTCTTACTACTTCCTGTATCCTTTGAAACCACTATGACTGAGTATCAAGACCCAGGATGTGGAAAATGTCAAGGTGACTGGTAATATAAAGGCTTTGCATTCACGGTTGATGCTTGTCAAAATGAATAATGGCTATATTAGTTAACTAAATCTAAGTTTGTGCTAATAGCAGTCATGAGTCGTTAGGCTTGTCATTGAACATAAAGGTCTTAGATCAACTTTATTATATATATATATATACACACACACACACACACACACACATATTTTTAATTGCAGCAGATGCTTATCTTTTAGAACATTTAGGGCGGTCAATCAAAATAATAATAACAATAATAATAATATGTTATCATTTAAAACAAATTTAAGTGTATATATTAAGTGCGGGGTTAAAGTATACTTTTATTCAGCAAGGAAGCATTAAACTGATCAAAAATGACAACAAAGACTTTTATAGTTTTCTATTTCATTTATACATTTCTATTTCGAATAAATTCTGTTCTTTTGAAAAAAATAGTAAGCAGTATTAAACAAAATAAGATCAATAAAATGATTTCTGAAACATCATGTGACACTTTGATCATGTGACACAAATTCAGCTTTGCATCACAGGAATAAATTACATTTTAAAATATATTCAAATAGAAAATAGTTTCTTTAAATTGTAAAAATATTACACAATATTACTCTATTTACTGTATTTTTGTTCAAATAAATGCAGCCGTGGTGAGTGTGAAAGAGACTTCTTTAAAAACATTTAACTGACCCCAAATTTTTGAACAAAAAAAACAAAAATACAATATATAAATAATATAAATGTATATAATTTTACTAATCAATAAAAAGGATTACTTTATATTAACAATATTCAAAGTAATAATTAAAATATAAAAGTGTAGTAAAATGAATAGTACAAATTATACTGTGGTAAACTGTAGTAAAATTTAAAACTGCAATGCACACATTCATGTCTGCTGTGAATTTAACAAAAATAACTTTTTAATTGGGTTCTCAAAAAATGCTTATTGCTGCATTCAACAACATATGCAAGGCTGTTTCTCATCCACCACGCAGTTTAGTCTTCATGCATTATGGATGCGTGGACTTAGTTGTTCATGAAACCCTGAGGGATATCCTTTACCCACAGTGCTTTTCACCTATGCTCTTTGTCTGTGTGAATCACTAAGACATAAAAGAGATTGTTTTCTTTTCCACCATCTATGGCATGCAAGATATGCTCTTCTAACTCTGGAAATACTGCATCAAAAGCAGCCAGCATAATATCTTACAGTCTAGTCCTGCAGTTTTCAAACTTTTCAGGCCAAGTATCACCTTCAATCAAAATCAGAACATCCAAGTACCACCCTGTCATAGCATTGCTCCCTTCAGGGTTATTATAGTTAACTTAAATTTAAATAATAAAAAAACATTTGTTACTTGAAATAAAGTAGTAACTAAAACAGTATATATATAGTTTTGCTGGGGACTCTGCTATTCTTTTATGTTTAGAATTATTTTTTAAACTGTATCTTTAGAATTATAATTATAGTTATCAAAGGTATTGAGGATTGCAATTGTCAGAAAAACAGCTTGCCAGTATTTCTGAACAGAGAGTCCCCCCTCACTACAGTATGTCACAAGTTCAAGAGAGGTCACTGAGGGGATTCTCCACCCAAAATACTTATCCTGATAATGTCATTTACAGTATGTTGGCAAACAGAAAGTATTCATAAATATACCTGTAAAGCAGCAATTTTTGAGGCTTAGCAAGTCAGAAACAAAGAGACAAGCTAAGCGAGCATGGCAGAGAGCATCAGTACAGTAATAGAAAATGCTTATTACTTTTCAACATCTGCTTCTGCCGTCATTTACTCAGGAAAATTTTTTAAAACTAATTTGACGGCACAGACTAATACTAAAACATTGCAATTATGGGAACAATGACAATATTATTTCCTTCTTGGCAAAACGTCATTCAGAGTAACAAATAATGGTCATTCAGCGTAATGGATATATTTATGAAACAATATACTTATTCTGACCTGTACTTAAATAAGAGTATGTGATCATACTTAATGTTATTATATAAGGGGGTTTTAAGCATCAGAAAATAAAAGTGTAATACAGCTTTCATTTTTAATCAGTTTTTCTGGTCCTCAAATCTGATTGGTTGAGAGGAGTGCAATATTCTATTGATAACAGAGCTCCAACCGTTTCACTACGTTTCTGGTATTTCTCACAGCGAGTGTCATGGCAGACGCCCAAATCCACTATAATTTTATAATTTTTTGTGTCACGGAATGTAGTTTTAAGAGTTTTTTAGGCGAGAATGTAGTTGTTTAGACTTCAAATATGCAGTTTGTTATTAAAGATAACGTCTATTTGAAAATTTGCTTTGACATTTTCGGAGATGTGAGCTCCAGGGCGTCAGTGGCCGTTCAGCGCTCATGAACCCGCCGAGAGCAGCCTCACCTCGGCCAGATCTTCTGGAATTCGCCTCTGGTTCTGAGGTCTCTATAGTGGTTAAACATGAGATATCATTTGTTTTGGGTAAATCTAATGCACAGTCTTTAGTCTCATGAATTCATTATTCGTTCCAGAGCAAATAGTTTTAGCTGAGAGCAAAATCTCAATATGGTATATGTTATCTAGCCTAACTTCAGTGCAGTATATCAAAGCGCTGCCTTTGTACTTTTGACTTAAAGGGTTAGTTCACCCAGAAATTAAAATTCTGTCATTAATTACTCACCCTCATGTTGTTCTAAACCCGTAAGACCTTCGTTCATCATCGGAACACAAATTAAGATATTTTTGATGAATTCTGAGAGCTCTCTGACCCTTCATAGACAGCAATGTAATTACCACGATCAAGGTCCAGAAACGTAGCAAGGAGATTGGTAAAATAATCCATGTGACATCAGGGGTTCAACCGTAATTATACGAAGCTACGAGAATACTTTTTGTACGCAAAGAAAACAAAAATAACGACTTTATTCAACAATTCATCTCCTCCGCGTCACCCTGGTGCCATTTTGGAGAATATCCACTTAACGTAAACCGCGTATGCTATTCTGTGTCAGCTGCGTCAAACATACGTTTTCTACGTTGTTTATGCTTTGACTTGAACGAAAACAACGTATCCGCGTGACGCAGCTGACAGTGGATATTCTCCAAAATGGCACCAGGTTGACACGGAGGAGACAAATTGTTGAATAAAGTCGTAATTTTTGTTTTCTTTGCATACAAAAAAGTATTCTCATAGCTTCGTAAAATTACGGTTGAACCCCTGATGTTACATGGATAATTTTACCGATCTCCTTGCTACGTTTCTGGACCTTGATCGAGGTAATTACATTGCTGTCTATGGGAGGGTCAGAGAGCTCTCAGAATTCATAAAAAATATCTTAATATGTGTTCCGATGATGAACGAAGGTCTTATGGGTTTAGAACGACATAAGGGTGCGTAATTAATGACAGAATTTTCATTTTTGGGTGAACTAACCCATTAATTGCTTAGAAACTTTTATGACCTCAGCTTTCAAACCCTATACATTTTATCACAAAATTCAAACAATAAATTCCGTTTTGATGCTCTTGAATGTGGAGTGACAGATCGCTGTAGTTCAAGCTTTATACACTTTAATACAAGTTACAAGTTCATTCATGTTACATGTAAATAAACATGAATGAACATCAGAAGGTATGTTGAAAGATATAGTACAAGTTACTGAAATGTTTCTTGCCTCGTGTAATCGCTCAATCAGCGTTTCAACCGAAAGAAAGACATCAAATAAAACAGCTTGTGAACAGATATGTCATTTAATGTTACATTTACCTCAAGAGCATTATCTAGTGTTCACAGTTCGTTAGTTAGCTATAAAAAAAACACTAGAGGGTGCTTATTTACTGTTAATTATATATTGATGCTTGAATAAATCTGTCAAATCAACTTTATGCGAAATTGAGTTGTTTACAAACATTTTTATTTTATTTTTATCAGCTGAGAAAAATTTATTCATCAAATTTCTTCATAGAGCAGAACTCTTTTTACTTTAGAGTTATACAGACTACATTAACATGTTAAATTGACAGCTGTGATTTTAAAGTATTAAAGTTTTACAAAACCTTTTCATGTACTACAATGTACAGTACTACAAAACTCTCTTGAGATGTCTTGACTGGGCTACTTCAGAGCTCTGTGCTAGCGGACCAGTCATTAATTCATGCTTTAGTCCTTTTAATTATTCACATCTAATATAAATCATTTACATTTTCAGAAGCTACAATGAGGAAGAATGGATGGAGATTTAATGCATGAAAGAGTCTTGTAGCATCCGAGAGATCAAGAGCTTCAAGATCTCGTCTGTTTCCAAGTGGGTCAAGGACAGATTACAGCCCTCCTTCCAGAAACGGCTCATCGCCCACACAGGTACCAGACAAAATGGGAAGTCTGTACATGCCTTAACCACCTTTATATGATGAACTCATTCCTCTCTCTATGGATTTAATTCTGTTATGGAAATTTCCCCTCCACTCCAGTCACAGCACGCTCTCGCTTTCTCTCTTGCACACTCTTTGTTCTCCTTGGGCGAGCATTAGTTCAGCCCTGTCAATCGCTTAACCGGGCCATTTCAAATAGCTTTAGAGACATTTTCCCCCGAGAGCGCTGTCCTTTTGACATCTAGTCATGCATTTGGATAGCATTTGCACTTTGAGGTAAAATGGGCATTTATGTACTTCTCTCACGTTTATCTTTATCTGCAGGTAATGTTTGCTAAAGTCCAGGAGATCTGTGATGAAAGCAATAGTTCACCCAAAAAATAACACTGTCAATTTACTCATGTAATTTCAAACATGTATCTTATATTTTTTTGCAAAAAGTAAATTAATAATTTTAACACTCCTCTTTCCCATACAATGTCCGTTCATATGTCTGACAAAAAAGTGTAATAATAATAATAATAAAAAACGATTATTATTATTATAGTATTACAGTTTGTTTTGTTGTCAGGACACTGTTATTATTATTAACAGCAAGTCATAGATATTAGTATTAAATATATTATTACAATTAATTCTGTTGCTTGGACTTTTGTTGTTGTTGTTATTAGTAACAGTGATTAATAAATAATATTATTATTATTAGTAGTAGTAGTAGTAGTATATATTCTAATAGTAGTTATTACAATTTATATAACAATTAATATAATAATTATTAAAATTTATTTGGTGCCTGGACTACTGTACATATTATTAATATTATTATTATTACTATTTAGTGGTCTAGGCACCACAAAAATGGATAGTGGACTAAGACCTGATCACAACTAAAATGAACTAAAATGAGATGTGAGACACTTTTATTGCACAAAGAAAACTGGATTTTTTTTTTCAGTCTATTTTTTTCACTCCAAGACGTAGAAGTAATCTATATGACTCGTGCTCTGTATTCAAAGTCTTCAGAAGGCATTTGAGCTTTAATACAGGCTTGGAGTCGAATGGGCTACTTCTATGGTGCTTTTTTGAAGCTTGACAGCTATGGTCACCCTATGAGCTGCCGTTGTATTGGGAAAAAGAAAACTCCTTTTTTGTTCCATGGAAAAATACCACCGGGTTTGTAACAACGTGAGGGTAAGTACATAATGACACAATTTTCATTTTTGTGAACTATTGCTCGAAGGACAGAGGATGTGGTGAAATGAGGCATTGGGGCTTTGAAATAGGCTTTGTTGAACATGAAGGGATTTGGCCAGTGTAGTGGACTGGTTTACCTGCCGAAGGGCTTTCGAAGACTCGGGTGGTAATATGTTAGCATCCCAGGGGTCATTACATTCACAGGACAGCCTCCACTCCACTCCTCTTTTGCCCAGTCCTGAAAGCACAACACAACCATTAACATTTTGCAGCAGTCAGTGTCAATGTGAACTCTAATATTGGGCTAACAAATGGTCTAGGAAACATTTGGATTCTGTGGTTGTGATGTGGCTTGTCCTTTATTTTGTAAGAGAGACAGATTTAATATGCAGGTGCTATTTGCATTGACACTGACAAAACTTTTAGATCTCTGGCAGACAACATTTGGCAGACAGTCTTCTTGCTTCTCTTCACAATGAGCAGGTTATTTTTATATTACTGCAGCTTCACATCATCATAAACTACCTGCAACCTCCTATTTCTCTCTTTTAATAAGGTCACCTCAGTGAATTCTGTGTGGATTAGACTAAATGTTCCCTTCAGTTCATGTTCAAACTAAATAAAAAGGTCTAGAAATTATTTATAATTTAATTTAATGAAGAATTATTCATTATTCATTTCATTATTCATCATTAGAGCCCTATAGCCTTTCTTCATGAAATACCCTGATGGTCTTAAGTAGGCATCGTGGTTAATGTTGAATGTTCTTAAATGCGCCTGTAGATTTTATGAAGGTACTTGAAGCAAAACCCTTAAACTCTCCAAGCCTCTTAGAATGATTTGCATGTTAATAATGTATTTTTGGACTTAGATGCTTATATTAAAATACAGCTGTGTCATCTCAAGCAGCTCTCTTGGTAGTATGCATCACCTTTCTATTATATTATTATTAACGCCATTAGAGTTAACCATTATTAGCTTAATGCAATCAGCTGAAAACTAAAAACCCGATGCTACCTCCACACCACTAGGTGTCAGTGTAAGTCTAAGACCACTGGCCAGAACAACACAAAAAAGTGCAAAAATTACATATAGTCCATTCACTTTATAAATTTAAAGCCTAAAACATACAGTACATAACCAAAATGGATAAAAAAAACAAAAAAAAAACAGATGTAGTTGGCGATGGGCCCTTCAACATGGTCCAATTAATTTAATAGCAAAAGCCTATAGCAAAAAAAACTGTTTGAGGTAACATACTGCCTCATTTTTGAAAAAAAAAAAGTCAAATGCTTAGTTAATGAATAAGACTGAATACAAGCAGTTTTAACACAGAAATGCAGTGCATAATTTGTTGGAGAATTATGATGCAGGATATGCGAATAAACAATGGAGAATATATCAATATTTCCTTGATTTATAATTTTTTTGTGTATTAAAACTGCAGTTGGACATTATGCACTGGACGCTTAGCACAGACCCTGGACTTGCAGTATCTGTGGATCGCCATTTCATGATAAAAGATCCATTTTGATTTTCAATGTTGTGATTTATACTCCTGACACAATAATTATATTACATTTGCTCGAACACTTCTATCATAAAAAAGTTATCAGGTATCAAAACTGAACTCTTTAGGTCTTTTTAATTATATATAGGTTACACAGTAGTATATCAAGATTAATCAAACATTTTGAACAATAGCAGACACAGTAATGGTAAACCAATGTAAAAAAAAACAAAAACTGCCTGACCTCAGGAAGTGAGAGCGAATTCCAAATATAGATTAAAAAAAATGACTTTTTTGGATAAAATGACTGAACTTTTTGTCTAAATAATTATATGGAAGTCCATTTCCACTACATAACAAAAACTGAAACCATAGTTATGACATAAATCGAAATTGTCTTGTCAATTTACATAAAAATTCAAAATGATTACATAAGTCATAATTATGAGCTAAAACGTTGAAACTGACACATTAAAGGCACAACATGTAAGTTTTCGCCGCTAGAGGGCGCGTATTCAAAACAAACAAAGAAACAAAGGCGTAATTTGATGACGCCGTGACTGAGTGTGGAATCATGGGAGTTGTCGTCTTCATCCCCACAGCCGATGCAATCTGATGGGACTTGGCAGACTCCTCTCTGTGCCAATCACAGCAGGCATGGCCAGCTGACCAGTCAGAGCAGAGTAGGCTTATGGAAGGGAGGGATTTGCTCCGAACTTGCTTGGAATGAATCGTTTCGAAATCATTGGCAAATGACTCTAATATTAAATGTATATTCTGAGAAA
>NW_015627050.1:561656-583568 GCF_001515625.1 Sinocyclocheilus rhinocerous
GGTGGAGTAAATGCTAATGCGCGACACCTGCGCCACTCACCGGTCTCGAGTCCCACGGAGGAGCTCCGGAAGGATAAAAGGAGGAGTGATGACAGTGTTGGACGAGAGAGGACCAGGCCTGGACTTTATTTTGTGTTTTGGTTCTGTTTGTGCGTGACAGTCGTCCGCGAGGGGCTGTTGCCCTATTTTGTGTTTATTTTATTATTAAAGTTTTGTTTGAATGTTCGCCGGTTCCCGCCTCCTTCTTCCCGTTCTACAAACTTTGTTACACAATTGTTTTGAAATCATTGGCAAATGGCTCTAACATTAAATGTATATTCTTAGAAAATTACAATGTTTTCTGACTTTAGATGCATTTAAACCTGTTGTAGGGGACTCCCAACACAATATTAGGACACTTTAAAATACCATATGACCTGCTCTTTAAACATTCTTCGAAACATTTGGGATAATGTAAGTACACAATTCAGCAAAATATATAACACTGTTCTAGTGGTTTTTGGATATTTTAATAAAAAAATCTTACATATTGTGCCTTTGAGTCATAATTAACAAATCGCAATAAAAAGGCATACGTATGAGATAGAGTTGAAATTATGAGATAAACTGGCCATGTGTCCAGGGTTTTTCCCCCGCCAGCGGCCTGAGACTGGGATAGGCTCCAACAACCCTAGAGAGGACAAGTGGTTTGGAGAATGGATGGATGGAATTATGAGATAAAACATTGAAATTATAAGAAAAAAGTCATAATTATGACAAAAAGTATGTTTTGCCATAATTATGAATTGTCTCATAATTTCAACTTTATCTAATAATTGACTTAATTCAGATTTTTTTAACTTAGTCATAATTATGATTGACCAAAGTCATAATTGTGACAAAATGGTTTGAGATAGTCATAATTACAACAACTCATAATTATGATATAATAATTATGTATTACAAAAACAATTGTGACAAAAAGTAGAATTTTTATGACTCATAATTGCTTTAATTTCATTAATCAATTTCATAATTTTTTTTATTCAATTTATTTTCATTTTTAATTAATGTAATAATTGATGTAATAATTATGATTTACCAAAGCATTATTATTGTGTTTTTTTTTATGTGGAATTGTTGCATTATTCCAAATAAATAGATTATGATCCACAAATAAATGTAAGATTAACAAAAATTAAACATATTGACAAATAAATAGAATGAGATCCACAAATAAATCTTAGAGTTTCACAAACATGAATTAAATTCACAAATAAATAAAATGAGATTTGCCAATAAAAAACATTCACAAATCTCTTTTTATGTCACAAACACAACTTTGCCTGGCATTCATTTGTGTTTATTCCTGTGCATTTGTAGATTACTGCATGCATTTGTAGATCGCTCCCCATATATTAGTTAATGGCTTTCTGTGCCACCCACCGTCTACTCAAGCCAATCAGACAACAGCCAAATTTTGCTGACCTATCGTAGCACGTTCTGGAGGCACACCACGATGAAGGACAAATGATTCACACATTAGCTTTGATGTGTCCAGTTGCAGTTACAGCTGTTGCAGCGCAGCACAACAACAAGCAGAGTAGACATGACACAATGGCTTATTCGGCCTTTTAATGCACAATCGCGGTGAAAAATATAGGGCATAATAACACGTATAATATCAATGGGCACCGTGCATTTACTTTGGATATAGTTAAGTAACTTTTACCATCAAAACTAGTAAGTCTGATTCATATGAAATATTGTTTGCGTGATCAAGTGTTTTAACCAATAAATATCTCGTCTTACATTTATATGCATTTATTTTCAACACACCTGCACCACATTTAAAAAAAAAGAACCCAGGTTTATTTTTTCCTCCCCAACCAATGGCAATAACTTTGTAATATTTTTAATTAATGTTTGAAGATATTATTTAGAATGCTTTATACATCGTTAGATCCACATAGCCGCTCATATACATCAGTTAAACGGCTTGACTGAAAAACCTATTACACAAACTCGCATGTTTATCATGAGGTCGCATCCAGTTATTTATTAGTCAGTTACTTATTGAAGCTTTTCTTTCCATCTTGAATATCATGACGCTTCCATAACGCCTTTGTATCCAGCATTTAAAGCGCTGTTTCTCTGGCATTTTCTGATTCATGTAAAATATAATAATGTGGCTTGGCTTGATACACAGTCTAATGGTCTAACAAAATCCAATTTTAAACATCATTTAATATACCAATTTTTATGGCCCTTATATTTCCTATTTGAGCCAATGCAGATGAATGAAGTTATTTCAGGATGAGACCGCCTTGATTGTAAAGCAAAACGTGATTATAGCGTGAACGTGCTACGATTGGTCAGCGAAGTGAGGCTGTTGTCTGATTGGCTTGAGCAGACGGTGGGTGGACTCAACGCATTTGTGTATTGTCAGTGTCTTGACACCAGAAATGTTTCAAAATCCAGAAATGCTCGCAGAGATCCATGCACAGAAAGCAATTCACAAATGCACAGGACACGATCCACAAATGAATGCCAGGCAAAGTTGTGTTCGTGACATAAAAAGATATTTGTGAATATGTTTTTTATTTGCAAATCTCATTTTATTTATCTGTGAATTTAATTAATGTTTGTGAAACTCTAACATTTATTTGTGGATCTCATTCTATTCACTTGTCAGTGTTTGATTTTTGTTAATCTCTTTACATTTATTTGTGGATCATAATCTATTTATTTGGAATTATTCAACAATTCTATCTCCATAGGAAATGGGCCTTCATACAATTAAGTTTTTATTATTAAGTTATTTAAAGCCTCTAAGACTTCATTGAACGAGCGCCAAATAGACGGACAGCAATAGAATAAGAGCGCAATAATCGTCATATGTAGAATTTTAAAACTACAAGTGTATTTTATGATAGCAGATAACAGTAATGGGGTAATCAAAATATAATGCAACTAATCTGTGCTCGTGTTTATTTACTTTCATTTTTAGTTTAGTGAATTGAACTTCTGTTTTAAAAAGCTTTTAGTTTGTAATGTTGCAATGTTAGTATGTAATGTGAATTTAGCCCCTTTTTGCACATAATAGATAGTATAGCCTACTTTCACTATATTTGTTTTCATTGCCTTTAATATAAACATTGTTTCATTGGACAACATTGGGCAGGCTGTATAAATAAATAATTATCCAAATATAAATTGTATAAAATACCTATATATATATATATATATATACACACACACACCGTATATCGCATTTCAGTCAAAAAATACCGAGATATGATTTTTTGGCCACATCGTCCAGCCCTTCTCTAAGGGCAGAAATAATGTGCTTCAGCTTCTTCACACTATATGCATTAAACACCATGGATATTTTAGAGTTGAGGTACTTTTGCTTTCCACAATGCGCCATAAGCCCAGTGCATGAGACCTCTCATGGCACTCTGGGTAATTCTCTACTTGAAAAGGTACAGGTAGTGTATTTCCTTTCTCAGTTGCAGCTCATTGGAAAATGGCCTTGTCATCAGTAGTCCCATCATCCTCTCCCGCTCTCTCCATCCGCAGGCCACAGAGTTGCTTAAGGCTATTCTCCCTTTTCACTTATAGTGCTAAAGTGGCCTGACACCCCTTTCACACCAAGGTGGTAAAATGTTAACATACTGTTGAAGCTGATTGCTGTCAAACCAATGTGCCCGTTTGTCAATCTAAATTACGCCTCCTGTATGGTCTATGGCACCATTTTACCTCTCAGGGGAAATAAATTCCCATTTCTTTTGTGAAATGGTGCATTTCAGGCACAGTGGTGGACTGGTTCTCAGCTTTGATCAATGAGGAATAGAGGTGGCCGCAGAGATTTCCATTTCAGTTGACGCCCGTGGTGAGTGTCACACAGAGGCTTGTCAGAGTCATACAGGAGACTGGACAGAGGTGATGAACTCTAGCAGGTCTTAATAGGTTTCATGCCTGATTCTAGACAATGTGTGTTATTTTCACATGCTGACTCATTCAGTGGGAACAGGAACTGCAAACTGAGAGCTTTGACATTTGGATCCATTCAAGACTAAAAGATGTTTTCACTGTCACTCTTTCATCCATCCATTTTCCAAACCACTTGTCCGGGCCGACATGTATCAATTACTGGTAGAACTGAGTTAAAATAAAATGACATCATACCGGTTAGGGTGTAAATTAAACAATTAAACACTGCACCCCCCGGAGGACATCAAAATAAAGGGTTGAGGGAGTCTTAAAAAATACCTACACTTAGCAGCCTAATTTTTACAAACTGCATATGAAACATTTCTGTAGCTCTGTCTGAATGACATTTGTAATATCATTTCCAAAAATGGAAACCATGCACCATAAATTGGGTCATGCTGTTGACATTGCCTGAGGTTCAATTCATAAATGCATAAAAAACTCATTTTGCCATCTAAATGAAATTGTATTCCATGAATACATTTGCAATACAGTTGGGGTAATTTGTTGTTGAATTGAGTTTATTCAAATTAAAATCTGTTAAAAATCCTTTGAGCCCCACCTTAAAAGTTACTGGTCAGCAACCTTAGCAACTGTTGCCGTCTGCCATATCTCTACAGTTTTTACTGCATAATTTAACAATTTATTTAAACAAAAGCAGAATTTAGAATTATTTGCAATGTTACAATTCATTCCAGACCCCTTAAGAATAATATCTAATTCATTTTTTGTCACGGTTTGGGGTAGAGGGATGAGGCGAGGACTCAATTGCAGGAGGAATTAGGGCTTTTAATAGTAAAATAAAACAAAACAAACAACAAAAACTACCCCGTGGGGGAAAAACAGGCTGGCAAAGCAGGATCAGGACAGGACAGGACACGACACAACACAACAGGATACATTAGATTTTGATAAGATGACGAACTGGCCCAGGACTTCAAACACAAGGACAATAAATAGGGAGCAAATGAGGAGGGTACCGGGGGAACACATGTGGGGCAAATTAACCAATAATCAGGTAACAAGATGGGTGGGGTCAAGACAATTGACATGAGAGCACATGGCACACAGGAAACAAAGACAAAAGCCATTTGCTCACACAAAACAAACACAAGCACATGGCCAGCAAAACAAATCACAAGCCATGTGCTTGAACAAAACAAGACACGAACACGCAGCTAATGAGAAAACTCATAAGCCGTGTGTTCACACAAGACAAGACAGCACGCAGCCAGTGAAAACCAAGCTGCATGCTTCACAGCACAAGACATGAAAGCACGCAGCGTGCAACAACACAAGACAACAAGAAAAGCGCACGGCTGAACACAAACCGCATGCTACACAATACACAACACACGTGGACAGAAGAGTGCACGGCTGAGCGAACTCGAGACCGCACGCTCCCACAACAGACAGAACATGGAGCGCGAGTGTCCGGACCCCAACACGAAATTGAAACTCAACCATGAGTGCCGGGATCTGAACACCACGCTCCAACATGAAACAGAACACGCAGACGAGAGCGCATGGCTCGAGCACTCTCGAAGCCGCGCACTCACATGAAAACAACGACACGACGGGAGTGTCAGGGCTCTGTCACAAAACCATGAATTACACTAGACCGAAGTGACAGAACCCTGACATTTTTACCAATTTATTAGCACATTTTACTGAAAATCATGTTGACATACATTTCCAGCTAATTTCTATGGGTTGTTCTGCAGTCTGAGTTATATTAGTTAGCAAAAATGACCAAAGTGGATGGAGGTTAGCTAAGAATCAATTACCATTTATTAAAACAGCATATTTTTCATATGTAAATGTTTCATATGCATATGTAAAAATAAAATAACCACAGTTTCTTCACAATCAAACATTAGCATAATTTAGTCAGACAGTTGCAGAGACAAACCTCCACAGACTCAGTGGTGTCCCCAAAATGACCTAAAATAAAAAAGCTAGTGTCTTCCTGAGTTTATTTTCCACATTTTTCTGCTGTGTGTAACAACGCAAGCCACCATAAAATATTTTTCTGCATAATTTTTCGATTTCCCTCAGCACTGTTTTCCCGTACACTCCAGGTGCTCCTAGCTGCTACTAAATAAAGCTGAAGCAAAGAGTTTCGCAAGACAATGACTATACTTTCTGCGCACATATTGGCTGAAATTCGCCACATACCTTTTCTTCGTAGTGAATGTAGGTGGACGCCTCCGGACCAAGGTACTTCACCAGGCTGGAGATCACAGCATCTCTTCTCTCCTCCATCTAAAATGAGCACAAAAACATGTGTTTATCATCATATCACAAATATATATATATATATATATTATCCATCCTTTTGAAAAAGTGTTTAATTGTACCGAATGTGCACTTGTGGTGTACTTTAAATCTTAAAAGTATATTTAAAAAACTGTACTTGCAGATAATATAATAATATAATAAAAATAATAAATAATAAAATTAATGAAATGAAAGTGTACTTTCATGACTGTTTCGCAACACACTTAGAAGTAATTATAAAATTACTTCTAAAACGGTTAGATCCAGTCCTCAATTTTGATTGGTCAACAGCTGTGTTTTATTCACAATAAAGCATGGCTATGACCGCTTCATCGTATCACTGCGCAACACCCCTAGCCACCACCAGTGGTGTAATGTTACGAAGTAATAATTTTTGGGAGTATCTGTACTTTACTTGAGTTTTTATATTTCAGCCAATTTTTACTTTTACTCCACTACATTTCCTAATTAAAGTGTATACTTTTACTCCGATACATTTCCCCGAAGCATATTCGTTACTTACTACAAAACAGTCAGAAGTCATTAGAACACGGACTGCAGGAAAGCAGGTTTGACGAATCAGTGATCTGGCGTTTGCAAGTTAGACTCATAAAAACACCTATGCTCACGTGCAAACAAGTGCGCGCACAACCGCGGATGATTCATTTTCCACTCAAGTCGAGTCTGGGGTGTGCGATATACAGTATATCTTCGGCAATAATATAGTAAGTGTTGCTGTAATGATGTGCGATCTGACATTATCAAGTAGGCTATATCACCAGATCACATACAGAGTGCACGTACATTGATTTATTAATCTATTAAAACTCAAAATTCATTCAAGGCATTCGAAATTGTAGACGGCAAAAATGCTTCTGTATGCTTTTTAATGTTTATATAATTTAATATAGTTAACTTAATCACTTCAACTTCTGCCAAAGTCATTTTCTGGTAAGATATCTGTACTTTTACTTGAGTATGGCTTTCAGGTACTTTATACACCACTGGCCACCATCCAACATAAACAATCAATAATATAGCGTCAAAACTGTTCCATGTATTATGTATTTCAGCACAATTAACTATGTTATTTATTTAATGAAGTATGAGTGACCCCTGATGGCCTCACATTTAATTGTCAATTGTGACGCTTGCAAACTCACACTGTGCCGCGAATCGGTCTGTTTTAAACTAAAAGATGGAAGACTGAACAGTTCCTCTTCTCTGTTTTTATTTGAACTCCATAAGATGAGGCATGTCACCTCGGAACATTTCCTTGCCATTTACTGTAGCTGACACAAACTATTGTTCAGCAGAGGACACCATTTAACGAACAAACTTCAAAAAAGTAACATCAATCTATACATTTTTGGTTTTAATATTTTTATTGTGTGGTAACTTTTATAAAAGCAATAAGGTACTCGTGGCATGCTGTGTTGTGCATAAGTCACGGCTGAAGGGTGTTTTTAAGCACGACGCGAAGCGGGCCTCTTGTACCTTATTGCTTACATATAAAGATGTACATATGTCTTAATTAAAAGGGAAAAAAAAAAAAAGTACATTCATAAATTTAGAAATACAAATTTTAACTATAATACATTTTCAATTAATTGCAAATAATGAATTGCAAATAACTTCTCCAAAAACATTACTTATACTCTTCTAAAGTATATAATCTACTTAAGTATTCCTTTTCAACTTATGCTAAACTGTACTTCTCTTTCACAAGGGCGAGATCCGGGCTGGGTCTGGTACTCCAACCTCCATCGATTGGAATAACTCAATTTCCTTTTTGGTCTCTGTTCTCCATGAGTTATGGGTAGAAGGGGCCGGGCTGCGCACCCTTGCCGTTACTATGCCAGCGAGTGACAGATGTTAAGGGAACGTATAAAACCCTGCATCTGCATGTTGTGCACACTTCTACTTGAACCGAGTGTCCCAGGCCATAATTCAGCCTACAGTTATTGCTTCGAACCAGGTATGGGGCTGGGCAGCAGAGGAACCATCTGCGGGAGGGGTTTATAAAAGTGCTCCATAAGGAGTTGGAGGGCTAGCTACTATCTCAAATGCCTAGCCATAAAACAAACCACACAAAATTACACTTCATGTCCACACTTCAAACTTTGCCAGCTCATTCATGTGAAGGTAATGTCGAGTAACAGCTCGGGTGTATTGCGCTGTCAGTCTGGGCTCTTCACACATCTGTAAGAACCACAGCTTGTCGACAAATGCTTTGCAGAGTACATGACTCTTCGTTTTACGGATATATCTCAATTAATGCAGGTGATAAATGGGTATTTCAACATAAAACACTACCAAATGCAAACTAGTAATGTTGTATTAGCAAATGAGAACCAGACTGGCTTGTCCATCTGATTCAATATGAATGAAGCAACCATAAACTCAGTGGTTTAGAAGAACTGCTCTTGTCTATTATGCATGACTACAGACGGTCAGGGAGTTTTATCATAAGAAGCGAGATGGAAATGTGTTTATCAGACCGGTTCATCTCAAAGAGGGAATTCTGGTCTCATCTGGTTTTCATGGATTTTAGCTTTAGGCTAGCTTTTTTCTGCATGCACGATGTGTGGCCATCTTTGTTTGACTGAGCGACGAGTGACAGATAAATCAATAGTCTGCCACATTATCAGTCAGGAAAAGTCTCTTTGAAGACTCAGAGCTGGAAATATTTGTTTTCCCAAGATAACACTTGCCGTACCAAAGACATTTGGCTAATCCCTAGTCTGATATTGCTTGTTTACAGACAATTTGGTTGCCGGAAGACTAGCTTAGACTACCATGCAAGTATTATTTATACTGTTACAGACTTAATATTTTGAATTAGCTTTTGTATTTTCAGTTTATTTAGTTTTATTTAGTTTAAGTTTTAGTAATTTTGTTACATGCTTTTGTCATTTTCATTAGTTTTTGTTTAAATATTTATATATAGTGAAAATAGCTTTATTTTAATTTCAGTTGTAGTAATTTTAGTTAGGGGTGTGCATGGATAGTCAAATATTCAAATATTCGATCTGCAGTAATTATTCGAATAATAAAAACACTATTTGAATTTCACTAAAATGTTGCTTTGCTGGCCATAAATGTAGTGAATCCCTAATAACTCCTCAGCATGCAAACTAAAACTCACAGTTAAAACTAAATGCACTGGGTGGCACTGTGGAACATGTAAACAAATTGACTGTATTTGATGACAGAATGGCATTGTCTGCCTCTAGGTACAGCAAAGTTTGGAATTACTTTGATCAGCATGTCGTCACCGATAGCCTTGTGGGCAGCGTGTCGACGTGTAGCGCCATTGTGCTTCGGGCGTCCCGTGTTCGAGTCTCGGCTCGCGGACCTTTCCCGATCCCATCCCCCCTCTCTCTCACACTTCGCTTCCTGCCTCACTACTATCCTATCCATAAAAAAAAAGGCAAAAACGCCAAAAATAAAACTTGAATTACTTTGATCAGCATGTCTTGTGCAACCTTTGTCAAGTGAAACTAAGTTATCTCCATAAGAATCATATGAAATCCAAACAACGAAATATCCAAATATTCATTTTTTGTTAGCTCAAACAATGTAATATTTTTGGAAAAATGCCCATCCCTAATTTTAGTATTTCAACTTAAAACTTATTTCAGTTCGTTGCCATGCAAGCCAAAATTTCAATTTTTTATTTCAATTGAAATCTGTGGTCTAATATTTATATTTTATTTAAGCTTTATTTAATCTACCGAAAGTATTTTTTTATATAGTTTTATTTTCAATTATGATACAGAGAAAACATATATACATAACATTACAATTAGCTAATAATTATCGAAAGTATTTTTTAATAGCTAACAGTAATAGTTTTGTTTGGTAGCATGGTTAGCAGTTAGTCCCTATGCTGTAATTGGGGTCAAAAAACCTTTCAAATATACAGTAGTTGTGCAGTCTGACAAGAAAATGGTAATATTACATAATATTTTTGCAAATAATATTATTATTAAATGCCTAACCTCTCATTTATTATAATACGTGTTTTTAAAGGCTCTTAAAAGCGTGAAATGAACTTTGAAATGGGAATGCTAACAGTTGTCTCCACATATTATAGACCACCTCAAGTTAGGCTAGATGAAGAAAACCAGCACATGATATTCCAAAACACAACAAGGTTGTGAGCAGCTCTGGTCTTTTCAGCAGGTTATTGTGCATGACTGTTATAGGGCTGAGCGATATGGCCCAAAACAATTATCACGCTAACATTTTTCATGTCAGTTGATATCAATAATTCTCACGATGAATTTCAAATCTTTATCTTTCAAGTTAAAAGGCTGATTTTTGCTCCTTTCCTTAACAAAATAAGTATCTTAATAGTAATAGTAATAGTATCTTAATAGTAATAATTTCTTAGTTTCTTTGATGATGCACATCTTCGGCACAGTTTGCAGTGCAGGCTGCAATATTAATAATATTACATCTTTTTGTCTCTGAGAAGTTCACATTTCACAGTAGCTTGTGTTGACAGATGCAGATGTAAATGTATGTTCATTATCAAAAAACTGTAACAACCTACTTTTTATATGGTGAAATTTAATTATTCAGACTGTTTAAGTTTTATTAAAATTAATCATTGTTCTTCCATAGTAGCATACGGTTAGATCATGATAACCAGTTAAAACCACACATATAGCACCTCAATGCCATGGTAAAAATTTAACTATATGGTTTCTAGGCATTTCTATGAAAACAGTACTCTACATACATTTTATTATAAATGCACTTTCTTGTTATCTTTTTATCTAGGAAAATTATATCACAATAATTATCGTTATCATTTTATCGCCCAGCCTTTGACTGTTATGCTTTTCAAAGGCGGTTTTTGAGCAACTAAATGTCAATATATATCTATTTTCACCTCTTGACTCATTGTCTCAGTATTCCCTGAAAGTGTGAAACTGAGAATAGACCTGACATTTATTATTATTATTATTAAACTTCCTTCTCTGTATCTCTCACTCCCTCTTTCCATTTCTCACTCCAGTACAGCCTTGCTATATGTTATAAAAATACATCACTTTCTTTCCCAAACTCATTCTGTGTATCTGTCTCTCACATTTCTGTCGCACCAGTCATGGGCCTGTACTCCAGTGATGAACCCCACTAGTGCAGGACTGCCTCTGGGGCTGGTGGCATCAAATGTGACGCTTAAAGGACAGTCCTCAGAGGGACGTGCCACGATTTCCCCCGAGAAACCTCTTTCCTTCCAAAATGCCTGTGAATTCAGATAAAAAAACAGAGAATAAACAGCCTTAAAAATTAAAAAGCATTCTTTCTTTATTAAAAGAGACCAGCGCAATGCTGAAATCTGACATTATCTGCATTTAATGTCAATCATATTTGCATAAATGTGAACATTAAATTGTAGATATATGAGCAGTTATATACAATATCTGCATAGTTATTATCAATCAAACGTCATGCCCTTTCAAACCAAGGGGCAACGTGACTCCACAGATGGTGATTTATGTCAAACATACAGGTTTGGAATGATATGAGGATTAAATAAATGATGACAGAATATTCATCTTTAAGTAAAACTGTTCTATTAGACTAAAATATCTAACACTCTAACGCATATTAAGAACTAATTTGTTGTTAAAAAGCGTTTTGTTTTTCCCGAAAAAATAAGTGCATGTTGTTTCTTCCATAAAGCCTATTTAATTAAATAACTAAGTGATGTATTAGAAAGTTCAAAATTCATAAATGTGTTATACATAATGAATGAATATATGCAATAATAATAATAAAAGATAATAATAAAAGATTAAAACACATTTTTAAGCACTCAAGCAGGGATTCATGGACTAACAATTAAGTACAAATGCGATGCACAGAAAAGGTTCTGACGCAAAACATTTACAATAGGGTTGATCGATTATTTGTTACACTGAAATAAAACTTACTGTATAGAGTCACTTGGTTATTAAATTTATAATAATAACACAAACATTTTACATTAATGCAATCTAAGTTTCAGAGGCAACTCTGGGAGTGATTTTTGTGTCTGTTTTAGTTGGTCCTAATCAAAATTTAGAAAAGAAATAGTGTGAACGTATCATTACTTTTAACATTTTATGCACAAGTAGTGAGTGAATGAAACCCATTATCTTATTTAATATGCAAAATATATTCAAAAACATCTTTCACAGTTGACAGACAAATCTTATCCTCTGCTTAAGGTGGCATCTCCAGTCACTGCAGAGCCAAGATATTAACTTAAAGTGAGGGCTTATAAGGAATATGCTAGACAGAGCACTAGGAGGCAGCTCTCCATGCCTCTGCACATTTTAACTTCATTATAGAGTTTAATGCAATAGAGCTGTAGGGGAAGTGACTGCACTGTGCTGGTAAAGCCGGTAAGCTGGCTGTGGGTAAGTGGATGGGTTATGCGTGTTACTCACAGTGGGGTAAGTGACGATAAACTTTGTCATGTGGCCGATGGGCAGGCACTGGGTGAGGCGCTGGCGCTCAGCTGGCAGGGCAGGCTCGTAACGGATCTGGGCTGAAAGGGAGGGCATAGTCAGAGTGCCACTGAATTAAATAAGAGCCATTTAGCGCTAGAAAAGAACAGTGGAATGATACTGACATTAAATGGGAACGACAGTTCTGTTCTTACAATTGCTAGAACCCATTTCTCTAAACTTAGGTCACTTTTTCACAACTAATTTGGTGTAGAAACAATTTCACAAATAAATACAAAGAAATAGCAAGTAACACATTGAGTTAAACATGCAATTTTGAAGTAGAAGTACTGATAGAAAGACAGAAGTACCATATCATACTTCAATGATCTGTGTTTTATTTACAACTTCAAAAACTTTTCAAAGTGCAGTTAGCACAACAGTCTATGTGGGCTAAACTGTAGGTCATTTTTCATTGGTTTGGCACAAAATACATTAATTGTTTTCTCACTCAGACACAACCACCGCCAAAACTATATGTACCTAGAGGCCAATCTGCACATTTACATACTTTTTCAAAACCTAACATAATACAAAACCGAACAAGACTGCAATTTGCTACATTTTTACAGTAATACCATACTGAAATAAATTCCACTGCTAAAAACGGAAACTCTCAAAATAATTAGTAAAACAACTGTGTAACACCTACACCGATATTAGTCGTTCAATTTCATTCATATCTATACAAAAGGGGACTTCGGAATAATTTTGTACTCTAATGTAAAAATGGACCATGTAATACTGCACTGAATTCTGGCCAGTACAGAGTTATCATTATTGTTATATATATATAAATATAATTACAAAAGAGAACATTGTATAATGTTATCTGTTATTAGTGTTTTTAAGGCATTGTTTCATGGGCGATAAGGCGTTTGTTTGGTAACAACCTTTGCTAGTACTATGAAATAATGACGTGATTTGAGACATGTACTAAGAGTTTTGGTACATTGGGTGCATTCTTTTTACAGACTTTTCTTAGAGTGTACATTTTAGTACGGTCTCAGAATCAAGTACATGCATACAATGCCTTAAAATTCTGCTTATATAGGCAGCTCACTAGGTTTAGGAACAGAGCGAATGTCTTGCTGACACTCTTGATCATAGGGGATTATGGGATACTGTTTATACATTGGATTTAGGGGGTGTTATTAAGTAGAGGACAGGACTGAATAGAAATGCATGTTTTAAAGAGAAATGGAAAACAGTAAATGCAAATGAATTCAAAGACATGAAAGGGAAAAATAGTGAGCTGAGGAACACAGACAGGAAAAATATGGTATAGAATAACTCATAGGTCTCAGATCATCCTTTGGTATTGATTCAGGTGGCTATACCTTCTAATCAAGCAGCACTTTGGCAAATTGGATGTAATACCCCAATGACTAGCTCTCCATGAAATTGCCAATCTATTAAAGAATCCCTGCGATTTAACACTACTACTTTGTTTTCCTAAAAGCCGTAATTAAGGCTTAGCCCATTTTGTGAGTGTAAGTGTGGCGTATCCAATAACTTTATGTGCAGCCCTCACGGCCATCTCTACGCCTGAGAAACACAAACAGTGACAAAAGGGACACTGACCTCATTTTTGACGAGACCGCCATCTGGCGACAAGCCAACATGTTAGCTAGCCTTTTGAAGAGGGAGGCAAAATGCTAAAGCATAATAGTAGAAACCTCATGAAAAAAAAAATATTGTTATGGAAATAATATACTTTAAAAGAACATACTTAAGTGCGAACTGAATTTAATGTTTTTGGAGATGTAGTTGTATATAATTTATAAAGCAAAATGAAAATGTATTATAATTTAAATTTAAATTAAAAGCAATTAGTTCTTAAAAAGTGATTTTTTTCCCACTTAAGTAGGGCTTATGTATATCTTTATACCTGTATGTAATTTTATAATTACTTCAATTGTCTTTAATTTGTTGGTCACATATTTAAAAATATATATTACATATTTAATTATATAATTACACATTTGTAATTAGGGTTGAAATTTGATACATTTAAAACAATATATTAACTTTAAATGTAATATTGAATGACACACTACAGTTGAAATTCTAATAGCACTTAGCATGTGTTTTTGTACGTTAGTAAACACATCAAAATAACTGGACTTTGCATGACAAAGAATTAAGTGTACTTAAGTGGGTTAAGAAATGCTTTATTCAACAATTTCTTCTCTTCCGTGCCAGTCTTCGACACACATTCACGAAAGTACCATGACTATCCCTTTAAGATTTAAAGTACACTACGAGTGAACATTCAATACAAGCACACTTCTTTTTCACAAGGGAAAAAAATATCTGAAATAATTAACAAAAAAATATTTTTACCTTTTTAATCAAGCAGCACAATATGAAAGTCTTTCCCTGGAAATAATAATGGTAACACATTACAATAAGGTTCCATTAGTTAATGTTAGTTAATGTATAAACTAACATGAACAAACAGTGAACTTTTATTTCAGTATGTATTAATCTTTGTTAATGTTAGTTAATGAAAATGCAGTCATTCATTGTTAGTTTGTTAATTCACAGTGCATTAACTAATGTTAAAAGCACAACTTTTGATTTTAATAATTTAACATTAACTAAGATTAATAAATGCTGTAGAAGGATTGTTCATTCTTAGTTCATGTTAACTAAAGTAGTTAACTAATAATCCTTATTGTAAAGTGTTACAATAATAATAATAATAATAATAATAATAATAATAATTTTCCCCAAAGAGAAACTGATTTTACTATGTATAAACACTGCTCTGAGCCACTGGTCACTTAAAAAATATATATATATTGTTTCAAAGCCAATTAAGGTCTTGAAGTACTTCAATACCCACAATTTCTAAGCAAAATCCACCAATCAGAGAACTTGAGTGTGTGAACATGCATAAACAACAGGCTGATAAAACAAAACATGAAACATGAGTTTTTTTTTTTTTTTCCTGTTTTGATGCCAAAATGTAAATGGACATAGGACTAATGGCGCTTTTCCACTGCGTGGTACGACTCGGCTCGGCACGGCTCAGTACGGTACGGCACGGCTCGGTTTGGCTCGTACCCAGTGGAAAACCCCCCAAAAGTGAACCGTACCGAGCCGTACCGTGCCGTACCATGCAGTGGAAAAGCGCCATAATTCATTCCCTCAAGATGTTATGTACACAGTTATACACTTCCCTATTTTCCAGTTTTCAAATACCTTTTAGCTTTGAGTCAAATGTTGTAATGTTGTGATTCATTTGGGAACTGGCTAGTAAGTTTCATAGCGTCAAACTGTTCATTGAAGAATTGTTTTTAAAAAGTGAGTGGGAAAGTCCCTAGAACAGCCTGATATGAATGTGATTATCTAAAAAGCCGGATATGCAAAACAATTACAAAATACCAGGGTTATTATAACAAAAGGGACATAAAAGTGCACTCAGATACTGTTGGGAAGGAAATTATCACTAAGTCCATCTGTAAAAATATTTATCAAATCACCCATCATCTCATTCAAGTGGATCTGGCACTACGCAGAAAAGCATTTTAATTGGAGCTAATGTTAATAAACGTCTCTATCCAGACAATGAAAACTCAAACAGGACAAGCGATGCAGAGAAGCGCTACGTGTGTAATTTTGTTAAGCGACAGCAATCAGAAAAATATATTTTTATTACATTATGTTTCACGAACGTTGCTAATTGAACAGGAGGCTCTGATTAGCACATTTCCATTGGGTTAACTCTCTCCCAAAGCACTTTCCAACATGTTAATGAATAAAACAAACCGCACAACACACTGTATCGTTTCTTAAAGGGGTCATATGAT
This sequence comes from Sinocyclocheilus rhinocerous, assembly GCF_001515625.1. Lineage (NCBI taxonomy): Eukaryota > Metazoa > Chordata > Actinopteri > Cypriniformes > Cyprinidae > Sinocyclocheilus > Sinocyclocheilus rhinocerous. Next base: position 578,239 of record NW_015627050.1, read on the forward strand.
GTTGCTAAAAAGAACATTATTTTGTGTATTTGGTGTAATGAAATGTGTTTATGCGGTTTAAGGTTAGTGACGTAGACATGTGGGGGGGCGTATTAGAAAGAGCCATTTTAGGTAGGCGTGGTTGACTCTTAACTTTTAAAAAGAATATCTCTTTGGATTTGAGACTTTAGTCTTTGCAACTTTACAGATCTTCTTTATGCACCAAGAGCTTGTAACACTCCAAAGAGAAAGGAAAAATTGAAATCGCATCATATGACCCCTTTAACAATGATTTATATGTGCATGGTTTACATGTGACCGACAGTCCCATGTCAACCCACATGAATCTGTCTCTCTGAAGGGCTGAGATGGCAGACGGGGGAAACAGATCTAATTTAGCCGCAGTGACTGAGGCGTGGAGTTGCTCTCACTGATTGAGAGCGATCGCTCTGTGCCTGGCAGTCCATCATAACTGTGTGCTTATAAGCGACAGCGGCTGTCTGCTTGCTTCAATTTGCTAGACGTTAGGAAACAGCGATGCCGCAACACCACCTTTCTGGCAGCCAAACGGAAAGACAGAAGGGTGAATTCATTTGCGCAGCTTTTGAAGAAATGAGACGCTTGTGTATGTTTTATATCGATTGTGGCAGCAGTAATTCATCTAATAACAATCAAATGATGGAGTGAGTGTTAAACGGGCATATACTGTCCAAACGTGCAGTTTCGCCATTTTAAAGAGCAATTCAATGAGTGATGCTGTATAGGCCAGTGAAGTACACTAGTTTGTTGTAATCTGCTGTGTCCTCCAACTGAATACTCAATAACAGCGGAAATTGTGTCGTGCAAATTGCATTCAGCACATATTATTCGAAAATGTTTAGTGAACCGGGTGTCAAAATAACACAACAATGCAAATAAACAACACTACACACAAGCTATGTGGCTGCCGTTCATGCTTTGGTGGATTCCCTGGTTATTTTACAGCCCATATTTTAGTTCCTCTTACTTCTGTCAGTCTGTCCCTCTCTTTCGTGCCTGCAGGTATTATTTTTTTTGTATTTGTGTTGTCTCTATTCCCCCTCACTCATTGTCATCTCTGTCACCTCTGTTACTCAGGTAGCCGTGAGTGGTGGAACAGACATTTCTATAACCTCAGGCTAATGGGCCACAGGTGCTCTCAGCATTTCTGTAGGATTCACCCACCCGCCTGGAACCTTGGGGAAAACTGTACTTAAAAAAGAAGTGTGAACCATATCAGTTTCACTCTACTTTTGCACCAAAACTAAAAATGATGGGCATACTGGGCTGAAAACCTTTCACAATTAATAAATGCATTTATTTCAATTGCTTACAAACGGCACATTATGTGTAGTTAAGAAATTAGAATAATTGCATTTTGAAAATATGATTGCTTAAATAAAATTAAATAGATGCAAATAGTTAATAAACTATGGCATGATTTGTTTAAGTGCAGAAAGCAATGTTTAAGTTTATTAGTTTAAGTTTATAAATGTATGGACATTTTTATATGCAATTCAAATACAAATACAGTTTTTGAATCCTTTTGTTTTATTGTTTCAATGTATCCTGTCCATTGTCCATTGCAAACTTCCAGTTTGAATAAGAAATGTCAAAACAGGAAAGAAACTGCACCTATCAATAAATGTCAAAGCATTTTTAAACTTTGATATTTCCACGTGAACTGCTTTTTCCCCAAAAAGATTGTTATTAGGTGTTAAAGTACTGTTCACATTCTCTCTTTTTTTAGTCGAAAATGTCATAAAATGCAATTTTCAGCTGAAAATTCAGTGGCCAAAATCTGCAGCATCCTTTGTTCCCATTCACACACCCACCCTGCCTTCATTCATCTGTAAATGGCAAAGTGACACTAACAATTTGCTAATTAAAGGTTTGGGCGTAAAGCCTGTGCTTTTGAACGCATTCCCAAAGTGCTGGGAACTGGAAACATCCCGGCACTCTTAAACCCAAAAATCTGCTTAAACTTCGTTGTAAACACCTTTAAAAATAGGTCACGGCAGTCAAGACGGATGCTAATGCTTCCCTGCTTTCTTAAGCGAAATTCTGAGTGACGTGTCTGTGAGGTTTTCTTGCCACCGCCGTAGCCCGCTCTCAATGGAGATGCTCTCTCATCAAAGTGGAGTCGATGGGAGGCCGGGCCGGGGACCGTTTTCTCTGCCAGTCAGCTCAAATTGCATGCAGCTGCAGTGCCAGCTTAGTCAGGTACATCGTTTTGGAGGAAGACTTGGGAGTTAAATATAGCAATCAACCAGCTGCACCCGGTTATGCTTCGACATGCCACAAACCCACCAAAGGAATGCGTCCAAACTCGGTTGAGCATCCGAACGCCAAACAAAATCCCAAGACAAAAAGCACATACATCCCACAACCTGACTAATCGCAGGCATATTGTAGGCTTGGTGCAGCAAAGCATGAATACTTCATGGGTTTATACAGCTACACACGCACCCACGCACAACAGTTCCAGCAAACACACACACGTCCGTTTCTCATGGTTGCCCACGCACACCCACACGTCATATTCTGCCCTCTCCCCAACTGACAGAGAAATCCAGGATTGCTGTGTAAGGTTTTAACACACGTATTTAAAGCGATCGCTAGAAGACGTCCATCCCGCTGACTTTCCTCATGACAGGCATTCCCCTGTGACTTCTGAAGTAAACAAATATCTAAAAATGATGACTGTAAATCAAGGGAAGAGTGTCTAATTCACAATGAGTCCTTTTAGAGAAATGGTTCACACCAAACTTAAAGTACCTAAATTATGCTATTTCGAATATTGCCTTTCATGCAGTGTGTAACGTAGTTGTATGTGAATGTAAACAAACTGCAAAGTTGAAAAGCCGAAAGTACACAATAAATAAAGTTATTGTCTCCCAAAAGAAAGAATTGACTCTGAACAGCCGAAACGAGTCGTCAGCAATTCAAATCCCACTTCTGTGACGACTACATGTCACTGGGTAACACATTTGCATAATGCCCACCTATGTTCTATGTTGGCCGGCCACAAACAACTTGACCCTCAAACACTGTAGCTTGTTCGTGTGGTTAACATCATGTCGAGAAGACGCTGTGTCCTATGATGCGAAAGTAAATTTGGGTAACACTTTATTTCGATAGTCCACTTTGTAGTTACAAAGTTACGTATAGTTAATAGAATGTCTAAAGTGGACTATCGAAATAAAGTGTAACCTAAATTTGTTTTATTTTCACTTCTGAAAGATGAGGCTGCAAAGAATCAGTGGTTGACATTATTTTTTTTCCACTTTACCACAGCAGTACAACCCCAATCTTTTGTTGTGTTCCCGTCATTTTACTGACGACTGCTTCTCTAATCTCTAAGAGTTCAACATGGGTTTCAAAAAACGTTTGCTCTTTAAAAGATGGCTCAGTACCCAGTTTATTTGGACCAGCTGACTCCACTGAATCACAACCTTGTAAGTATGATAAATAATAGATGTTTATATTGTCTATCGAGTGTTCAAAATACAGAACTATGGCACTGGGGGTATCGTTTTCTACACGAGCTGCCAGAGTAGGCTCACGGAAAGGAGGGGCTTAGAGAGACTGAATCTTAGAACTGCTTTGAACGAATCATTTGAGAATCGTTGGAAAATGAGGTGATATTAAATGCATATTTGGCGAAAACAAAAGCATTTTTTGACTTTGCATGCATCTAAACCTATTGTAGGAGACTCCCAAGTCCCAATACAATATTAGGAACCTTAACAATGGCATAATAGGGGCACTTTTATAGTTTCTGAATAAGGACATACTGGCAAAGACCAATTAAAATTTCTTTTTTTATCTGTAATTAGACTTAAAATCATTGTAAAATCTTAAAATCAATGTTTGAAATGCAATAAAAAAAATAAAAAAAATACAAAACAAAAAATCATTACATATAGTGATGATTCATGGTGACCAGGGGCTCTAAAAGAAAAATTAAATACATAAATAAAAAGTATACTTGGAATATAGAGCACGACCACTATTATGATACTTGTTTAGAGCTTGAATGGCAAAAACATTTGTGTTTTGTGAAAACAAAATAACAACAAATGAGTTACGATAAAGTAACGATTAAAATTTTTAGGTGAACTGTTTCTTTAAAAATTGAATATAATATGAAACTCAATATTGAGCATATACAGTGAGACGCAGCTCTTGTGGGCTGCCATGAACAGAAGTCTTCTATTACCTGGCATGCACAATAAAGAGCTATCAAGTCAAGCAGTTCATTAATCATTGAAATGGAGGTGGTGGGGGAGTGACTTCACTCATTATAAAAGATAGATGGATGGGAGGTTAAAACATTGGTCTCCATCAGCCCAGATGACAAGACGACACGCAGCGGGACACTCTAACACTCGAGTGAGTGAGTCAGTTGCCATTACAAAACTTGTAGGTGTTCAGTTCCCTAAGTGGATTAGTTTGTACATCACAGACAGCAGTTAAAAACTGGAATTAAAAACTATATTTAAGACATTTTCTGAAAACAGTACCCAAAGAAATAGTTAACCGAAACCTATAATATATGAATACAATATTATTAGTGATAATAAATATTACAATTTACAAAATATTACAATAGTAACACTAATGTAAATCAACTATATTTAAGACATTTTCTGAAAACAAGACTTCAATGAATAGTTTACCCAAACCTATAATATATGAATTTAATATTATTATTCTTAATGAAAATTATTAATACTGACAAAATATTACTACACTTACATTAATTTAAATCAACTATAGTTAAGAAATGTTCTGAAAACAAGCCACAAAGGAATCGTTCACCCAAATCTATAATATATATTAATGTAATATATTATTATTCATAATCATACATATTCATATTTTATATTTACAAAATATTATAACACTTACACTAAATCGACTACATTTAAGACATTTTCTGAAAACAAGTTTTCTTGGAACAGTTTGCCCAATAATATTAATTCAATGCTATTATTATTAATAATAATAAATATTAATATTTACAAAAAATTACAACACTTACACTAATTTAAAGGTGCCATAGAATGGAAAACTGTATTTACCTTGGCATAGTTGAATAATAACAGTTCTGTACATGGAAATGACATACCTTGAGCCTCAAACACCATTGTTTTATCCTATTTATGTAAATCTCGAGAATGCAAAAGACCACTGAAAAACAGGCGAATCAGAACATAACACCGACTGTGACGTTACAGTCGGGATCACTAATAATTAAGCCCCCAACATTTGCATATTCCCGCCCATGTTCTATGCCAGACGCCAGCCGAACCTGCACAGCTGCATCA